>NC_073691.1:52306977-52666977 GCF_029784155.1 Uranotaenia lowii | reverse complement strand
ATCACAGAAAAATCTGTAATTTCACAGAATTTTGAGCAAATTTTCATCACAGAATCTGTGTCACAGAACACAGAATTTTAAAATTTCCACAGATTTCACAGAATTTTCAAATTTTTCATGGATTTCCGAAATTATAATTTTTTGGACAGTATCAAATTTAGATTTCTTACTTTGAATTGGAAAAGTATGATAAGATTGGTAACGGTAATTGATTTTGCCCAACTAAAATGTGTGAAAGACCCTATTTCTCATGGATTTTCTCGGAAATTCAAGAAAAAAGCATCACAGAATTTCATCACAGAATGTTTGGGCAAAATCACAGAAAGTCAGAATTATTTATTTCAAAAACACAGAATTTATTTTGGCAACCTTGGTTGGATCATTGATGTGAATTATCATTGAACAATTCAAAATATTTTAAAAATATCTTAAAATTTTTGGATTTGCCGAAAATCTGATTAAATTCTGTATAAATTTCTAATTATCTGTAACCTGTAAATACAAATTCTTGGTTGCAGAATTTCTAAAAATTCTGTATTATTACAGAAAAATCTGTATATGTGGTAGCGCTGGCCTGGACCATATAGATACGCCTGCAGTGTATAGATACGATAGAGGTCATTTGCACCTGCGATAGATATCGACCAGGTCGTCACACGTGCCTATGTCCGTAGAAGTGTCATATTGAGCATTACCCACACATTCACCCTCCTCTCCGGAGAAGTGATGTAAAAATAATCTTTTATTTTAGATCTTTTCCTGCTTTTTGTATCTAACTGGAGCTATAATTAGCATGTGAGGCACTCCATTTAGGTTACATAAAACCAGCATATGATTCTGTACAACTATCATCAGCTCTTACATTGCGTTATACACTCATATAAGAGCTCGCATTTAGGCGTAGTCCATTCGATTAGCATTTAGCGTAACACATAGCTCTCATAGCCGCCGCCAATGGAGATATCCGATTACTTTATGACATTTCTCGCCGCCTCAGTGATGCAAGGACTAATGTAAGAATGCCGCTGAAAGACCGAGCAGGTCAGTTATTGACCGGTCGAACAGATCAGATCAAACGATGGACTGAGCACTTCGAACAACCCTTCCGAGTCACGAATAGCAATGGCCAACAGAACCCGCAGCATGAAGCGCCAACAGTAAGTCGCATTAATAACGTAAACTCGGAAGCGCCCTCGCAGGCTGAAATAGAAGCGGCAATCAAGGACATGAAATCCAACTAAGCGCCTGGAATCGATTGCATTCCTGCTGAAATGCTGAAAGCCGCCCCTGCCCTGTCAGCACAAATGTTGCACCGTCTTTTCGCTGACATTTGGGATACTGCAACATTCCCGGCCGACTGGATGCAGGGTATCCTCATAAAGGTCCCGAAGAAAGGAGACCTGACAGAGTGCGGTGACTGGCGAGGCATAACGTTGATCTGTACAACCCTCAAAGTACTCTGCAAAGTGATCCTGAACAGGATCCAGGAGAAAATCGACGCTACACTCCGACGGCAACAAGATGGATTCCGATCCAGACGATAATGTGTGGACCACATCACAACGCTACGAATCATACTGGAACAAATCAACAAATTCCAGGACTCTCTTCTGCTGGTGTTCGTTGATTTCGAAAAAGCATTCGACCGACTTAACCATGAAAACATCTGGGCGGCTCTAAGGTGACGAGGGGTCCCAGAGAAACTAGTCCATCTCATCGAAGCACAATACGAGTCATTCTCGTGCAAGGTCTTGCACGACGGTGTCTTGTCCGAACCAATCCCGGTAACTGCTAGAGTGAGACAAGGATGTATTTTGTCACCGCTACTTTTTCTAATCGTAATGGATGAGATTCTGACTGGATCGATCGACTGTGCACTGAACCGAGGATTGCCGTGGAATCCTTCAACAATGGAGCATCTGAACGACTTTGACTTGGCTGACGATATTTTTTGCTCGCCCAAACGCAACCGGATATGCAGAGCAAACTCGAGGACCTCACCGAAAGTTCCAAGGCAGCAGGTCTCAAAGTCAATGTCGGAAAGACCAAGTCGATGGAGATCAACACAGGAAATCCCTCCAGTTTCATGGTAGCTAGGCAACAAGTTGAGAAAGTGGAGTGCTTCCAGTATCTTGGTAGCCAGATAACGCCTGATGGTGGAAGAACATCGAAACCCGGATCAGAAAGGCCCGATTTGCGTTTGCGAGTCTCCGAAACATCTGGCGGTCACGCCAGATCTTTCTACGAACAAAAATCCGAATCTTCAACTCAAACGTCAAATCCGTATTGCTGTACGGGTGCGAGACTTGGTGCACATATGCGGTGACGACGCGAAAACTGCAAGTATTTGTAAACGGCTGCCTGCGGAATATCATCCGCGCTTGGTGGCCTGGCAACTGGATCTCGAATGAGGAACTACATCGCCGGTGGCATCAAAGGGCGCTAGAAATCGAGACTCGAGTGGAGATGGATTGGACACACGCTGCGAAAGGATGAGAACGAGATTTGTAGAGAGGCGCTAGATTGGAATCCAGAAGGTCATCGAAGAAGAGGCAGGTCCAGAAACTCGTGGCGGCGAAGCCTAGCCGCTGAAATCCGAACTGTCGACGAGAATCTTGACTGGGACCAGGTGAAGACGCTGGCTCCAGATCGTCAACAGTGAAGATCTTTTACCACGGCCCTATGCACCGGAGAATCGGCGCGGGATCATTAAGTTAGTTAAGTATAGCTCTCATTCAGGCGTAGCTTATTATGCTCGCATTAGTCGCAACTCATTTGGCGCAGCACAAAAAGGAGCATCTAACTTGATTCGCATAGGTGCAGCACAAAGCTTGAATTCAAGCGCAGCCCATTTGGCTTGCATTTGGCACACTTCGCACACTTTCGGTGCAGCACACTTGGCTTGCAGACGCAGCTTTTGAGCTCGCAATTCGGCGCAGCTCTCAGTCTAGTTAGTACGCAGGCTCAGCACACAAGACTCACCATGCGGCACAGCATATGAGCTTGCACTTTGTTTCATAATTTCGAAAAAAAAAATGTTATGCCTCAATTTGGCCCAAAAACCGGCTCCTGGAAGGATCGCCAAATTTGGAAACCACCTAATGCCAAAGTGACCTTATAGATACGCCTACAGTGTAAAGATACGAGAGAAGTCCGTTGCGCTGGATGGATGCCTTGTATGAGCATAAGAAAATTCGTAGGGGATATTTTTTCCTTTCTATTTCCTCTCTGTTAGATGGAAGGGGCTCAAATGATCATAGGAATTTCTCACCCTAGTATCTTCCCATGTATTTTTTTTGTTTGCTTGAAAAGCATTGGAGCATCCCTCGTCCTTTCTCATCTTCCCACTATAAGGAATAAGGGGTCTCCAACAGTCGTAAAAACATTTCTCGTATGCAAAAACCTTCTCATGCCAAGTATATTTCAAATAAATAGCCGTCGGGAAATTTTAACGGGGGATTAGAAATATTATTGGATCATTAAATCTGAGGTTATAAGTTTTATACAATCCGATTTAATGGGCCAATTTCCAATTTTTGAGTTATTCTTGGTCATCAATGTGTTCAATTTTGCCATCCAATTTTGAGGAAACTTATTGTCAAACCATTAAGTACCGTTTAGATATTTTCCAAGTAAAATTTTTAGTTCACAAAATTTATTGTAAAATAATTTGATCCCAAAAAGTGTTAAAAAATAAGTGTTTACAAACATGTCACAAAATTGACCGCTATTTTATCTTAAATCACCCTAGGTCTAAGACATTTTATACTATGACACTATATGTCATCAAGTCCGGCACATAAAAACTTTGTAAGTAAAATGTTTAAACAAATTTGGCCAGAAGTAGATTTTCTGGGACTTTTTTTTTTGGGAAAATCGGTAGTTTTTCGTCCCAGATAGATAATTTTTTTCCAAATTTTTTTTTTAGATCACATTAGATTTCGACGTTTTATGCATTTGTACGTCGTTTGGCATTAAAATGAAAATTTCGATGGTAAACCATTTATTTTGTAATTTCAATAAAATGTAACTGTACCAAATTTAATATTTTAGGAAGTTCTAATTTTTGGCTCTTTGACCAAAAATGTTGCCAATCGCTGCTTTTTCCACTAGAGATAACAACTACGAATGAATGCTATTGAAATAGCTCTAGAGGCGAAGGGACAAGTTTATCAAACTCTAAAAAAGTATGAATTTCGAATCTCACTTCTTGATCTTATCAACTTAAAAAAATAGGGTATTCTAATGAAGTAATACAGAAAGTACCGACAATATTCGAAATTTCGACTTCAGTGAAGCAAAAGGCACACTTACCTGCATAGCCATCGTCAACTTTTCCGGCAACCCTCAGATACATCCAGTAAAGATCGCTAGAAACTTGAATAAAACAACTCACAACGCTACAGCACAAACTCCACCCGAAGGACAAATTTACATTAATAACAACTTCTGAAACATTTCCATATTGATTTTTAAGAACCAATAACCGATTGGTCGAATCTTCGAGTACTCTTATATATTGTACAGAATTGATCGGTACGGCACGGATAAATTTGAGGGTTTGCGAAAGCTGTGTAATTTTACGCTTCAACTCAATAACTTGGTATCGAATCAAATCTATGTGGAAAATGAAAAAAAGTGTTCTCAATCGTTGAAACGTCAAAATAAATAAGGAAACAATCCAAAACGCTGCCCATTGATGATTCACGTTTAGAACTAGCAAACCCACGCTTAGCTCTAGTGTGAACGACAGAACGGTAGAAATTGAAAATTTTCTTAAATAATCTTTGAGAAAAAGATTCATAATTGATTCCTCGAGAAGACCCACTTTCGAATTACCCGTTCCGAAGGAGGCTAATCGTTGATAAATTTCTAGCTGAAAATGCTTCTGTGCAATCACTTCGGATAAAGATACGGAAACCATCAAAACCATGCTACAAAATCGAGCTACATCGTTGATTGTTCCAATCGAATAAACGGTAAAGAATATGTATCGATTGAAAATCAAAACCAAAACAGTTTCCATTAAGAAAAAACTGGCAATCAATATGGTCCATCGATATTGAAACGGGTGAGATCCACAGCTCTGAATTCTCAATTTACCTCCCTCCAAATCGAAGGGAATGAACCCGAAACACTTGAAAAGTTTAATCAGCCCACGGGAAGCCTGTCGAAGTTGCCAATCGTTCATAATTGCGACTGTCGGTTCTGGAAATTACTTGTGAAAGCTTTTACCCACCCGTCCCTGTCAATAGCAGTTCGCAAAAAAAAAGGATAAACGTTGACAAATTGCCTTTAAATGTCCCCTCATCGATTGCTTCGAGCTTTAGCGCGCTACATTGCAACAGTGGGAACATTTGGATCTAAAATTCCAGAAAATTTTAAGCCACATGCTTCAGATCTGGAAATAACACCTATCTTTTGAACCTTAAATAATATTTATTTTAAGTGAAATTTTTTCGAACATTCAAATCTGTCAAATTCGACCGGAGACATAAATTTTCTGTGCAACTGTTTTTGGGAAACATTTCTAATGTAGTGTGAAAGTTTCCTGAAGATTAAGGAGGTATTATGGAAGTTTGAAGCTTCTTAAATCAGTCGTCTTTCATAAAATATGCTTTTTTAATCAATAAACTTTTTGAAAAGTTGTGATTTTATGCAAACGTGAAAATCTTCGGCATATTTAAGCCGATCGGTCAAAACTTTTACAGCGATGTTGAATGCATTTTTAAGGTTTCAATTTGATGTTCATTTTGTTAGTTAAAATAGTCCGTTTTAAATCGATTAAATCATTGAAAAATCTTTCAGCTCTTTTTATGAAAAGACAGTGTCACAAAATCTCATATCGTTTAATAATAAAAAAAATCAAAAGTTTATTTCCAAGATATTCAGGTCAAATATAAACTCGCTGAGATGGCTTCAGTGAAAGCCGACAGATTTAAATCACAGAGAAAACTTGAAATAAATGATTAGTATAATTTCAGGTTGTTAAACTATTGGCTTCATTTTTTTTGGATTTTTTAAGACCAACTTTCCCGATTGTGCATTTGTAGGTTTTTCTGATAAGTGATCAGCTCAAACACGTGTTGGCAGAAATAAATAATCATTTGTTTCTGTTTTAATCGATTGAATTTTTAATTTTTTTTTTTACTTTTGTAAGGCTTGTAATTTATGAAATTTGTTGTAATTCTGAGTATTTTTGCAATTTTTGTTATTGTTATTATAATTTTTGAAATATTTAAGGCCACAAAAACGCCAAACGATTTATTTTTCATATTATAAAGTGTATTCGATAATTTTTTTCAGATTTTTGAAAAATTATTTAATTATTTTGTTTTTATTATAGTCGTGTTCGATTTTTACTCTTAGGTTCGAACTCTTGGACATCGGCTCAGGAGGCAGCTAAATTGCCAGTTAAGCAATATCACAAACCCCAAAATTATTTACTAACATTAACATTCGAATGAATAATCAGATATACTTAACCAATATTTACCACAGTCGTTTTCTCCATACAATAAAAAGGTGACAACATCCTCTAGCGGACAAAATGGAAGCATTAATTCGAGAAATTCGCGTAACTCGTGATAGCGAGTATTCCGGACACGACTTAGTCAGGGATGCCAGTTATAATGAATTTTATTTATTCTTACTCTTGCACCATGAAAATTTTAGAAACTTAATAGTTGATATAAAAAAGTTTTATGAAGATTTGTAATTGGTAACATTTCCTCGCAAAATGTGTTTTAGGGCAATTGTTTTCAGTTGATTCCTAATGAGGTTTTATTGTTTGACATTATATGCCCAAATGATTTGAAGATTTCGCTCACTAGTAAAAATTGAAATCAACTCTGATTCTCAAATAATGTTTTATCATCGTACGTAAACTAAAAAAAATAAATAAATAAAATTAAAGAAAATCTGATGGCATCCCTGATCAACACTTTTTGCCAGGGTGCCTAAAGCCACGGGTGTGAGCATTTTGAGGAAAAGTAGGCAAGGGGTACTAAAAGTTTCTCAGTAGTGGGTGGAGACGGAGCGCTTTTTGACAGCCGGTTGTTCACCTACCATGCCTACCATTACGATTATCTGTCACAAGATGGTCAATTCCGTGTTTTGGCATATTAACACAGCCTAGCTGTAGGCACCCTGTACTTTGCAATTGTCTTTTTTTTTTATGGATTTTAACTTCTAAAAGTCTTTCATCCCTTCATTTTGCGATTGTCGAACAAAGATGCCAGGTAGTATTATCAAAAAACCGGATTTGATTTATTTTTCAGGTCATCACTAGATTGCATTAGCAAAGCATAAAAAAAAGTAGACGCCTTAATATATGCAACAAAAGCAAGTATCTTCTTTGCTGGACTGCTGTTCATATCGAAAAACACCATTTGAATATAAGCTGAACCGAAGTTTGCCATCGATTTAATAGATACAACTAAATATTTTATTGCAGGTTTGTTAGATGTTCACATAATTTAACTACAAATACGATCCTTATTGAGATTTTTTTTGGAAATCAGGAAAATTTAGGACATTACAACATTTGTCAAAAAACAGGACAATTCGAGAGTTTTTCAAAACGGTCTTCGAAAATCAGTTAAAATCTTAAAAAATCAGGATACCTGGCATCTCTGATCAAAGCTTATGATTTTTTGGACGAGTATGAATTCGCACACTCTCAGTTCCCAAGTAACAATTTAGGTTTTATAATGAACTGCATGCCAACTATAAATTAAAACTATAAAACCGCGTTCAGATATGTAAGAATCTATAAAACTCCAATACAACGGTTAGTAGCACAAAAAGGCCCTACTGCAGTAGGTTCTGTAGAGCAAATTATAAAACCTTGACAAGCCAAATCAACTTTAAACGTTCTGTATGAATTTTGCTTATAAATCCTATTTATTATATTATTTTCGTCTACAAAAATTTTTGCTCCGGCATTTGGTTCTTAATAATAATTTTTAAAACAAATGAATCTCATTCAAGCAAAATATAAAATCGAAAGCACAAAGCACAAATTTGTTTGTCATCATTCTGTTACGGAATTCAACATGATTTTATCAATCTGAATATTCGATTCCAACCATTAATCAACATGCGCTTTCAAGTTTACCACAAATATTTATGAGAAAGTTCTAAAAAAATAATGGGCCTGCTGTAAATTGCTTCTTAAAGCAATTAAAATGCAATAAACTAGATATGTATCAAAATTATGAATTTTTTAACTTGAACTATTTGTGCTCGTTCAAGCATTTTTTTTATACTCTGTCTTCCATAAGGATGATGGAACTCTCATAAAGCATGAATAAGATGAGGAATACTTTTTATAATAATAAACAGTCGTTAGTAAATTCATCATTATTGGCCATGAAAATGGCGATATTATAATTTTTTTTAATAGTTGTTATTGGACACTTAAAAAACGATTTTGTTATCTATAAATTGCCAATCAAACTTATTCACTTTTACAAAACTTTTTTGTCTTATAAAAGTGTATTGTGTTGTAAAAGGTAGCTTAAACGGAAATCTTTAAACCAACAAAGTAATGTAGCAATCTATATTTTTTCTACAAAACCGCTTCAGGCTTGATGAGTTTTTTAAAGTCATTTAAAAGAATCTTATAAATACGAAAACTCTAGAGGTACCCTTGAAAATATATTGATAAGAACAGTACAAGCACCTTATGAAACCTTTATAATTCAATGGATGTTGGCGGCAGATGATAAAAATAATTGAACACAATTTGTCGAATTATGCAAAGATTTTTTTTATTCCCTTATCACTTTATCACACTGTTCTAATATTCTTGAGAGACAATTAAATATATTCATGGATTCACTGTTTTATTATCGGTAAACTTCAAATATTACGGACCAAGACAAATGTTGAAATGTTCATTACTAAGCTGACAATCAGGAAATTCCACTAAGATGTACACTTCCAGCAAATAATTAAAATTGTGCAGCAAGCCAATTATTTTTTTCTGACGCTTGACGAAGTCAATTTCATCCGTTGTTGCTCCTTCCATACGTAAAAAACATTTATTTCTCCTTTTGCCACCGAAATACATTTTATTGTTTACATTTTGGTTGTTTCTGCATAATTTTCTTTTATAATCCCTTTAGTTGGCCAAATGCCTATTATAAGCTTTATTTGGCCTATAGCGGGATTTGTTTCATATAACCGGTTTAAAGAGGCCTCCATTAGTTATTAAGTAACATTTATAAAACCAAAGCTACTTGTGAAGACCGTATAAGGACACGAATACTACGAAATAATTTAAAAAGGCTTTTATAAATTAAAACAAGTTTGTAACTAGGTATTTCAAGACTTTTCTTTAAATGTTTTATGATTTCAGATATATAAATGTTTTATAGCATGCATCAAGTGCCAAATAAAAAAGCAATCATAGAAGTTTATTGCTGTTTCAAAACTTGGCTTCATAGGACGCTTGTAGCTGTCCTGGAGAGAAGTTGTGAATAGGTTTCCAATAAATACATTTACGGTATTATACATCACTTATAAAACACCTTATAAAAATTATAAAACCTTTTCTATTTTTGTGTGTTACTTGGGTTCTGTGGTTGGAATAAGGGATCAGACTTGATAATTTTTTTTAAGCCGTTTGTTTATCTTTTCCTGTTCGGCTCTTTGGATGTCTCTCTGACGGTGAAGCAGTGGGACATGAGAAAAAGAGAAACTGTAACCTTGGCACGTCTCACTCCGGGTCTAAATAATCATGGAAAATAATTTCACTTTACAACATCATCTTGAAGCGATCGGATGCCAACCACAACTTAATTCTTTCCCTTTTTCAATGCTCCGGCTCTAATTCCAGCATTCCTGGAATCGCTCGTACCTTTGCCTGGTATTTGCGAAAACCTATCGAAGCCATGAACATTCAAACACTGGTAAAACAAATGGACTCCGGCATTTGGTGGCTCCAGAGAGTGAAAAACACTGCTTTTTGCTTTGCTTTGAAGCCAAAAGCAAAGTTACACGATTACTCTTAAAAATGGATGACCAACATCTATTCGCTTGTTAGTGTATTTCGTTTTAAAGCTTTTTTTGATCAGATTTGAGGGTTTGGAGCCAAAGAAATATATGTAAGTGCATCAAAGAGTATTTCGAGAGGACACGCTTTTAACCATTCGTTTCATAAAGTAACAAATTTGTATGAATTATTGTATGAAGAAAGTGAAAAATCGTATTTTATTTTAATTTTTTTCTTGATGTAGGGGAGATGGGGGCATAATGGCCACCTTAAGGAAAACGCTTTGTTAACCATAGAGAACAGCTGTAATATGTGAATTACATCATTGTTTCGTGTTCAGACACTCAAATAGTCTATTGCCTAATTGGATGAACTTGAAAAAGTAGATAAAAACGTTTAAAAATGCATTTTAAAAATTTTTTTCCGAAAGCTGAAAACCAGTCACTGTAGAGGCATAATGAGAAACCTCCCGAGGCAGTATGAGCACCATTGATGAAGGCATAATGAGCGTTTTCTGCCGGGGATTCTAGCAGCAAATTCGACTCGATGAAGTCAACTGAGTAATAGAGCTACAGCTTGACTTGTATCGTCTGACGATTTGGTCTATAGGTAAGATGTCGGAGAGGTCATCAGTAGGCTCGAGTTCGATTCCTGGTCGAGGTGATTTTTTTTTCATTTATCATTCATGATCATGATTGCACTAAACGGTGAGGCGTAGATTCATCAAACAAAGCAACAACAAAATAATCTACTAGGTCTGTTTGTAGAATTCAAAGGATTAACACATGCTCATACATTATGTTTCTGGTGTTTTGTTTGATGATTTGATGATGATGCTTTGATGCTATTAGCCGTATAATGTAATAATAAATATAATCAATCATGAATAGTATGTGCAAAAAAAAATTTCCTCGAACAGCAACCGAACTCGAGTCTACTGATTACCTCTCCGACACCTTACCAATAGGCCACATCGACAGACGAAACAAGCCAAGCTGTAGCTTTATTATTCAGTTGATTTCATCGAGTTGAATTCGCTGCTAGATTCCGCGGCAGAAAATGCTCATTATGCCTTCATTGATAGTGCTCTGTTCGCCTCTAGTGAACAAATTTAAGTAAAAAAGCGTTTAAAAATTGATTAAAGTGAAAAATCTAAAATTTTATGATGTTGAAAATTGAGAAACAATGTGTAGACCATGTTGCAGTGCGTACATTTCAGATCAAGATGATTTAAAAGTCATAAAAGCTTATTTGGTGGTGCACAAAAATAATAATATTTTCGTCACTTGAGAACCTAGCTTGTTATTATTTAATATTTCTGTAAAGATGAGAAGGATATTTCTTTTTTGGTGAAAAATTAATACTATGGATAGTACGCAACAAATCCATATGAAAATTTGTTTAAGAAAATACGTACATATGTAGAAAAAAGGCGTGCTCATTATGCCCTGAGTGCTCGTTATGCCCTCATCTTCCCTACACACCATTTGCAACTGTTTGAATGATTTTTAACGAAAAATAAAAAAATCATAAAATGAAGAGTTAAATTCTTGCCGCAAAAGTTGACCGATTTTGTTGATAGGATAACGATTTATGTTGAAATTTATGAAATGAAATAATGTCATTTGAAATTTTAAGAACATATGACTTTTTTACTGCAACTTTCTGCAATCAATGCTGACTTTGAACATCAATTTATGTAACCCTCGACCTTCAGAAATAAACCACTGGGTGCGCGTCTGATGTCCAAGGTTGCCAAAAAAGGTTCTGTTTTTTTCATGACAACAATTCTGCCCTTTTGTGATTTTACCCAGTAATTCTGTGACGGTTTTCTGTGATGAACAAAACATTGACTTCATTAAAAAGTCATAAAGAATTATTTCTTTTTACATTTTACTTGAAAAAACATAATAAACAATAACAATCTTATCATGATTATCCAATACAAAGTTAGAAATCCAAAATTAATGTTGTCATAAAAGATTAGAATTTTGTAGGGGAGATGAGGGCATAACGAGCACCCGAGGCATAATGAGAACTACGCTTTTCTTCGAAAGTGCGTATTTTCTTAAATAAATTTTCATGAGGATTTGTTTCGTACTTCCTATAGTATTAATTTTTCACAAAAAAAAGGAATCTCCTTATCATCTTTACAGAGATATTTAAAAAAAACTAGCTTGGTTCTAAAGTTTCGAAAATATTATAATTTTTGAGCACCACGAAATAAGCTCTTATGATCTTAAAATAACCTTGATCAATAATGTACGCACTGCAACATGATGTACACATTGTTTCTCAATTTTTACCATCATACAATTTTTGATTTTTCACTTTTATCAATTTTAAAACACGTTTTTACTTAAATTTGTTGACAAGGGGCATATAGAGCATGGCCGTAGGAACGGGGGGGGTTTTGGGGGTTAAACCCCCCCCATGAGGGTCCAAAAACGCAAGCGGACTATTCTAATCTACACTCAAAATTTGAAATTCATAATCAAATTATAATAATAGAGCAAAGATATTCAAGAGTAACTATCTGAACTAAAAACTAATACCAAAACCTCAAAAACCCATTTCAAGTTCAAAATTCTGCTACAGATATACAGTTATTTCTCACTTGTTCATAGAATAAGGTTGTCAGATTTTTTTCAGCCCGCATCCGGGCCGGACAAATCCGGGCTGTTTTATTAAACCTGGCAAAATCCGGGTATTTGATTTCAAAATTGTCGACCAAATCCAGGCAAAAACTGGTCAATTTTGGTCAAAACCTAGGAATTGCTCATCAAAAATCTAGAAAAAAAAAACTTCAAAAACCTTTCATGATAATTTTTTTTAACTTGATGCAAAAATTTTGGACGCATCATTTTGGACGCATCATTAAAATTTTGGACGCATCAAATAAAAAAATTACAACACAATTTGTTTAATTTGCAGTTTGATTTCAATCAAACTTAAGTTTGATTTAAACAATTTTTAAGAATTCTCAAAATAAAATCGGGCTTTTCCTATGAAATCTGGGCAAGCGGGTCGGACCGGACTTTTCCCAAATTTAATATTAAATATCCGGGCCAATTTAAACGGAACCGGGAAATTTAGCAACCTTATCATAGAAATTCATGTCTAAATATTAAATTTTAAATTAAACCCATTTTGGAGGTTCTGGGTCCGTATTCCTATAACAAAAATTGTATTTCGACATATTTTCGTATTTATGATTTTATAAGTTTAGGATTCTTGATTTCAGTTCGAATACTCATAAGAAATTAGGAATGAAAGCTGCTTTGAAATCCTTGTTCGAATTCGGTTTGCATTTCATATCAAATTTGAATCATGTTTTTCGAAGATAAAATGCATTTTCAATATTTGAATAATAGTTTTCAGTATATGGAAAAAGAACAAATTTGTTTAATATTCAAATTCGAAGCTCCTAAACTTTATTCTAACACGAAATTCACATTTTAAATCAGATTCACAAAACAGATTAAAAATTTAAAATAGAAATAATGAATTTAAGATTAAACCAGCACTACAGAATTCAAATAATATATTCATGAATGAGGGCTCTGAGATTTGGCTCATCAAAATTTGATCTGGAATTAAGATTCAGAAAAACGTATTTTATGTATATTTCGGAAATCATATAGAAATTTCAATTTTTGAATTTATGTTTAGAATTCAGAAAAAAATTTAGCTTGTGAATGAGTTTTTCAATCAACATAAAATTGTTGAGAAATTCAAAAGAACATAAACATAAAAATTTGCTTGTCAATTCAATTTCTAGATTTCAAAGATTTTAATCAGAATAAGTTTGTTCACACAATTCAGCTGAAAATCACAAATTTGAGTTAATTTTCTAAGTTTTGATTCATGCAAAATATCCCAAATTATATTTAAAAATCATCATTCACAGGATTTTTTAGTACGGAATTGATTTTTTATGAAAAATATTGCCTGTTTAAGAAACATGTACCTGATCTTCATCTAAAAAATCTACGCAAATTTTCTTATTTTTTCGGTGTATTGTTTAAATTGGCCCGGATATATAATATTAAATTTGGGAAAAGTTCGGTCCGATCCGCTTGCCCAGATTTCATTGGAAAAGCCCGATTTTTTTTTGAGAATTCTTAAGAATTGTTTAAATCAAACTTAAGTTTGTTTGAAATCAAACTGCAAATTAAACAAATTGTGTTGTAATTTTTTTAATGATGCGTCCAAAATTTTAATGATTAAAAATAAGTCACCAAAACCCCCCCCCCATGAGTCGGTTCTTCCTACGGCCCTGATATAGAGCACCATATTATCGAGGCATAATGAGCATTTTCTGCCGTAGAATCTAGCAGCGAATTAAAATTGATTTAAAGCGCCACACCTTGACTAGTCTTCATCCGACAATTAAGCCTATTGGTAAGGTGTCGGAGAGGTAATCAAAAGACTAGAGTTAGATTTCTGTTCGAGGTAATTTTTTTTCCATTCACAATTCATGATCGATTTTTTATTGTTACATTATACGGCTAGTAGCATCATCCTCCGAACAAAGCATTTAATGTATGAGCGTGCGTGAATTGTTTGTATTCTACAAACAGACCTAGATTATTTTGTTATTGCTTTGTTTGATGAATCTACGACTCACCTGACTTCATCGAATTGAATTCGCTGCTAGATTCCCCGGCAAAAACGCACATCTTGCTCTGATTAATGGTGCTCATACTGCCTCAGGGGGGGTTCTCATTATGCCTCCACAGTGGCTGGTTTTCAGCTTTTGGCAAATTTTTTTAAAATGCATTTTTTAACGTTTTCATCTAGTTTTTCACGTTTCAGCTCGTTAGGGAATAGGCTTTTCAAGTGTCTGAACACGAAACAATAATGTAAACTCCATATTATAGCTATTTTCTATGGTTAAATAACCGTTTTCCTTAAGGTGGCCATTATGCCCCCATCTCCCCTAACTACGTACAAAAACCTTAAAAATCTGTGAAATCTGTGAAAATTGTGTGTTCTGTGACACAGATTCTGATTTGAAAATTAGCTCAAAATTTTGTGGAATTATAGATTTTTCTGTGATTTCGGCAACCTTGCTTATGTCTTATGTCTTACACACAGTTTTTACCCCTGAATGTATGCAGCACCTTTGTATTTTTGTTAAAATAACAGCTTTATGGACAGAAAAGATGTAATATTAAATAAGTTAGAACCAAAAATAACTTTTATTTGTGTCACAGCGTACCAAACCAGTATTTAAAAAAAAGTTTTAGTTTTTTGGGGTATAAGAAATGTATTTTTTTTTCTTCAGAGGGACGAGGGGAAGGAGGAGGAAGGCTTTCAAACATATTTTCTGGCATTATTTGACTTCAAAAGTTCTCAAATGAAACCAATAAAGGTATTGTCAGAATTTGAGAATAAGAATCAGCTTTCAATTTAAAAAGGTTGTTCTTGATGTTGAAATCCCAATTGAAAACAATATACAAATAAAAAAAATCAAATTATTTTTAACATAAATTTCTTCAATTCTTCAAAGTGTAGGAAAGCACACCGGTTCAGCTGTTAGTTATAATACATAATGACTCAATTGGTGGCCTGGTATTGAAAACCTATCCGATTCCCTTGTGTTTGATGCATACACTTGAGGTCGAACTCATGAAAATCGATTTGGTTTTTTTATCAACTGAGCTAAATACCTAATGTTTCCATAACTTTTTAGTATGTAAGAGTGGGGTGACGTGAGCAACTATGAATATCTCAGATGTGTGTTAAGATCAAAATCTCGCTTTGCGTAAGCACATTTTTCTATATGTTGTTGACTTCAATAGGCATCATATGATTCTTTTATTAATCAAGCTTAAAAAAATTTAAAACTTATTTACATAATTATTAAGTACTAAACAAGCACCCACTAACGTATATTTCATAACAAAAATATGCCCATACGCTTATGATCTTAGTTTTGACCTGTAGGATTTTTTTTATAAAACATCAATAAGTCACACAAACGCAACCAATTTGCAAACCGTAGCGTATGGGAAATCGTGGGCTACATTTTGTGAGGTATCTGGGGCCATTTATATTTTTACAGGGTGGCCAGCGAGTTTCCATTTTCAAATTCTCGGTTTTTCCCGGTTCTCCCGATTGAGATTTAATGGTTTTCCTCGTTTCAAAATGCGATATATATAAACGAAAATGCTTTATTTTTATTATTTGCATGAGATAAATAATTGTTTGTAAATGTTGCCATTTATATAATACTTTTAAAATTTCAAGTTATTGAATTTGACTGTAGAAATATTGCTCCTGAATTCTGAAATTTGAAACATAATCATGCGCGATGAATTTCGTATTGAATAACCGATCCATAAATCAACTAAATTTCAAGTGTGGATTCATTATTAAAATTTTAATTTTCATTTCGAACGCTTGTTTTATTTTCGGAAAAAGAAATCAAATTCAAATGGTGGTTGTGTAGTGCACGAGCTAATAAACAGATGCATACTGCGTGGTCTTTATTGAGCGTGTTTAACGTCACAAATACAAGCCGATTTGAGCTGTTCGGCTCTCACGTCAGCGTTGCTCTTCCTTTCGGGCAGCAGCAGTCGAACGGACAAGTCGTGTGTAGGTGGTGTGCGATAACCTCTCGATTCGGGTGATTTCCCGTAGTCGATTAGCCATTGCACATTTGGCGACCTAGATAGGACATTTTTTTCCGAAAAGTTTCTTCAGAAGGGCTAAGTGAAAATTACGGGAAATCACCCTGTCAAGAGGAAAGTTACAGTTTGTTGGAATAGGAATCATTTTGAAGGATGTGTCGATGGCCGATGGTGGTCAGGTCTGATGGTGAGTATAAAAAAGCGAGACGAGAGTCCGTTTACAAACAAGTTGAAAAGCGTGCTGGGAGTCGGCTTCGAAAAAAGTTGAATGGCGCGCTGAGAGTCCGCCCGAAAAATGAATTGTTTGGAAATCGTGCTAGGAGTCCACATCTTAAAAACAATGGCGCGTTGAGAGTCCGCCTGGATAAGAATTGTTTTAACAGCGTGCTGGGAGTCCGCTTCTAAAAACAAAACAAAAAATGGTGCGTTGAGAGTCCGCCTGAAACAGTTTTATTGAAAAAAGCGTGCTGAGAGTCCGCATGTAAAAAAACTGGCGCGTTGAGAGTCCGCCTAAAATAGAATTGTCTAAGAAAAAGCGTGCTTGGGGTCTGTTGGCCCATAAAAAAAATACAAACGATTAACGGAGTGGGAAAAAGGACGATATCAGCTTCCATCAGCAAGAAATAATGGAAAACTGTGGAAGTGAAACTCTTCTTCGAAAATGTTTGGAGAGCGAGAGTCTCTTGAAATTGCGGAACCGTTTCTCGGGTCGATCTAGAGCCGAATGAAAGCTGAAGTCGAATTACTCAAACCTGTGGCGCAAAGCCGATTAGCGAGAAGGAGATGGTCAGATCGAGGAAAATATTGGGATTGGGCCTGCTAAAAAGAATAAAGCCTGCTCTTTACTCTTACACAGATTTCCATAAGAATGACAGCTAATCGGAGTGAAATCGGAGTGAAGGCTGTTTCTCTCTCTGTTTATCACACGAGAAATCGTATACCGGGACTGCGAGCGCGCCCATCGCCCATGAACGATGACAGATTTAACAATGCTGGCAAACAAGGCTGCCAATTGCATTGTTCACCTTGGGAATATATATGTATGATATGATTTCTTAACTCATATCTCACAAAAATGTACGAGCCGAAAAGGTGCTAAAAAGAATTCACATTACAATGCAGATGGACTGAAGGCCGCATGCCGAATTGTAAGAATTTATGAATAGATAAATAAAAAGAAATACAAAGGAGAAATGTAATGAAGTTGATTTCATTGTAAAATTCATTGTGTGATAAAATCTGAAAAGAAAACTTGGACGATAACTATTGAAAAATGCTATATCTACTTGTAAAGCAAATATAAAAGAAACAAAAAAAAAAAAACTTGTTTTTTTTTAGTAGATGCTAGAAGTTGATGTATTTCTAGCTCAGGAGCAATTTAAGGATAATAAAATAGTCTGGGAAAAAAAACTGAATACGGGAAAACAAATGTTCCCAACAACAGTGAATACACGATTGCTTTTGACATCCAAAGAAAGGAGAGTGACACCAGGAAAGCTCCCAACGACGGGAGCTAAGCATCGTGGGAGAACGACGCCAATAGTGCGCCAACGAACAAGAGCGGACGAAAGAACAGCGACGCGCATTGGACTTAATCCTTTGGAAAAGTAGTTTTTCATGTACACTCTTTTTGAAAATTCAATAAGAAACGAATGCTATTCGAATGAAGTTTCATTTGCCATCTGCACATATGGGAAGCCATATGTATTCCGAATTCTCAAGCTAACTTGTATTTTTGCGATTATAATATTGTAGGCAATTGTTTTCGGGTTGAATAAACCTACTTGGTTAAAAATCCCTAAGGAAAAGGGGAAAAAAGTAGGCAATTGCGTGTATTTAGGCGTAGAGATTTCATGCCTACGTGTAGGCGCGCTCTATTTGAGAGTGTGAAGTGAAATGGGAAATGGTGAAGAGTGGATTTTAAGTAGTTTTATTCCAAATGTTGCTATGAGTCTATCAACTATTCAGACAGAAAGCAATAAGAAAAGAAAATGAGAGAGATTATGAGAGAAATTAATCTGAAGAAACATGGTATTCTTACAAGCAAATGCGATAATAAATGCATGTAATGTATATATTATAACAGGATACAGATCGTAAATCTTGCTATGATTGAATAAAGCTCATAAAACAGTTAAAAAAATTAATAAACAGATCAAAAACATCCAGCAAACCATGTTTGAAAACGAAGATTTTCCAGAAAGACTATTATCTTTCGTAAACTTTACTTAATAATATTAATACCTCCAGCAACAAAATAAACATCAAAATATCTAGAAAAGCAGGAAAAAAGTTTTTAGACGATATAATTAAATACAATAAAATTGAAAATCAATCGCTCTAATATACATTCACTACTGAATTGACTTTTTAATTGTATGAAGAGCTGCTTGAAGTTAAAAGGGATAGTTCTATATAACAGATCTAGCTTATTGCCACAAGAAGGCATTTGTTCACATCAAGACAGGAAAGCGAATCGGAGCATCAACGCAAAAACAGAGTGTTGAGCGATGATTTCTTCCATGTTGCATGAGCTCACGAAGAACGTGAATTTGATTAGTGCACTCAAATAATTCCACTTAAATTGTAAGTGACTTCTGGAATTAATCTGACCCATACATAAATTGATGTGGATTTTAAGTGAACGAGCAAGAAAATTTAAACAGAGAATTTCGGTGAAATTGAAGTGAACAACGAAGAAAGTACAAATTCGAGTGATGGGTAAGTGCCCAGCAAACATTCGCATAAACAACAGAATTATTCAAACAAATATATCAGATGTAAAGATTGTATTAAACTTACCAAAGGAGCATATAGCTACACAAGTGGAGGCGATATATCTACAATGACAAGTTTTTTTTTACGAACCGGTCAAAGGTAGAAATAAAGAGACCGGATAGAGTGTCAATTAAAGAAACGCCCATTTATCATAAATCAGATCACTATTAAATGGCTCAAATTGTTAATGTTGAATAAGCATATTCTCAACTTTTTGGAGACTTATTTACGAGTTGACTAAACTGCTATTCGATTCAACTTTTTTTGGCAAAACTTGTCTTGAATAAATGATAGAAAATCACTCAATATCAACGTGTTTACTATGGTTTTTGAAAACGTCTTAATAGTCGATTTGGATTATCATTTCTATTACTATTTCATGCTAGCTGGGTGAATATTTAACTGGATCATTTAAAACCAAACCTGTTGATGCTGGTAGCTCATGACTGACATTCGAATCGACATCGACATCGAATATGCCAGCTAGATCAAAATCATAATCACCTTATTGTACAAGCAGCATGCCATCACAACATGTGGATTTCTGTCTAGAGCGTTTGTGCTGACAGGATGCAAACACTTCTTTTCCTGAAGTGAAGAAGCTATAGTGCAGAAATTGACACTGTGAGGATCAACGATTTTGTAAGAGACATTAAATCCTTAACTATCATTAGAAAAGATAACCGTGATATAGAGCGAAAAATTTGGTTTGCTTCATACATATGCGGCAGATGTGAAAAACAAAAAGGCGTAACAATTCTTGTATGTTAGTTTGGATTTTGGTTCGTGTCGTTGGTTATGGAGTAAGCAGCTCGAACACAAAACAGTAAAAAGGAATTTTTGTTCTAGCCAAGTCCGATGAAAAATGACGACATTACAATTAACACAACCAGCCAGAGAGCAACAATTTTACAAAGCTATCGTTTCCATAAAAACCAATGATATTGAATATTTTCCATTCTAAATGTTATTGAGATAATAAACCGTAACAAAAATATTGGAAAATATTACCGCAATTAGCGATATGTATCTAGCAAGGCAGGTGTGGACAAGTTTGAAGAAGTGCTAACGGGGATGTTCTAAACGCAAATATAAAATTCATTCGTGCTTGAAAGTATGTAATTTTTAACAAGTCTTCGAAACCTAGAACAACGTTAAATTAAATTATGCGAAAGTCTGGGCTGTTACCAGTTACAGTATTAAAAAACCTTCCTATCGTATATGAGGACCAGCTTATGTATGTATATTCGCTTTGAAGCTTATATTCTTCTACTTAACCGCAACAAGAAGTTCCGACTTTCTAATATTCTTGTCTTTCTTTATGTGAACACATTTACCATATCAAGATATGCTTTCTGTGAAATCGCTTTTCAATCGATGCAAGGTCCGTAGGATACGTGACATGTATGCTTGGTTTGCGAATGATTTCCGTCGAATGCAATTTTTAACGTCAGATGAGACGAATGACCTGCACCGGTGGATTGGTGCAATGAAGAGGACGTTTATGACGCGCTCGTTGAACAAGGCTAAACAAAAGTAATTATATTTTACTTGATCGTATATTGAATTATTTCATTCCATAGAAACGGAATCGAAATTTTCCATTAAATGTTCAAGAAAGTTCGAACTTGCAAGAAAAAAAGAATAGAAAAAGAATTGAATATTTTGCAAGCCTTTTAAATCATATACAACTGAACTGCCAATTCATGAGTTGGCTCGTCGCGATGTTTCAGATTCGTAAGAAGTTCTACGTGAGTGTATAAAAAAAAACAGGCATTACGTATTTATTTAACTTGGATAAATGCGCTTATTGTAAATTTGCGCTTCAAAGAATATCCACCAGTTAAAAATCATAGTGGAAAAAGCAAGCTCTCGCCATGATGTATTATGAGTCTCAAGTTTGGCAGAGAGATTATTGAGCTCGTCTTACTATTCGAACTGTTTTTGAAACACAGGCTGATGGCGTTTATGTCTCGCATTTTATTTTGTCCACCGGATATCAGCAAAGTGCTTGGATAAAAGGGTCGGAAATGGAAAAGGCGAAGAAATAAATTCGCAAAATAGCCTGGTCCATCAGACCAAAAGTCAGATGGAACACGGGTAAGACATTGTATATTTTAGTAGGTTACATCGAGTGACATATGATACCATTCATCAGCTGTCGATACTTTCAGCTATTATTAAAGAAGCCTTCAGCTATTTATTTTTCTATTTTTTTTTTCTTTAGAGAAGAAGGAAGATGTGTAGTGCACGAGCTAATAAACAGATGCATACTGCGTGGTCTTTATTGAGCGTGTTTAACGTCACAAATACAAGCCGATTTGAGCTGTTCGGCTCTCACGTCAGCGTTGCTCTTCCTTTCGGGCAGCAGCAGTCGAACGGACAAGTCGTGTGTAGGTGGTGTGCGATAACCTCTCGATTCGGGTGATTTCCCGTAGTCGATTAGCCATTGCACAGTGGTCAAGAGGTTAGAGTGGTAAGACGGAAATCCCTGGTCTTTTGATGGCATGGGTTCGATTCCCATCTCGGTGCTGGGTGTTAAATGTTAATTTTAAGTTATCCACGTGATTTATTCAGTCTGTAAAGCTAAAGATGGCTAAGACGGTGTATGTCTTTAAAAAAAAAAGTTTAATTTTATAGCTTGGCTACTGATTGATATTCTAATATTTTTCTTATTAAGTTCATAAAACAGATTCCGATTAACCTTATTCATGCTAAGCAATCTGAAATTTTATTTCAGTTCTCAAATTGAACACTGATTCATGTTTTTTTTTATTGAATACCTTTAAATTTTATTTTAGAATGCGCTGAGTTCTAGATGCCTGAATCTATTTACCTTAATTCGGGTAAATTTATCTTAATTTTTAGTCTGAATTTTCAGTCCTATCTCAAAAATGCATGTATTCATTCGATTTTTAAATTTCAAATCCTACTGGTATGATTGAAAAATGTACACAAGAATCATACAAAAACTTGGTATCTTATAACACCTTTCCGCATGGGACAATTCCAGATTTTCAAAAGTTGAAATTGAACAAAATTTGAAGAAAATTTATTCGAAACCAATTAGATAAGTACCTACTTCGAAGTTATGTCGTTTGTCAGAAATTTGATGTTTGATTTTTGAACTTATGTTTCGATAATTTTTGACAATTTATAGTGTGTTAGTACAGATAACACAAACAAAGACATTTGATTTTGTTTTAGAATTTTTTATTTAAATATTTTATAAATCAAATAAAAAGACTTGAAGTGGTTTATGATTCTTTTTAAATTTTATTAAAGGTATCGTAAGCTCAATTGAAAACAGCTGAAAATAAGTAAAGTCACGTTAAAAAAATCCCGTTGTTCAATTTATTTGAAAACAACCTTTAACCCTAAGATTATTGTACAAAATAGCAGAAAACTAGTTAACCGAGTTAGGATGAATAACTTAATTCATGTTTCTCTTTTAAAGTTCTATTACCATTCAATTTTTTTTACCAAATTGATTCGATATTTTTTCTCTTCAAAATAACTTCATCAGTTTAAATGTGTTTGTTAGATTTCTGATGATTTTTCCAAATTTCGTTTCAGCATTACGATTTTTTTCTGAAAATAAAAACTAACTCTTAATGCAGATTCGATCATCATCAATTCTGGACTAGTGTATAATAATTCCAGTTATAAGATAGATGTTAAGGTTCAGCCTAAATATTAGTTTTCGAGATGTGGATTCTATCGAAAACTGTCTGATTTCAACGTATTAATTTACATCAGAACTATAAAGTCGTTGCATTTAGACTTTTTTTTTAAATTCCTATCATTGAAATTTTTACTTCAAATTTCTATGGAATATTTTTCCAGATATTCGTAATCAAGTGCACAACGATACAATCTTTTAATATTTATGCTATATAGTTTAACAACCAAGACATTACGTTGTAAATCATAACAGTTGTGAAAAGTTTATTTTATTTAAAAACTTTTTATATCCACTACAACACACAATATGCGTGAGCAAAGAAATTTTCTAAGACGATTCTTTGCTAGACAAATGTATGCGTTGAGTTAAAAAATCTAATTTTTTTTACTATATTCCAAACTTCTCTCGGCATTCAACTCATGAATATAATATCGTGACATTTTCCCGCTCTACCCTGCTATGAATTGTAAAGTTTCTGAGAAAAAGTTTCGTTATGATGAAATGAATGAATTTTAGGATTTGATAAGTTTATATATGAAAAAAAACCGATAAATAATTTCCCCGGTTTAGATTTGAAATTCCTGGTTTTTTTCCGGTTTTCCGGTCCCATTTTCAATTCCTGGTTTTTTCCCGATTTTCCCGGTTCGCTGGCCACCCTGTTTTGATGTTTTATACACCTTCACACAATACGTTTTTTCCAATCTGTTAAGTTTTCTAATGCCAAATGAAGAGTTATGAAAAACATTTTTTCCATCCTATATAAGGAATTTGGCCGAAACTTTCGCGAGCCAGGTTTTACGAATTATTCGATCATACCCAAGTAATATTGAAAGTTCTATTACAAGCTTCTAGACCAATTTTAGGTTTTATTAGAGGCTTGAAGATTTTTGCAATGCTATCAATTTTACTTGGGATACACAACTCTCTTTTTAATTTCCTCATCTGAAATTGCTTTAAAATAACTGAATGAATTATGAAATTACAGTTTTGGGTCAAATAAACTTTGCACGTTATCTAGTAAATTTGGATTGGTGGCCCACGATTTCCCACAGTTTTTCAAAATACAAAAAAAAAACATTTTTTTTATCCGACAGAAATCGGGGAAGTTTATTTATTCTAAAAATAAAAAAAGCCTAATGATACCTTAGAAATGTAGAAAACCTTTCCATTTATTTGTATCTTTTATAATAAATAAATTATGAAGCAAAGAAAATAAGTGGCCCATGGTACCCCACACTCCCCTACAAATAAGTTATCGTGATTCATCAGAAACTGGAATTTATTGTAAACTTTATGCTATAAATGAGTTGTTTTAACCAAGGTTGTCGAAATCATATAAAAATCTGTAATATCACAGAATTTTGAGGAAATTTTCATCACAGATCTCTGTCACATTACACAACATTTTGAAATATTTACAGATTTCACCGAATTTTTGAATTTTGAATGGATTTCCAAAACTATTACATTTTTTTGTCAATTTTAAATTTAGATTTCTTACTTTGAATTGGAAAAGTATGATAAGATTTTCAATTTAAACTGATTTATTTGAACTCTCATTATCAATTATCAATAATCATACCAACTTTTTATGAGAAACATACAAAAAACTGCTATCCAAGAAATCAAGTGGCTAGTGAAAGAAAAAAAAGTTGGAATTAACCATTTGGAATGCTCAGGATAGCTCCCTGTAACAGATATGTTTCACCACTCATAAATTCCTTCCCGGAAGGTGAAGTTTGCCTGACTTTACGAGGTGCACACTTCAACATTTCTACAAATTCCATTACATCCATCAGCTAGCACGTGCTTTGAAATCGAACCAAGTGCTCGTAATTACTTATCCCGGGACCACTGATGCTTACACGGTTGTTTTCTTTCTTCCACCTCAATACACTCTCAGAACTCAATCTGGAGCAGCTGAAGCGGAAGGTTGAACTTTGCCGGGACCTGTTGGATGTGGCCAGTCGACTGGAGCCGGGTCTGAGTGTGTTCCGAGGCAAGCTGCTTGAGGGTCTCGCGGAAACTCTTTCCGAGTGGCGGTCCCGAGTTGGACCGGATCTGTTCAATGCCGGGAAGCTGGATGAAGAAGGGCTGCTGCAGGAATACAATGACCGGGACCAGAACCAGGACCAGGACCGTCTTCGTCAGCGAGTGAAACACCCTAAGGGTAGCAGTAAATCGAAGGAGGTAAGTGGAAAATTTATAGAACAGCTAAATTGTACGCGTGGGCAGAGAAAAAATCCTGACTTCTTACTTTGCGGGAATGTGAGCAGTGACTAAAAAGTTTACTATAACATTCTTCGAATCTAGGAACTTACAATTTCTACGGATTGAAAACTATTAAATTTTCACGGTAAAATATCTTAAACTAGCTTGCCACTGTATGCCTTGCAACACATCCATATTATATTGATAAAAATATTTAATGAACTCCTTTACTATGTTTTGTGTTGAAACTAACGTGAGCAATGTGATACTTTGCCCATCTGATCAAATTTTAAATGCATTTTACATTGACCCGATTTAATTGTTTTTTTTTGTAACCTTTATCAGAGCCTTCTTCTTCTCAAAATGTGGGTTACTTGTATGCATTTAATAGTATTTTAATGCTGAAGTAGAAGGGTTTCAAAATTCAGATTTAACTAAAAATAATTAGTATACCATAAATGCACAATAAATAAAAAAAATTGTTTTTAAAAGCCATTTTTCAACTCATAACCATCACACAAACTGGAAAAATGATTTTTTATAGTTTTAAAATCAATCATTTTAAATCAACACTTCTTCCGGTAAATCATTTATAAGCTATTCAAATGATGTGCCTTATTCTGAGCAACAAATTTGCATAAAAATAAATTCCAAGCAGTCTAGTTTAAGAATTTCAAATCAATTTTTCAAAAAAAATTATAGAACGAATTCAAATAGAAACCAAGATAGTTTCGGACATAAAAATCAGTACACAGGAAAAGCTAACTAAAATATAACACCAGTTTTAAAAAGAAATTAAAACCGAATTTTTAAAATCTATTTCAAGATAAGGTTAGAAATTAACCTAGATGAAAAATGTGTTCGCAAAATGACAATAATTGATTATTATTAATGATCTTAATTTAAATTTATTATGTTCTTTTTCATAAAAAAACAGTTTTCCCATTTTAAATTATGTGCATTGAAGTATTTATTCAATTTATTACAGACATCAATTCCACGAGATCTCAACTCGAGCGGAGAACAAATCAGCAATTCCTCTTCAAAACTATCTGCACCTTTGTAGCGAAGATATAGCATTAGCTGTGAATTGCAACTGAAATCGGTTGTCTCATCAAGCTGAATAGCAAAGTATTTCGCCTGTTTTAAAGCAAAAATAACTTGTTCCCTCGTATTTTCGGCTAATGTAGAAATTCGTTCTATTACTATTCTAGCAGACAAGGGCATTGAATCCAGTTTCTTCGCTTCTGTTTACTTACTTACTTAATGATCCCGCGCCGATCCACCGGTGCATAGGGCCGTGGAAAAAGACCTCCACTGTTGACGATCCGGAGCCAGCGTCTTCACCTGGTCCCAGTCAAGATTCTCGTCGACAGTTCGGATTTCAGCGGCTAGGCTTCGCCGCCACGAGTTTCTGGGTCTGCCTCTTCTTCGATGACCTTCTGGATTCCAATCTAGCGCCTCTCTGCAAATCTCGTTTTCATCTCTTCGTAGCGTGTGCCCAATCCATCTCCACTTACGTTCCCGAATATCGATTTCTATCGCCCTTTGATGACACCGGCGATTCAGTTCCTCATTCGAGATCCAGTTGCCAGGCCACCAAGCGCGGATGATATTCCGCAGGCAGCGATTTACAAATACTTGAAGTTTTCGCGTCGTTACCGCATATGTTGTAACGTTTTGGTGAGGCAAAATTCAAGGAAAATCAAAACGAACAAGGTTAATAAGATGTTGACTTAAGCGCCAAATTTTCCAGTGAAAATTTGCCAACACCCGCGTTTAGTTTGCCCGGAGGCTAGCGGGAAGTCGTGGTTCCGTGCCAGATAATTCACAAGTTCAAGTCTGATTTCACACCCTTTAATTTTTCACAACATTACATTGGTACTACAATTTTTACTAATTGGCCGGTCAGCCTCAGCTTCCGTCGGCTCAACCGGATTCCAGCTTTCGTTCCGCAAAAGTAAAATGGATAACACCAAAAAAGGGCCACTGGTTTCCTGAGGAAAACCACGGCAAACTTAGCAACGCATCACTAATATTTGTTGTTTTAACAACTTACGTGGCCCTTCTGGATTTCCTTGCTCCGGCTGGCGAGAGCGATCGAACGAAGATTGGACCTCTATAAACGGGTGACGGTTTGACACCCAGATCGCTCCCGCACTCTTCTCCCACGCCACGTGCAGAACATCGCACCTGCGGTAGCGAACCGCTTCCAAGCGTCCAACACGACAGCAACGACACGGCAACATTGGTCGTAGCGACAGCAAACCAGCGGCTATTCCAACAGCAGCGCACAAAAACTTTTGGTCGCACTTACCGACCACACGGGAGAAGGCCCAAGAACAGACTGACACTCGATCGCAGCAATCACTGCCCTTTTATCAATTCCGATCTAGTGCAGTTTGGTGTGATGCTGTATAGTTTTCGGTCGACGCTCAAGGTTTTCGCTCGGGTGTTTTGCTCGTGCGTTTTGGAGTGTGTTTCGCATGAATATTATCGTCGTTTGAATAGGGTGCTTAATCAAAGCTGAACTTTGATGTTCAAAATGTTACAATGTGCACCAAGTTTCGCACCCGTACAGCAATACGGATTTGGTTCGGTGCACAGTCAATCGATCCAGTCAAGATCTCATCCATTACGATTAGAAAAAGTAGCGGTGATAAGATACATCCTTGTCTCACTCTAGCAGTTACCGGGATTGGTTCGGACAAGACACCGTCGTGCAAGACCTTGCACGAAAATGCCTCGTATTGTGCTTCGATGAGATGGACTAGTTTCTCTGGGACCCCTCGTCGCCTTAGAGCCGCCCAGATGTTTTCATGGTTAAGTCGGTCGAATACTTTTTCGAAATCAACGAACACCAGCAGAAGAGAGTCCTGGAATTCGTTGATTTGTTCCAGTATGATTCGTAGCGTTGTGATGTGGTCCACACATGATCGTCCGGATCGGAATCCAGCTTGTTGCCGTCGGAGTGTAGCGTCGATTTTCTCCTGGATCCTGTTCAGGATCACTTTGCAGAGTACTTTGAGGGTTGTACAGATCAACGTTATGCCTCGCCAGTTACCGCACTCTGTCAGGTCTTCTTTCTTCGGGACCTTTACGAGGATATCCTGCATCCAGTCGGCCGGGAATGTTGCAGTATCCCAGATGTCAGCGAAAAGACGATGCAACATTTGTTCTGACAGGGCAGGGTCGGCTTTCAGCATTTCAGTAGGGATGCAATCGATCCCAGGTGCTTTGTTGGATTTAATGTTTTTGATTGCCGCTTCTATTTCAACCAGCGAAGGCGCTTCCGAGTTGACGCCATTAATGCGACTTACTGTTGGCGTTTCGAGCTGCGGATTCTGTTGACCATCGCTATTCGTGACTCGGAAGAGTTGTTCGAAGTGCTCAGTCCATCGTTTGAGCTGACCTGTTTGATCGGTCAATAACTGACCTGCTCGGTCTTTCAGCGGCATTCTTGCATTAGTCCTTGCACCACTGAGGCGGCGAGAAATGTCATAAAGTAATCGGATATCTCCAATGGCGGCGGCTCTTTCTTCCTCTTCGGCTAGGGAGTTTGTCCAGGCTCTCTTGTCTCGTCTACAAGCTCGTTTAACTGCCTTTTCCAGCTCCGCATATCGTAAGCGGACGGCTGATTTTTCTGACCGGGTACATGCCTACTCAATTCCGACTTTCGCCTTTCTCCGATCATCGACCATCCCCCAAGTTTCATCCGACATCCATTCACTTCTTCTTCCACGAACTTTACCGAGAGTACCATGGCTCGTCGTGATAAAGGCATTCTTGATTCCGCACCACTGTTCTTCGACTGTTCCGTCTGTCGGCAATTCAGAAGCTCGGGATTCCAGCTGTTCAACGTATGCCCTTTTCACTCTGGATTCTCCAACCGACGGACGTCGTACCGACACCCGACTTTCTCCTCGCGCCGTTGGACACGCGCAACTCTCAGTCGTATTTCGCCAAGGACGAGGTGATGGTCAGAAGCGATGTCTGCGCTTCGTTTGTTGCGGACATCAAGAAGGCTCCTTCTCCATTTTCGGCTGATGCAGATGTGGTCAATTTGATTTTCAGTTCGGCCATCTCGGGATACCCAAGTGACCTTATGTGCTGGTCGATGGGGGAAGAGCGATCCACCGATCACCATGTTGTTGTTGCCACATAATTCTACAAGCAGCTCTCCGTTTTCGCTCATCTGTCCTAGACCATGGCGCCCCATGATGTGCTCAAAGTCCTGATTGTCGGAGCCAATCTTTGCGTTGAAGTCGCCTAAGTGGATTTGAATGTCACCCTTCGGAATTCTCTCTACCACGCTGTTCAGTTGATTGTAAAACTGCTCTTTCTCCTGCAAGTCGGCAACGTCAGTTTGCGCATAACACTGGACCATTGTAAGATTTCTAACCCGTGTTCTGAATCTGGCTACGATTATTCTTCCGTTTATCGGTTCCCATCTAATGAGGGCCGCGTAGGCCTGCGGGCTTAGCAGAAAACCAACTCTTCGTTCCCGAGTAGCATGTTCTCCTCGTATGCCAGAGTAAAGCAAGACTTGCCTGGATTGTGTCTTGTGTTCTCCCGTGTTAGGCCAACGGACTTCGCTCAGTCCCAGAATTTCAAGCTTGAAGCGGCTAGCCTCTCTAGCAAGTTGTTCCAGTTTGCCTTGTTGGGCAAGGGTTAAAACATTCCAAGTTCCAATTCGTGTCCGTGTTTTCATGCTAAAAGTCGTCGCCAAAGTTCCAGATCGGTCATTTCTTTCGGATTCCGTAACAATTTTTAATCGGGAGCAGTAGGTTGTTAGCCTAAAGTCCCTATCCCGCGATGGGGCTGCCATCTTGGACTTAGCTGGCGGGAGCCGCATTTCATAAATTCAGCCGCTCGCTGCGAGACAGACGCTGTTTGAGCCGCCCCTGACCTGGAGAACAGGCGTTCGGTCGTTGTTGCACGCCGCCCCTGACCTGGGGTTAAAAATTATCTAGTTTGCAGGATAAAAAATGAACCGCGCAGAAAACTATCTACGTGAATTCCGATAAACCACGTTTATTCTGAAAACCGCGTAACAAAGACCTTGCAAATTCCAGGACCGTGGAAACTAGACCGCAGGGGATATGAAGGGGAATATTAAGAAAATAATTCACGATTTGATTCGTGGAAGGACTTAAATAAATACTTTTACGCTAATTTTTGCATGGGCAGAAAGTAGAGCTGTTTTCGGTTCATTTTCACCAAAAATAAAATATTTTGTCGATGACCCCCATTACAAAATTTTTTTTTGAAAATTTTCTATTTGACAAAAACTAAATATATTTTCAGTGTTTTATGATTTCATAGGTGCTAATTAACTTAGTTTTAACTTTTAATACTTTTAAGTTGAACTGGTTACTCAACAATATCATCAAAAAATTTGAAAATTTTTCATTTTTTTAAACTAGTTACCGATGCTTAAAAATTATATCTTATTATTATCTTTCAATCCTTAAATTTAGAAATTGAATCCTTTCAGCAGTCTGAGAGCGTCAAATTATCTGAAATAATAAGAATAATCTAGAATAATATAAATCCATATTTGAATCCATTTGATTTTATTATCCTTAGATTTTCTTATTGTGGCAACACTGGAGCTAATCTAAGCTTTGAAAAAGAAAAATAATATAATGAATATTGAAATGATGAGTTTTGATGAGAAATTAGTTTTTAAAATTTTTCTAAGTTAAATGTCTCAAAATTCCATCGCACTTCAGACTCAACGCAAATCGCTACAGCAGTTCATTCTAGCTTAAATTTTGCTTGTTACTGTCTTTTAATACAGCGATACTTATAATTAATGTGGAAATTTTAAATTTTTTCAAAATAAAAAAAGATTATTAATATTTTGTTGGAAACCAACCAATCTTTCCAGACGTTTTAATTTTTTTTTTTTTTCAAAACGACAAACCTTGAAGAAAAATAAATAAAAAAAATTTTAACAAAAAAATTCTATTCCATTGCACTGGTATAATTTTCATGATAAAAATGTCTAAATATGGACTTCAAATCTAAAAAAAACGTATGGGAACTCACCGACCAAATATTTTAATTTTGCCTAAAAATAATAAAGAAAAGGCTAAATTTTCCATTTCTGAAAAAAGCATGAGCTACTGTATTTTTTCATTTAAACATCTTCTATAAACACACCGTTAAATACACGGTGCATGGACCTTGTGAGGACCTCGAAAATTAGATTTATGACGCCAGTTGGAAATCAAAGATGGTGGTTTCCACCTAACTTTAAAATGCATTGAACATCTTAAACTTGCATGAAACACTCCTTATTACTGGTATAGGGTCTTAGGACTCAATTAGAAGAAATCGAATTTCGCTGTCTGACGCTATGGTACGCCATCTTGAAATCCAATATGGCGGCTTCCACTCTACTTTAAAATATTTAAATGTCTGAAAATTGCAAAAAATAAATTCTTATAAAAAAATTTAAAAATTATGTAGCAAAATCGGCATAATATGACAATATTATTAAAATATCATGAGAAAAAAATTGTCAATTGTGATAAAAATATGAGAAGAATATAGCAAAAATTTGAAATAAACACACACCAATGACCAAAATATAATAAAAAACAATTAAATAAATTTGATAATAAAATCAAAAGAAACTTTGATAAAACTATAAGAAAAAAAATGACAAAAAATTTACAATAAAGACAAAACTCGAACTAAACATTGACAAAAGTTTGACAACACTATGGAAAATCTGACAAATGTGATAAAAATATAATATCTATAATAATAAGAATAACCAATAAAATATGACAAACAGGCTGAAATTTGTAAATAAAATGACAGAAATCTCACAATACTTTGAGAAATGTAGTTGAAATGTGATAAAAATATGACAGAAAAAAAAACAAAATTACCACAAAAAATGTCAAAGCTTCGATATAGTTCTGTCTGTTTTTTTCCATGCTATTGTCAATTTTTGTTTTTATTTTATCATTTTTCCATTTGTCGTTTTTCATGGATTATTTTGTCAGATTTTTTTTTTGATTTTCAAAATTTTTGATAGTTTATACATTTTTTTTTTCAACTTTGTTTCAACTACAGTCGTTTTAATATCTTCATGTCATTCACAATTCATATAAGCGATGCAGTTCGCGAAAAATAACTGAAAAACTTGTCCGGTACAACTATGTTCGATGTTTACTCTTGTATTCGAACTAACAAACATCGGCTCCTGACTTGATAATAGTGCTACATATGTATATTACAAGCTCTTAGTTTTGTCTTGATTTTGTCACATTTTGTCATTTTTTCGTCATATTGTTATCACATTTGTCATATTTGTATGACTTATTTTTCATTATTTTTTTCGAATTATGGCCATATTTTGCTAAATTTTTGGCATTTAATTGTCGTATTTGTCATCGTTCTGTCATTTTTTGACATTTTTTTTCAGAATTTTGTAATATTTTTATCCCCTTCTTCATAATAAATCCAGATTTTCATCATAGTTTTGACAGATTTTTTTGTATTCTAGTACATTTGACATATTTTTTTGTCATTTTAATGTCAATTTTTTCTACTACCGTTGTCATAATTTATCATAGTTATATTGGTTTTATCACTGACCATATTGACTTGACACTCGATTTCGTTTGTTGGATAATTTTACCAACAGTACGCAATATCGATTCTAGAGTGCGCATCGATGGATTTGAAGAAATGCTACCTCAATTATAAAGTGCCACTCAACTTTAAAAACAAGTACGCAAACGGGTAAATTTTTCATACAGGGCATTTTTTTGTAAAATTTTGCAGGTTCGCCACCTACCATCAGAATTACGAACCTTCAAAATTTGACTAAAAATTTAGCCAGAAAATGGGCGAATTTGTGTTCTAAGTGTCATGTCAGTGTGGGGAGAACTGGGAACCCTGGTTTGCGGAGGACACGGTTTCGTTTACGTACGGGTTTGAAAATAAATTTCAGTCGAATTTAGCCGGGTTTTATTAATTATTCGATGCGATATCGATTAGTGAAGTGTACGCGATAGTTTATATTCATGCTTGTCCAACACCTCGCAAACAGAACAGAGCAGAGAACGAATTACACTTTTATCATTTCGGTTTCCGAGTGCACTGCTCAGCCGATCAACGTTCACTTATCTTTTTGCCGAGTGCGCCCGATTGCGGTTGCTCTGACGGTCGGGTGGACGTCGCTCGCTCTAAAGAAAAGAGAAGGAGCTGGCAAGAAAATTGTGCTCTAGCGACGCTGCTGTGCCGCTCAGTGTATCAAGCCAGAAAGATTTCAATGCAGGAATGTTTTCTTCAAAAAAGCCGTTATGCAGTGCGGAACAGTGCATCAGTTGAAGAGGTCCAATGTAGGTTTATGTATGAACTATTTTTGTACGTAGCCGGGCCGGGCACTTCCTGGCAAATTATTTGAAAAACATGGTGAAAACCGGGCAAATAATCTGAAATTCTCCATTCCATAAACCGAGCAATATCCGGCCAAATCTGAGGAAATTCCAGACATTCATCTAGTAAAGAAAAACGACTTACATTTTTTTTGTCGCAACACATCAGCAGTGTCAAATTTATGTTTAAAGCATACGAAGTAAAGTTTTGGTTTGATGTTTGATGAAAAAAACTTTCACAAATCCAATTTTTGACAAATAATTTTAAACTGAATTCGATTTTCTTGTTTCATTTTCCAAATAATGTGGATGAAACTGGGCAAAATCCAAGTAGTTTTTTCACAATATCCGGGCATCCGCAAATTGCTGTTTACTTAGGTTTATGTGCTCTTGATATCGTACGTGGGAAGCATTAATTTACAAAAGCAGCAATTCGAAAAGTAACATTTACTCAAATTATCCAAAAATCTTTGCCTTTTAAACAAACCGTGAACATTACGCAAGAATCTGGGACAAATTTAAGTAATAAAACTTCAAAACTTTCACAAATAGTAAAATTTAGGATTTATCTTCCTTAACCGCTACGCTTTTGATATTTTTCGACCGAAGAAAGCTATCGTAGCTAATCATTTGTCCTGGTGCAGAACATCAATCTAGAGGAACTCGCTTAGGAATGAAAAGATAGGTGTTTTGGACAAAGTTGTTAATTTGCATATTTTGATATAAAATTTAAAGGCGAGAGATTTAAAAATAGCGCGATAATAACAATAACTTTTTGTAGTGCATTTTTCAAGTATTTTTTTTTTATTCAACCGTATCTTCTTGGGTTAAGATTGTAGAACTTTGATATGTTAAGCAAAGTTGTGTATTTTGTTGAGATAAATAACTTTGTAGAAGAAACTTAAGCTCTAATATGCTAAACAAGAAAGTTATGATTTATATCTCGCTATTGGTGGACTTCTAAACTTTATATTTCATATAAAAATATGCGCTTTATTATACAGAACAATGTTGTCGAAAACACCAGCATTCTATCTTAACTACCTTTGGCGTTATTAATTTAGTTCCGTTAGATTTATGTTCTGCATTGTAAATTCTGACGCACTTCCAAACATCGATCCAGACGCAACCGATGAAGACAAACCGAGTTTTCTGTAAAGCTTCTCTATCGCCCGAGTGCGAACGAATTTATCTGCACCGGGACGCACTTCATCAGTTTGCTTGCTTCTCTTGCCCACACTCGGGTGGACGCTTGGTCGCTCTGGAGGTAACGGAGCATTTTTTTAAAGATTCTCCGTTTGGGAGAGCACAGCGAAAAAAATACACGCTCTTACTCTGAACGGGCAAATCTGAGGAGCGATGCCAAGCATGGTTTATATCATGGAGGTTTCAAGGACTGTTTGGAATATTAAGAGAAATTTCATTTTTCAATTGTGTGTTTTTACTATTTTCTGCATGACGTTACGATTTTTTTTTATTCGGAGCTTCGGTGAAGTTTGCAAAATCAAATGAAAGTGGTGCTGGAAAGCTTTTGAGAAAGCTCAGATCAACGCTAGAGTAAGCGTTACAGGCGTTACTGCTTTGGAAAAAGTGCAGCATCTGATCACATCCAAAACACCTGAGAAAAAAGAAAATTCTATTTAGGACGATTTTCTAGACGGAGTTACAAGCTAAGTACAATTTTATAATATTCTTTTATTTTTACTGCTCTTTATTTTTAGTTTTCTGGATAAGTCTTTGTTTGGAAACTTTTTATCAGTTAAATGAACAATTAAGTTAGAATATGGTATTCACTCCTCCTTACATAAATTTTTTGATAAAGAAACATTCATTTTCATTCGAGTTGTTTATGATCTTAACATGAAGACAAAATTGATATGAATAATTTACAACAATTCATTCTTAATTTCGGTTGATGTTTGATAGGGCACAAGCAAAAAAAAACTTCATTGACGAACTTATGAAAGTGAAAAATAGATGGAGCTGATGTTGGTTAAACTTGAAAAGCTTTTCGCGTCATCGCTATCGCTAAACTTGCATGCAATATTGAATGAATGCGAGATAAACGTGTCAAATCCCGGGTTTTAATATGAATCTGTGAACAAACGAATTCATCCTCAACAACAATCACTAGAAGATAATTGTATTTCTATTTCATTTTTTATTGATTTTTTATATATTAGTTTGACTAAATTTACGGCAACCACGTACGCACAAGCAAATTAGATTTTTCATTCCTTTCAAGCATATCGTTGGAACTAGAGACAGGAATCATAGTAGCAAGAAATATTTCATTCGAGGAAATATTTCATGGCTAATAATTTATTTTAAGAAAGCTTGTATACATGGTCTGTTAAAGGGAAAGCTCTAGAATGAACTTTAAAAAATTTCACAGAGGTGGAGCTCTCACTTCTGCAATAAGAATCATTGATCAAATTTGCAGTTCTAAATGCTTTTTTCTTTAAACATACATTAATTTAAACATTTAACACATACAATTCTGATGATACCGCTGTAGGACAGGAGCAGTAAATCAATATGTAAAATTGTACCATTAATATTCGACGTCAACGTCAATCGTAATTTTTTTATTTATATTTGTTGATTCAGCGCTAAGATTGCTTATGTTCAATTCCCTGAAAAAAGGGTTGCTTAGTTGTAATAATGAAAGATAATATGTCCTGACGCCATCCGTCTGTGTTATTAGATGGGCAAGGTTACGATGACTATTGAATGAATGTTTTTGTTGAGATAACAGTTTAAAAAGGTTTTAAATGCCTCATCTTAGATAGAGCCATGAAATCAAGAACGGACACTATAGTTTGTGTTATAAATTTATTTCAAATACATAGAAAGTAATTTTCACTCTCTTTAACATCTCTCATAAGAAAAGGTAAATACACAGTCATGAGTGATTGAACCATACCGTTTCGTATTATAACTTCAAAGGAAAAATGTTGCTGTAATAAAACCTTATTTGAACAGATATGTATGTACTGTTTCAGTTAAAAAATGAAATAGGAACATTAATTTAGAATGAATGAAAAGTAATAGAGTTTTTGAATTTTTTGAATCATTTTAAGAAAATAAGTAAGCTTAGATGTCAGTCGTATTTATAAATTCTTTAGTAATTCATCGAAAATAGTTCATTCAATAGAATTTTGACGTTAGATTTCACTTAGTTATTCCTTGAAAATTTTTGATAGAGACAATTTTGCACACGTTTGAATATGAGTCACTAGCTGATCAATAATAAAAAAAATCTCATTTTATATTGTTTTCAAATTCAATAATAATGGAACTTTAAAGTCCAGGGAATCAAGCGAACAATAAACTCTTGCCAAAAAATTTTAACCATCTTTCATTTTCAAAATTGTTAACCCTATATGTTACTTTTACAGAAAAATAATATTGCGTGACAAACATTCGAATTGGTTAAAAAGTAGTTGATAATAGAACTATACTATTCTCATATAATAAAGCATCGATCATTTAGTAAGGCAAACAGTACGTGAATTTCAAATCAATCAAAATAATGGTTTAGTGAGTAGCAGCTGAATTTCATTCGTACTAGAAGAATTAAGTTTCATGGGTAAGCTTGCAATCATAAAGAAAATGAATTTAAAATTTTACAAAGTTTTATCCACCTTAACTCTTGTTATCTACCTTTCCAATTTTTTTCATGTATCCCTTAAATCCCTTTATATAAAATTGCTTCAGACCTCGTGTTCACAATAGGTATATTTTTTTTTTGTTTCAATAAATAAGAAGATCTTAGTAAAAGCACTAAAAAGGATTTGAGGGTACAATCATATATGTAAGTTGAATGACTTTCTGTATGGGCATTATGAAAACAAAACTATAAGTAATTGTACTATAGTAAGTAGTAGTCTGGTAGAAAAATATTTACTTGATTTAGTAAAACAAAAAAAATTGAATTTGTAGTCATCTATTTAAAATTGTAAATACTATTCTAAATACACGATTTCTAAAATGTATGAGGCAAAGGAGAATAATGAATAAAAGAATTTACAAAATGGCAATAAACGCGAAATACTGTTTGAAAAAATTGTGCCTGAGCACTATTAAATTATACTTTCAATTAAAGTTATTTTCTATCTTAAACAATAAGAGCCCTTTTGAAAATTCTTTGTTTAAACAGGGATAATAGTTAGGAAAAGGAGCTAAATAGTTTGTCTAGGATGAAATGAAGATGATAATAATTTTTAGTGAATACTTTACTCGATATATTTTTATCGAATTTTATCGAATGCCTCATAGTATAGGAGTTTCCTTAGGAAATGTTTAGGAGCATAGGAGGTGTAGGAAACCATGATCGCACCATTTACCAAAATGGATCCTGATCTTCACCTTTCACTAACTAACATAACCCCCTCCTTGGATACTTGAATATAGATTCGCAGACGTACAGACGGTTTCCATAGTCGGTGATACTAACTTATTTCTGATTCTGAATATTTCAAAATTATTTTTGGAGTATGCAGGAGCAAGAGGTTGCTAGTTGAACCTAAAGAGTACCATACTAACATTCCATCCTTTTTCCCCTTTGACTACTAGGACGTGGCCGGCGCCGTTATTAATCATTTTCAAAAACGGAGAGCATCAGTTTTGTACAATGAGAATGACTGCTAATCCCAAGCGTCATTTTTTTGGACTTTGTGCAAAATTGATGGCCTCGATTAATCACGGAGTAGCAACCATTGGCGATGTGGAACTTGTTCTGCTTAGCCACGCCAGCGATTATGGAATTCGAAATGTATATATTGAAAATAAATGTAAAATCACTAGAAGCATCACTAGATAGAATTTATAAAATCTGTTTTTGAGGCATTTCGAATTCAATGATTTAAGGTGGATATGAGTAGTCAATCAAGCTAAGCTAAGCTAAGCTAAGTGTCATGTCAGTGTGATCAGCGGTTTCATCATATGTTTGTCAGTTTTTTGTTATTTTGTTTTTGCTATTTTGCTATTATTAGGTATGTCATTTTTATAATTATTTGTTCTAATTTTAGTTCTGTTAGGTTTTCGGCATTGTATTTTCAAATTTTGATTATAAATTGGACATATTTGTCCAAATTTCGTCATATTTTAATCACATTTGTCGTCGTTTTGAAATTTTATGTGAAATTTTTGTCAATTTAGATATGTTTTTATCATAATTTTGTAATGTTTGTCATATTTTTGGCATATTTTTTTACCACATTTGTTGTGTTTCATTCGATGTTCTGTCATTTGTATATTTCAGTTTGACATAGTTCTTTCAGATTTTTGTAATAAGCCAAATTTTTGTTATATTTTTGTCATTGGTCATCAGAAAAGGAGTAGGCTTGATAGCGGCACGTTATCCAAACAAACGGGAAAATTGTGCCTAGCCTTTTTTCTACAGATTTCATCATATACCTGAGAAACCTGAAAACCATAAAAGGATTAGAAAATAAATAAATATTTAGGGCATAAAGCTGATCCACGTAGGGATTTTGAAGCATTTAAGCTTATAACCACATTGGGTGAAAAATGACAGATTGTTATTTGAGTTTGAATTCTTAGAATTAGATACACTTATAACAGGATAGGCGAGAGTACATAAAAGCTTTCTAGCAAACGAAAAACAGGCATATATGAGCTAAAAGAATCATACATTATTGATTCACAACTACAAAATTCAGGAGATTTGAGTTTACAATGATCAGAAAATGTTCTAGCCAGGATGCTACAATAAGGGCAAATAAGCGATTTTATGATGACAAAGTTGGCATTTAGCCTATCCACATAGCAATGAAGCTTTTTTCAATCATAATATTGGAAATAAGGACTTTTTTTAACTTCCTTTGTTAAATTCTGACATACATTAAAAAATGAAGTCGGGCAAAAGAGGGACATGTACACACTAAGTGGAAGATAAATATAGGTACAATAGTACCTCTGAATCATAGCTTAACCATACAGAAGATTCAGAACACAAAGTCTTGATTTTATATATTTTTATTTAACTGACCAGTTAGCACTCTTGTTAGACGACTACAATGAGCTTATGTGATGCCAAATTTGAAACAAGCGATATTAACACTGCACGAAGCTGTAGCAGTGGATTCCAGAACCAGGATTGACGTATGATACGAAATATCAGAGTACGATATTAAAGGAGCTTTGACTCTTCTTAACACTATAACCATTCTAAAGCTAAGGGAACATGTGTCAATACAAGAGAAGTGACATATATTAGGTGAAACAGATATGACTGTCGACATGCGATACAAGTTTTGATCAAAAACTTGATTTAATAGGGAATTTTAAAGCCTTTTGGCAACCTAAAAAAAAAACAATATTTTTTTTTTTTATTTTTTTTCCACGGAAACGATATTTGTACGGCTTCAATGATTGAATAACCATGACGCAATTTTTACAATTAATTATCTTTATATGAACGGACATTTACCTCCACAAAATTCTGTTACCAATCCAAAAATAGAAGGGACTGAATACTTGTCCATTATAAGGAAAATTCACTAATTTTGCGCTTGACGTAACAGATATAACTGATGTAATTTAGATCATATTCTTCTATGATTTCAAAACGGTTAATATTAACAGATAGCCAGAAGCAATGAGACCGTATGCGATGCGTTTGCGATTCACATTTGAACACTTGTAAAGTGATTTTATTGAACGGAGTTACTAGGAGAGCAAAGAGATTGTGTAAATGAAAAATCATATTCCAAATTGGTAAAACGAGAAAATATGGAAGAATACAGCTTGTGCAAATGCATGTACTACATATGCACTATTGACATACCCTTCTTTTTGTAATAAGCCAAATTTTTGTTATATTTTTGTCATTGGTCATATTTTGTAATTTTTTTTCTGTACTTTTTTCAGATTTTTTAAATTTTTGGTCAAACAGATAAAAATATATACTTTTGAAGCCCTTTCACTCAATACCCGTATAGTGGGGGGTTCATGCGGTTCACAGCAGTTTAAAACATTTTGATGTTAAGTGGAAGCCGCCATATTGGATTTCAAGATGGCGTCGGACAACGAATTTTAACTTTTATCCGTTCAGACTCCTTTGTGAATTTGACATTGGAATTCGTTTTGAAGAAGTTATTAAATCTCCAAATTTTACAAAATTTCGCAAAAATTTTGAAACCGTTTTGTTTTTGAGACTGATTACTATGAGAAGCGTTAAGAAAATTTTCAACTCTCTACACAAATCAGTTTGTCCTCTACCTTCGTTTATCTTAATTAAGATTTTATGGGGTGATGCTACCGTGTTGTCGTAGTTCGTCGTTAATTTACCCTTCTTTTGTTTCTTGATTTTTGCAGACTCTGTCATCGCCGGGCGATAAGCGAACCATGGCCCAATTCTTCACCTGGGTACAGAACGAAATTAATGAAATCAACAAATCTGATCCAACAAGGGTCTCTAAGAGCGCTGCCTAGCTGTCGCATTCGAAAATTCACGGCCCAAAAGTCAGCAACCGACCAGAAACAAAAAAAAAGTCACCCTAATTGTCTTCTGCTCAACTGCTGTTTAACATAAAATAATCATTTAGCCTTCAAAAGGATCTAAGTTTCGGTTTACTGCTGCTAGGCTAAAAATATATCTCTCTGCCAAGGAAACACGTGGAAACTTTATCGTTTTCCAGCTATCCTGGGCTTATAACCGTGAAAAGGTGAATCGTTTGTTGAAATTAAGATTCTGCGGAACCACACCGACGTCGTCGTCGTCACAGAACGAGATCTGGATGAGAAAAACCGGGAGCCGGGAGTCGAAAATATCGCTGCCATGGTCATCAAGTGTCATGCGAGCGGAACACTTAGGCCTCTACATTAACCAACTTATTTTGGGAATCACGAAGAAAGAAACTGGAAAGGCTTGCACTCTTATCGAGATAATGGGAACTTTTGCTGTTTTCTCTTGATGGGGTTGACTAAATTGGTGTGTTGAAAGGTCCGACAAAAGAATACAATTATTCCAATGGATTTTTTTGCGGTTACATAACAAAACATTAAAACGAGATTTTTTTGCTGAACATTTGCGTTTTATTTCAAAGAAAGAAAAGTTGATTTTTTTTAAGGCTCATTCACACGAGATTAAGAGAAAAACACTCAAGACAGTCACATCACGATCAGGAGAGCATATCAAAATAACAACTTAAAAGAAATGAATCATAAGTAACAATTTCAGTTTTAGTAGAAACTGGAAAAGCGCTTCAAAACTTCGTTATAAAACAACGTTTAGTTGTATACTTAAACCCCATAAAAAACATCTATATAGCACCTACGAGAGCAAGGAAGCCCTCCTATAAGAGGTTTTGAAGTCTTACAAGTCTTTTAAACAACCATAAAGACTCAAAAGGGCGTATCCAAGGGATAATCTATTCTCGTTGCAGAAACTTATTCTGTTACGAAGAAATTGTTTCCGAAAAATTTAAATTGAATTTGCTTTTATTATATTATAATGTTTTTAATGAAAAAATCACCAGTCATGCATTTATTATCTGGACAAGACAAAAACAATAACAAGTTTATAAATTTGCACAAATTAAGAAGTCTACAGTTTCTGCCTTTCGCCTTTATTTATGCATTTTATGCAGAATCGTGTATGTTATTTCCATCAATCAATTTTAAGTTTTAATATTTTAAAACGTTTGGACGGTTAGGACTCGTTTTGGTCAGGTTTCGGACGACAGTGACGCAGCTGTAAACTGACTTGAATTCTGGATTTACGATTCGGGCACTGGATCAAGGGAGTTGCGACTAATGGTTTTGAAGGTTTGGTCCTTGCAGCAGAAGAATAGAAAGTGGAAATCTAAAAAAAAAGGTGTTTCCTATTTCGCGATTGAAATTCGTTTGTTTACATTTTCATATGTGATGAAAGAAATTAGAGAAACATGAACTATCAAAGAACGAAAGAACATAAGCCGTAAATATCATGAAAATTTCGAAAAAGATACAACGGCTCACCGACAGGACTTGAACCTGCAATCTCCGCTTCGGTACAACGGCGCGTTAGCCAATTCCACCACGGTGAACGTGATGGAACCGGCGAACACGAGCAATCGAGCTCTGCCGATCAACTGCTGGACCTTCTATCGAAACACCATGTATATCCCGCATGTGATCTTTCCCTCTATTGATCTCTCTTGTTTCTCTAACCCCACCCATCGACTCGGGATTTTAGCCGAACGAGCACATGGTCGATTGCTTCGGGTTTGCCGCAACTTACGGTCAGATGAAGAAGCAATCAGTGCCGCTCAAGGTTCCGAGCAGACCAGTTACACAGGGAGGTGTTGCTCTGTTGAAATCAATACTGATGTTATGAAATCGCTTGGTACATCTTTGTACCTGAAAATGATCACATTTTCATATGTGATGAAAGAAATTAGAGAAACATGAACTATCAAAGAACGAAAGAACATAAGCCGTAAATATCATGAAAATTTCGAAAAAGATACAACGGCTCACCGACAGGACTTGAACCTGCAATCTCCGCTTCGGTACAACGGCGCGTTAGCCAATTCCACCACGGTGAACGTGATGGAACCGGCGAACACGAGCAATCGAGCTCTGCCGATCAACTGCTGGACCTTCTATCGAAACACCATGTATATCCCGCATGTGATCTTTCCCTCTATTGATCTCTCTTGTTTCTCTAACCCCACCCATCGACTCGGGATTTTAGCCGAACGAGCACATGGTCGATTGCTTCGGGTTTGCCGCAACTTACGGTCAGATGAAGAAGCAATCAGTGCCGCTCAAGGTTCCGAGCAGACCAGTTACACAGGGAGGTGTTGCTCTGTTGAAATCAATACTGATGTTATGAAATCGCTTGGTACATCTTTGTACCTGAAAATGATCACATTTTCATATGTGATGAAAGAAATTAGAGAAACATGAACTATCAAAGAACGAAAGAACATAAGCCGTAAATATCATGAAAATTTCGAAAAAGATACAACGGCTCACCGACAGGACTTGAACCTGCAATCTCCGCTTCGGTACAACGGCGCGTTAGCCAATTCCACCACGGAGAACGTGATGGAACCGGCGAACACGAGCAATCGAGCTCTGCCGATCAACTGCTGGACCTTCTATCGAAACACCATGTATATCCCGCATGTGATCTTTCCCTCTATTGATCTCTCTTGTTTCTCTAACCCCACCCATCGACTCGGGATTTTAGCCGAACGAGCACATGGTCGATTGCTTCGGGTTTGCCGCAACTTACGGTCAGATGAAGAAGCAATCAGTGCCGCTCAAGGTTCCGAGCAGACCAGTTACACAGGGAGGTGTTGCTCTGTTGAAATCAATACTGATGTTATGAAATCGCTTGGTACATCTTTGTACCTGAAAATGATCACATTTTCATATGTGATGAAAGAAATTAGAGAAACATGAACTATCAAAGAACGAAAGAACATAAGCCGTAAATATCATGAAAATTTCGAAAAAGATACAACGGCTCACCGACAGGACTTGAACCTGCAATCTCCGCTTCGGTACAACGGCGCGTTAGCCAATTCCACCACGGTGAACGTGATGGAACCGGCGAACACGAGCAATCGAGCTCTGCCGATCAACTGCTGGACCTTCTATCGAAACACCATGTATATCCCGCATGTGATCTTTCCCTCTATTGATCTCTCTTGTCTGCTCGGAACCTTGAGCGGCACTGATTGCTTCTTCATCTGACCGTAAGTTGCGGCAAACCCGAAGCAATCGACCATGTGCTCGTTCGGCTAAAATCCCGAGTCGATGGGTGGGGTTAGAGAAACAAGAGAGATCAATAGAGGGAAAGATCACATGCGGGATATACATGGTGTTTCGATAGAAGGTCCAGCAGTTGATCGGCAGAGCTCGATTGCTCGTGTTCGCCGGTTCCATCACGTTCACCGTGGTGGAATTGGCTAACGCGCCGTTGTACCGAAGCGGAGATTGCAGGTTCAAGTCCTGTCGGTGAGCCGTTGTATCTTTTTCGAAATTTTCATGATATTTACGGCTTATGTTCTTTCGTTCTTTGATAGTTCATGTTTCTCTAATTTCTTTCATCACATATGAAAATGTGATCATTTTCAGGTACAAAGATGTACCAAGCGATTTCATAACATCAGTATTGATTTCGTTTGTTTAGTTTTTTTATGTTGCGGTTTCGAATTGCCCTGTCAGCTAGACTGAACAAAATAACACATAGAAAGGGGCGTGATAAGTTTGTTTGGTTTTATAAAAAGCAAAATTTATTTTGAAAAGAAAAACTTACCTTTATTTGTCATTCTCACATATTATTTAGATTTATAGGTGTTTCTGTGAATCTTTGACGTATTCCTACTAGGACGCCATTTTTGGTAAAGAATTTGTTTTTTATATCTTTTTGGTGAAATTTTCAAACATGAAGCATTTGATTTTCAAACTGGTTGAACAATTGTTACTCGCCTAACAATATTCATAATAAATCTTCTGAAACAGGAAAAATTAAAGAAAATCATACTTAACATATTCGATAGAAATTCTCAATTTATATATCAAGCCCAAAAATATCGATGAATTACGCTGGGATGCATTTTATTCGCATGAATTTCGTAAAATCAAACGACAAGTTATGAAGTTTTTTTTTTTGTACATTTATTTAACGAGGGTATGTAACATAAGTTTTCACCCTTCTTAAAACTAATTGTTATTTTACACTATGATTACAATTTTTCAATGAGTTTGGTTTCATTTAAAAAATCAATTAGTAATTTTGTCCTACTCACATCACCATACATGAAATTCTCCTGGCTTATCTTATATTTTATCCTACTCTCTGAGTAAACCTCACATTCAAACAAAATATGATTAATAGTGATTTGTACCTGACAAGTATCACATATTGGTGGATCTTCTTTTTTCATCAAATGTTGATGCGTCAACCTAGAGTGTCCTATCAAGATTCTAGTAAGAGCTCTTTGCTCATTACGACTACAAAATGCATAATTTATACGCTCTATAACAGGTTTGACTATCCTCAGTTTGTTAGTAGTAAGCAAATTCCAACTTTCTTGCTGGGCTTTCCTCAGTGAACTTTCAACCCAACGAATTATGTCCTGCCCTGGTATACACACATTACTCATCTCACCCGTTCTACCCAAACCGGCCAAATTATCTGCAGTTTCGTTTCCTGGTATGCCACAATGGCTAGGAATCCATACTAAAACCAGATCTTTTTTCCTCATCAAGGATTCAATATTTTGTACGATTGGGTGTGATGAACCGTTCTCAAGAGCAACTAAAACGCTTGCAGAGTCTGTGAAACATACAGCTTTTCTATTGACCCTTCTTGCGACCATTTCGAGTGCGACAGCTTCGGCAGAAAATATGGACATTATTGAGGGAAGTTGCTGGGAGATTTTTATTCTAGGGCCAAATATTCCAACTCCTACATGACCATTGGCCACAGATCCATCAGTGTAGAACTTAGCTTGATCTTTGTATTTATTCCAAAGGATATCTCGGAAAGTAGTCACAACTTTTTGCTTATTGTCTCCGGCTCTGCATGATATTTTCATGTCCCAATCAATCGATGGTATAGGATCATTCCATTTCCTACCACCTACGTATAAAATTTTTTGAAGCCTTGGCAACATTTCGCTGGTTATATCATAGAAAGTCTTATTTGCATTATTCCATAAGCAGCTCATCGATTTTTTAGACTTTTCGAGTACTCTGACTGCCCTCCTCACAAGAACATAACAAAGTAAGCTTTTAAAATCTTTCCGTCCACTTTCAACCACTAGAGATGAACAGGGAGATGTTCTAAAAGCTCCCGAGCTTATTCTTAGAAAACTGTGATATGACACATCTAACTGTTGTAATTCCAACGGATTAAAAAGTTCAGCCGCATACAATAATTTCGATATTATAGTTGCCATTCCAATCTGCTCCAAGCTTTTCCTATCACCATGAAATGTCAAAGCAGATAAAAATCGTTCTCTTACTAGACAAGATGCTCTGATTTCTTTTATGTGTCTTTTAGCGTTGTCTCTTCTGTTCAAATAGGCACCCAATATTCTCATAGAACGAACTCTTTTCAGAGGAACATCACTTAACATTGGTTTAATACCTTTAGAAAAATTATGGGTTTTTTCTTTCTTTGCAAATATGCATTAATTGACTTTTTTTTGGGTTGATGGAAAATCCCACACTGTTGGTCCAGCTTTCTATAGCATTAAGACTTTGCTGAGCCTGACGTAAACCGCACCGAGTGTACTTGGAGCCAATAATCAGTAACAAGTCGTCAGCATAAACCATCAGTTTTCCGAACGGTAGTTTCATTTTCAATACTGGGTTAACCGCTAGTAAGAATAAGGTTACAGACAAAACGGCACCTTGAGGTACTCCATTTTCCTGACATTTATCATCCGATAAACATCCACCTACTCGCACTTTAAATCTTCTATCAGATAAAAACTCTTCTATGACTTTGTACATTTTACATCCTATTTCAGCTTTAGATAGCTCTTTTAAAATTGCCGGTCGCCATGTACGGTCATATGCCTTAGATAAATCTAAAGCAATAAGCTCGGTGTGTAATCCAGAGTCATGGTGCTTATCCAAAATATCTCGTAAATCAGAAAAATAGTTGGTAGTACCTCGTCCTTTGCGGAATGCATACTGATGTTCGTGTAATAAATTATGTGTTTCTAAATGCTCTTGCAGACGACGATTGATCATTCTTTCATAAACTTTGCCAATACATGAAGTCAATGATACTGGGCGATAACTTTCGAGTTTACCAGTCGGTTCACCGGGTTTGTGGATAGGTACAACAATACTTTCCCTCCAATTGTTAGGGTATTTTCCTTGGTTCCAAAGTTCGTTATAAACTTTCAAAAGAAATTGCTTAGCTGAGAAAGGTAATCGTCTTATCATTTCATAAGTTACGTCATCTGGTCCGGCGGACTTTCCTTTTCCACTTTCTATGGCGCAAAACAGTTCATGAATGGAAAATTCCTTATCCATTTCCGGGTTTTCTTCAACAGTTATATTAACATCATCAAATATATTTTCTTTGAGAAACTCTTTAAAACACTCAGGAAACCCATCTGTAGAAGAGTTGGTTTCAAAAATCTCAGAAAACTTTTCAGCAATGATGGTTTGATCTTCGACGTATACATTTTCAATATTCATTCTCATAATTCTAGTGGCTTTTTTACCTGTTAACTGGGAAAAACGGTGCCACATTGTTGTAACATTTGTCGATGGATGGAAACTAGTTGCAAAGTTTATCCAAGAATCTTTTTTGGCTTTTTCTACTGCTTGCCGCGCTTCCAATCTTAACTTTCGAAAATTTGAATAAGCTTCTTCGCGTTCAGAGGGGTTTAAATAAGATTTTTTTAAATTTTTTAATGCTTTCTTTCGAGCTTGAATTGCTTCACCCACGTTTTCAGTCCACCAGTAACTATATCTGGAGGATGTATTGCCACTAGATCTCGGAATTGATTTCGCTGCAGCAGAGATTATAATATTTGTAATATTTTCCACCGAAACAGAAGAATTTTTAGTCATTAATTGATCAATGTTGGTTTCAAAAACTTCCCAATTTGCTTCTTTCATACGCCATTTCTGAATCTTTGGAATATTTGGAGGAGAGCCATTCAAACGAACTTCGATAGGTAAATGATCACTGTTAACAGGATCTGGAACAGTTTTCCAGGTGAACTTATTTGCAATATTCGAAGACACGAATGAAACATCAAGGGCAGATGCTTCAAAACCTCTGCTATCAATTCGAGTGTATGAACCATCATTCAGAGGAGCAAGACCATTTTCGGCAGCCCAAGCTGCTATCTTCCCACCCATTCGATTTGTTCGGGTGCTATCCCAAGTAAAGTGGCGGCCGTTAAAATCACCAGCTATCAAAATTGGCTTTGGTAGAACATCAGTAAGTTTACAAAGGTTATCAAACGTGAGATTTGGAGATTTGAGTGAATTGTATACCGAAACAACCGTTACTTTGAAGGGAAAAAAAAGTTGCACAGCAACTGCAGGGATTTGTGTATCAACATCAATCACTTCATGCGGAAATTCGCGCAGGATTGCAAGAACGGCAGGGCCCCTACGGGTGTTGGGTTGAAATGAGGAATTATATACTACATACCTATCGATCAAAAACTTGCTGTAGGTCTCCGTCAACGTTTCCTGAAGACACAGTACAAAAGGTAGGTCGTCTTTAATTTTGTTCTGGAATTCTGCTGCATTTGCCCAGAAACCTCTTATGTTCCATTGGATCATAAAAAGTCTACTGCGAGCTGAACCCACTTCCAAGGCATGGTTACCCCTTTCAGATGGCGTTCCTCTACCCATTTCGCTGTTGCTGCGTTCTTCATCAGGAATCGTAGAAATCATCTCATTCGGGACGTCTGCAAGGTGCAAGGCAGCAGAATGTGTGTCTGGATAGGAAAAAGTTTCAGATCTACTCACCGGGGAGAGATCTTTTCGTTCAAAGATCGATTCCATCCTGGAAAAATCGTTGGAAGTTGTTTCTGTCGACACCAAAGCTAATTGTGTTGGAGATACTGAAGTCGCTGATAGAGTGATCCTTTCCATCTCTAATTCCATTTGAGATTCATCCGGGAGGTCTGTAAGGTACGAGGGAGCAGGATGTGTGTCTGGATGGGAAAACGTTTCGAATCTACTCACCGAGGAGAGATCTTTTCGTTCAAAGATCGATTCCATTTTGGGAAGTTCGTTTGAAGCCATTTCTGTCGCTATTTGTGTTAGAAATAGTGAAGTCACTGGTCTAGTTGCATTTCCAATCCGATCCGTCTCATAGTCAATTCGGGACTCATTCAGGAAATCTGGAAAGTGCAAGGCAGCAGGATGTGTGTCTGGATGGAAAAATATTTCAAATCTACTCACCGAGGAGAGATCTTTCCGTTCAAAGATCGGTTCCATACTGGAAAAATCGTTGCAAGTCGTTTCAGCCAACCGTAAAGCTGAATGTGTTTGAGATAATGAAGTCTCTAGTCCAAAGTCGATTCCTATCCGTTCCGTATCATAGTCCATTTGGTTAGCAGGTAAAGTCCGGATTCCGTGTTCGTAATTTCCTTCCAATCTGATTTTTGTCGGGTTTCCAGATTCGTTGCCAAAGTCTTCATCGTGTTGTCGAGTGGTAGTTTTTTGTAATTTTCCCGTTACGTGGGCGAAAAAACTGATCGTTATCGGATTCATGCTCAGTTTCGCTGACGTCAATTTGCTCATTATTCGAATCATTTTTATTAGCTTGGGAGTAAGATGCTTTTTTGGAGTTTCCTTCACAAGAGTACTTGGTGGTGATTTGTCGTTTGCTTCTACCATTTTCAAAATCCATCTCCCGAATATCGGTGGTCTTTGTAACAGGCATTTTTTCGTGTTGCTTAGAGAGCATTGGTGAAGGTTTTCGAGATCGAGATCGCTGTCTTGTGATAACGGTCCCCGTAGAGGAGCAGAGGGCTTTCATCTGAGCACGCATATCATTCAACTGTCGTTGTAGTTCTGCAATCTGTTTATCTTTTTGTTCCATCAGATTGTTTTGCAATTCCTGAGCGTATGTAGTAGTTCTCTTGGAATCGGCCAGTGCTTTGCGCGCTTCAGCAAAGGAAAGACCTTTATCGATTCGCAAATGTATGACTTCGTCTTCTTCTTGATATTTAGGACAAACCTTTGACATCGGCGAATGGCCAGCTTTGCAATGCAAGCAAAAGGCAGCTTTCGCACACGTCTCGTCTTCCGTCGTGTGGAAGTTAGCAGAGCAGTTTAAACAAATTGGTTTCTCTGAGTTCGGGCAATTTTTACCAATGTGTCCGTATTGCGCACATACTCGGCAGATCATCGGTGTGGGATAATACTGTCTAACACCAACTCGCAACAGGCCAAAAAATACATGAGTCGGGAGAACTGTACCGGTGATATTGAGGACTAACAGAGGAGTGTTTTTAAGCACCTTACCCACACGTTTCTTTATCCTACGGACGTTGGTAATGCCTTGTGGTTGGAGCAATTGGAGCAAATCTTCTTCTTTAAATTCAATTGTATCCGGCTCATACACTACACCTTGTACGACATTAAGCGATGGGTGAGAAATAACTTCTACTTGACTACCATCTGACAAAAATTTCATGTCGAGCAACTTCTTGTACAAAATCTCAGACCGGGTGCGAATGACATATCTAGATCCTCTTGCTTCTCTGGATGCCGAAATATGCTTGATATTTTCTCGTCCCACAAACCTTTCCACTGACAAACTGATCAGGAAAGGGTTAGCGGGCAATGGTAGGACTTTAGTACCATTCTCGTCACTTTCAGATGAAACCGTTTTACCTCTCATAAGCAACACTCTCGTAAATCCATCATCATGAGCCGTTCGCATGAAACCAGGAAACGCTTTTTGCCCAACTCCATCAGGAGGGGCAGGGTTGGGCCCAGGCATCAGCCTGGAAATGCCAAATCACCCAACGGTAGTATAACCTCTTCACAGCTGAATATAAACAATCGAATCCAAACCAAAATGTTCAAAAACTGTAGTTTAGATAACCGAAAACGCGAAAATTTCACTGCACACGTGTAGAAACACAATTTAGGCAGCCACTTGTAACAAAACTGTTAATTTAAACGTCCAAATTATAACCGAATTCCGCAAAAAATAGTCCGCTTGATAAAACACGTGTCTATAACCTCAAATGATGAGACAAGATGAGTTATGAAGTGTATTTACTTTATCATTGAAAATTGTGAAAATGATCCATTGAAAAATTTATTTTTCTTGTCTTGTCCAGATAATAAATGAGGCCGTTCTTGGAGTCAAAGGGGTAGAAGTGCATTAAAGCTGATTTTGAGAAATAAAAATACTTAAAGTTCGATATGTTCCAATAAATTCCATAGATATTTTTCATGAAATTTTTTAATCAGTTTGATTTTCTAAAATAAAAACATATTATTTGACATAATTTTTAAGAAAAACAATGCTTATTTGTCGTGAATTGAGGCGACACATGATTTTTTATTTTTGCACTTATACCCCTTTGCCACCAACACATTTCCATTTTCAAGTTGGTATGATTCAGAGATTTAATTAGATGAAAATCAAATAATTTATTAACATACTAGCTGACCCGGCAAACGTTGTTTTGCCATCTAGGACAGTACGAAACACATTGACGGAAAACATTGTGCGAGATAAAAATTACTACATGAATTTCAAATTTATATAACTCATCTAATCATTTAGAGAAAAGCTAAATTATAATACCAATTTCAATGTTTTAAAGAGTTTGAATAATTCAAAATTAAATTTGATCTATCGTAATATTTGCTTTCTTCAGCTTTCTAATTTTTTTTTTCATCCAGATGCGATTCAGAAGCTGAAATCTGAGTCTGAATTCTGAATCTGAATTTGGAATCTAAAATTTGAATCTGAATTATTAATTTAATTCCTGAATCTTAATTCTGAATTATTAATCTGAATTCTGAATCTTAATTCTGAATCTAAACTCAGATATTTGATTACTGGCAAACATTGTGTATCTTATGGTTGTTTTTGCTATATGATTATTTAATAATAGGGAAGTAAATGGTGATGTCTTAATGAAATATCAAAAAGATTATTTTATAAGGCTTTCAAACATAATTTTTGATTTATTAACTTAAACAATACTACATGAAAACAACACAAACAATGATTATTAATTTTGCAGAACGGTAGAGTGAACAATATTTTTAGTTATTCCCTGATTCGTTAACACGACCAAATTCGATGATTACCCACGCGAGAACACGCCACGTAGAATTGTCCATGTGAAAAACACGGTGTTCTCAGATCGAGACCACAAACGGACATGGTTTGGTCTTGTGCTTCGTTTATAGTGATCGCAAAAGCCAATCGGATTGGGAATTGAAGCCGTTTGAATTCCATGGGCATATCCGTTGGGATCATTGGTATTCTAGGCAGTAGGACATCTTCTCCTCGAAATTTTTCATTTAAAATGGTTACCCCGATAACGTTTTTCATTTATTTCTTAATTACTAAACGCGTGAAAAGCCGTGGAGAGTTTAAATTTCGTAGCAAAATTACTGGCGATCCTACTTTAAGTTGGAGATGATGTGGTGGCAAGCCTGGACAATCAAAAGAATTTAAAAACTCGGAGGGGTAGTTTACCGTTTCGTTGGCATCGCAAATGGTTTCAATAGATTTGTATGACACTCAATCTCTTGGTATTAAATGTTGAATCCTAATATTTAGATTGTTTACTACATCATTTTTGGCAGCCAAGATAGCTCTTTCTGCCAACCACTCGTGTCTTAGAAAGTTTTTGTCAAGTTCGGGGAATATGCGGTTAATGAGATCATTCTGGGACTCAACAATTTAGCAGAAGTCTGCCGGTAATTTGATACATCCTGTGTTTTCATGCTCAGCTAATTTCCCATCGCCGATTTCTAGAAGCTTTTTTGAGAATACTTCAGCGGATGGCTCTTGAAGCGTTTCTACTCACATGTTCGTTTTCAAGTGTAATTTTTTAACAAACCTCCACAAATGCGATGATTTTATGCAAGCGTTCACCTCATCGGTATATGTTGACCGCAGAATGCGGGTAGGGTTTTTCTGAAATCCCCTAAAAGTTTAAAACGAATATCAAATATTAGATGAAAACGACTTACCTGCCTATGTATTTTTCTGCATAAGATGGTACACGCAGATGGCAAACCAAAGAGGATTAAATTTATCCGTCGTTTTCTATTTACTGCCACGCAACTGATATTTGATCCACACGACACCGTTATTTGCACGTCAGGGATGACAGACCCCATAGACGTTAAATTCTTTATGATCAAATATTTATTTTTTATATTTTCACTTTGTTTGTGGTTGCTAAGTTCATTATAAACCACCACACAGGTGAGCGTCGCTGTAAAGAATCCTATTTAGGTAATCGAGGCACCCGTCCTAACCACCTTAAGGCAACAATTCCACCAAATAAGACTCTTGCTATTTTTTTTTGTTCTTCTGAAAATTTTGATGGTGATTTAGACAGCCACATCTAGGTTGCATATTGTCACCACGTGCATTAAAATATGCTTGGTTGAGAAATAGGCGCCAAAATTTTTCATTTTTCCAGCGATCATTGATTAGTATGCTTTGGTTACTATCCCCTTCCGACGTTGGCTCGCGACGCCTCGACCTTGGAGACGAAAAACAAACCGCCCAAAGGAAAAAAAAAAAATCTCGAAAAAATGGAAGCCATGACTTTTATTTCATTCAAATTATTACAAATTTATTCATAACGGCCAATTCATGTGACTTTTTGTGTTTTTTATTCGATATAAACCGATTCGCATGGCTACAGAATATTCTAAAAATAATTTCATTCGTATCGTTTGAGTCATTTCGGAGGAGTAGTACTACAAACACCGTTACAAGAGAATTTTATATAATAGATTCATTTTTTACTGCAATGATGGGAAATGCACCCCGGTACAGTTAATCGAGAGATTTCATGTCTAATCATCAACTTTGTCAACCTAATCATCTAATACAAATAAATATTAGGGTGATCGGTTTTACCGGTTTTATATTCGAATCCGGTATTTCGATATTTGTTATTGATAAAACCGATAAAACCAGTAAAACTGGAATTTTTCCCAAAGTATATCGAATTCATGAAAAGGTTTCGTCTAATTGCAATTGTAAAGGCATAAAATACTCAGAATTGATATAGATGCTAGTGTGCTTTTATATTTTCCCTAGGTCCTAAATCTCATGATATTCATTATACTTTTCATCATCATTTTATTATTATAACTTTTCTGTGTGGTTTCTAAAATCATGGTAGTTTCATATTGTTTTAAGCAAATTTTGTTCCTATACTCTGTAACACAATATTCAGATTTATGAACAGATTTTACAGATTTAGTAAGAAAATTTAGTCTTTCATGAAATTAAACTGAAATTTTATTTAAAAAAATATTTTCCGACAAAAGTATGACTTAATTTGATTGAATGAAACACAAAACACTGTCACAAAGTTTTTGGTTAACTCACAGAATTACAGTTTTTGGTGTCCAAAAAACGGATGTTTTCTCCACAACCTATGTCATAATCGCATTCATGTTGCCTTTCCAATATTAAAACGAACGAATAAAAATCTTTTAAAAAATCATAAAATTTTGACAATAATAGGATCTGATCTGTACGCTCTGCTGTTGCTATGAAAATTTTATAAACTTATAAAAACTTTGTTACTGCTTTTTGTGTTGTTAAAAAAGATATTGGTAAAAAAAATTCAAACAAAATTCAAACATGCGTTTAAATACTGACTCTGTTGAATCATTTTATGTTTTAAAACAATGTAGAAAATTTTTAATTAATTTTCAACATTTTTTTTATAAATTTAAAATTTGTGAAAGCCCGTCACCGCTTAAAACGATTTTTATAAAACTTGACCTGTTTTTTTTTTGAAAAAAAACATTTTTACATATTTTAACCAAATTTCAGTTTTTTAAATGAAAAATACAGCGATTATTGTGAAACAATCTTAAATTTCCTGTAGCTGTATCTTTTTTCAGTCATTGTAGTTACACTTATACAGTCTGTAAATGTTGTGGAGCGTAAGTTTTATAACTGAACCGAAATGTGTGAAAATTTTAAGAAAAAAATATCAGCTTAGAGAGAGATGGCAGCTTATTAATTCTTTTTTGAATGTCACTATAATTTTTATTAAAAAGTTTACATGGAAAGTTTAGCAATAATCTAATCTCACATGAACCTTGCAGTAAGGTTTATTATGCTAATATTTTGAAGCTGATTCAACAACGTTTTACTACTTGTACTCAAAAAAAAAAAATTTCAATTCGTTTATTTGAAACGTCTCATACTTTTTAGTTTCACGGATCCGAGTTTCCGTTTTTTGTTACACAATCATTGCATATTTATGACACTTTACAAAGTTTTTTTTCACATTGTTATCCACTTTAAACGGTTCAGATTCGCGTCCAGTTTTTGTGTTTGCAATTCATTATTTGACAGAATAAGAAGAAAAATAGGAAAAAAGATTTAATTGTGAAGATCGATGAATTTAAGATAAGGGGCCGTTCACATACCACGTGGACAACTTAGGGGGAGGGGGGGTATATGGAAATGTCCACGCTTGTCCACGGAGAGGGGGGTAGGGGTTTGGGTCATGTCCACGTGGACATACTTTCTTCCCAAAATTTTTTCTAAGGTTGAATAAATATTAAGATGTTTGAATCTCGCGTTCGTAAATTGATTTTTTTGGGTGATGCATCAGTCGATTGATTTGTTTGGTAGATGTCAAATCACTTTCCATATGCTTTTGCATACGTTTGTTTGGAATTTACGAACGCCAGCATCGATAAAAAAAATCACTTCGATAGAAAAAATCAATTTACGAACACGCCGTTAAAATTACAAAGCTTTTCAGTTTAAGTTCAGTTTCAGTTTAAACAATTAATAACCACTTGAAAGCAAGTGATAAATATGATAATTTTTAATTTTTTTAATTATTTTATATCAGGTAATCCTATTTCTTTTTTTTTGTTTAAATCAGCCATTCCAATAACAAATAGGCAAAAAGTAGTGTTTTCTAACTGTCAAATGAGATTAAAAAAAAAACAATTTCAAATCTGTCCACGTGGGCATCCGGGGAGGGGGGTAGGGGTTTGTCAAATGTCCACGCTTGTCCACGGAGGGGGAGGGGGGTGTCAAAAATCTCATTTTTCTGTCCACGTGGTATCTGAACGGCCCCTAAAGGTATTCTACTCAAACATAATTGGTAAAAAAAATCTGCCGTCGTCAATTTTACCAAATTAACCAAATACATAATGGTGAAAAAGTTACCGGATATACCGATTTTTTACCGTCCAAAAAATGGATTAATGGAAAATGGACGGTTTTACCGGTTTCGGTAAAACCGATTAATCCACCCTAATGAATATTGAGCCTAGCCCAAAATTTGTGGTATACTCCAAATAATTATGACCAATGATCAGAAATTTGGAATTCATTTATTGGGATTAGAATGGAAAAAATACATTATTTGATAATATTTTGAAAACTATATTTTTCACTAAATGCAATCAAATAATTAACTGTTGATGGTAAATTTTCAAACATGATTTACTTTTCAAATGCATATCAAATTTTTTTTTAATTTTTCGTCCCGATGAAATCAAAACTCCTTACTGGAAATGACATTTACGTTGGTGGTAAAGGGGTATAAGTAAATTACTTGGTAGCAAAGGGGTATAAGTGCTGCACCCCTTTAGCTCTAAACAAAAAGTAATTTTCAGTTAGCAGTATTTTTTCAACGAGATCAAAACATAAGAAAATTGGGAAATAAAATTATGATTGAAATAGCATATGATGTTTGACAGTCAAGGATTAGTTCTGTATGGTTATCTCGATTTTTTTCATTTTGTCACTTATTCCCCTTTGACTCCAAGGGCCTCAAATGCAATGCTGATATTTTTATATTAATAATATTTCAATATTATAAAAGCAAATTCAAAACCCATTTTCGGAAACAATTTCTTCGTGACAGAATAATTTTCTGCAACGAGAATGGACTATCTTGAAACAGCCCTTGCAAACGCCCTTTTGAATCTTGGCTGGCCTTCAGTTTATATCGAAAAGCTCCTTTCAAATATCATCCGTTCTGTATCGAAAACTCTTAAGCAACATCTTTTTGTGAATAATAAAAATTAGGTTAGTATTTTAATTTTGCCTGTTCGGTTTATTGAAGATCAGTACACGGAAAATAATAAAAAGGTAAAATTTACCGAGTTAGCAAAGGTGAACGCTCGTGAAAGCCAAAAAGGTAACTTCTACCTCTTCGCAGTGAGGTAAAATTTACCTGAATCGAGGTTGGAAAAAAGGTACAATTCACCGAGAAAAAAGGTGAATCCAAAAAAGGTAAATCTTACCTCGTAGCGAGGTGAAGTTCACCTGAATTGAGCTCAATAAAAAAGTATAATTCACCTAGAAAAAAGGTAAATCCAAATAAGGTAAAACTTACCTCGTAGCGAGGTGTAATTGACCTGGATTGAGCTAAACAAAACGGTACAATTCTTCTAAAAAAAAGTAACTATTCGCCGAACCCGTTCATTGAGGTTAAGCTGTTTTGTCATTCTAGGAACAAGTTTTGCTTTGTGCCTAATATGTGAAAATCGGAATAGAATGGTAAGTGTTCTTAAATATTAGTTGTGCTGGTTCTCGTCATAATACTATTTATTTTGTTTCAGATCGGCCCATAGAGCTTTGAGGTGTATTCCACATCATCCTCCAGCCGGAAAAGCCGAACCTGACCGGATTAGTCGAACGGAGGAGGCCATGAATGTACGCAACTTAGGTGGATTCAGCGGCTATAGCGGCTCAGAAGAACGCAAAGCCGAATTACCAGTCCCTATTTATCTCCAATAAATATCATTTTTAACCTTCCAAAGTCGTTCGGGTCAATATGACCCGAAGCGCACATTCAAATCATCATAACTCTTCGAGAAAAAATCGCAAAAATTTGATTTTAAAAACCTCCCTGGGGAATCACAAAATACACAATCTGTAGTACCAGGCAACTTCCTGTGACCACCGGAAGTGCTCCCTCAAAAAAATCCGTAATTAGGCTGTTCGGGTCTATATGACCCGAGAGTTTGCGTAAGTTCCCCTGGCCGCAAATATTGACCGATTTCGATGAATTTTAATTCATTGTATAGATAATTTATTCTAGTTTCTCAATATTAAAAAATAAAGTCGAAATATTTTACGAAATCACCAGTAGCTGATTCCGAATGAAAAAAGTCCCGAAAAAGAGCTCTTTTTAGAATGCCTATAACTTGAGACAGGTTTCAAATATTGCGCTGATTTTATAATATTTGGAATTGTCAAGAATAAATCTATCCATAGATGTATGCATTTTTGGTGGTCCAAAGGAAGTTTTGGCCGCTATCCCGGAACTTCCGGTAGAAAAAATTCTTACTTCAAAAAAGTCACCCAATTTTGGCTTTGCATTGCTGTATCTCGGTTACCAATGGATCGATTCTCTAAATTCAAATTTTAGTTTTTTTTCGTTAACTTTATTATTATTTTCGTAGAACATAGTTGGTTCTTCAAAAATCTCAGTTATTCAGTATATGGTAATGAAACTCACATCTTTGTTGTCATTTTTCAAACTCCCCCTCGTGTCGGTGGGTTTACGCGATTTTGTTAGCGTGATTTCTCTAAAATTTGAACTCAAATTGGTCACTTTTTATATACCTAGAGATTCATTAGAATCTCCTCTTTCGATTGACATACATTTTGTGTGGTGTTTTGAAAATTTGTAGCAACGTTTTTCGAATTTACTGAAAGCTGCCAGATTTCAACCAGTTTGGTCCACGTTTTCAACAGGTTGGTGTACAAATCTCGCACCCCTCACGTAGCCGCGGGAGAAAAAAAATCCTTTAGCTCTCTTTTTGTCGCTCACCAAATCGACCACCCAACCCAGCAGCAGGAGGAACTGCCGTCTCGCCGCGTGGTTTGTTGATTGATTGTGCTGATGCTGATAACGAAATGAATGCTTTATTGTTGTAGGAATTGCTTGAATCTTTTTTGATTTAATATTTTAATGGATGGGCAACATTTCTAAAGTTCACGTCCATCATTTCAGATTGCAAATTTCAGATTTCAGATTCAGATTTCAGATTCAGATTTCAGATTCAGATTTCAGATTCAGATTTCAGATTCAGATTTCAGATTCAGATTTCAGATTCAGATTTCAGATTCAGATTTCAGATTCAGAATTCAGATTCAGATTTCAGATTCAGATTTCAGATTCAGATTTCAGATTCAGATTTCAGATTCAGATTTCAGATTCAGATTTCAGATTCAGATTTCAGATTCAGATTTCAGATTCAGATTTCAGATTCAGATTTCAGATTCAGATTTCAGATTCAGATTTCAGATTCAGATTTCAGAGAAAAGGTAAATTTTACCTTTTTTTTTTATTTTCCGTGTATGATAAGAAACAATATCATGGTTAATATAAGTAAAAAAAAGTTCTAAAAAATTATCGCACTTTCCCCACCTTTCTCGTAACCGGTTGGTAATAAATCGTTTGATTTATGTTTTAATTTTGTAGTTTTGTTTGTTGAGCTCTAGAAAATTCATGTTCCTTATTCAATCTCAGAACAAGATAGCACCACAGTAGGCTACATTTTTACTGCTGGTTGCTTTCAATTGACAGAGGAGGAATAGGCAGAATGAAAAAGAGAAGATGAAAGGTAAAGGGAAGCTTGCTTCGGGAAATTTGCTATTTCTTCTGTATCAGGCTTCCGTGAGTGTAGTCATGTTTCAGTATAGTGTTTGTGAACGTCCACGGAATTCACCTGAATACCGGTGTGATCACGGCTCGTTACGCAGATTCCTAGGGTCTCGTGCATCAATGTAAAGGACCGTCAACAACGTTCTCGAAGTCTGAGGACCTCTAAATAACAAGAAGAACTTCCCTTCTCGATCTGTCCGGATACGGGGATTTCTCGGGCAGACCGATTGAAAGCCTATGAAGAATGACGCCTTCCACGATCGAGTCCACCCCGTCGATACGTCAATACATCGACGGCCCTCCTGCTTCCGGCCGGAACTAGATTTCCAGAACAGCAGCAGCACATCACGTTCTCGCCACAAATTACACAGAACATTGTTTTATACACACAGACATGCTTGGCACTGCTCCTCAGATTAGCCCGTTCAGAGTGGGAGAGTGTAGCTTTTTCGATCCCATCCACCCAAACTGAGTAGCTTTCAAAATCGCTCAGTCATCATCAGAGCGAGCATGATCCACTCAAGTGTGAGCAAGAGAAGCAAGCCAATCCATGATGAATTTAGATATGGTGGTCTCACATGCCAAATCGCACGTTCAGCCATATTGAAAAAAGTTTTGACAGCTGGCTGAAGTGTTTACGAAAAAGGGGGTCCAGAGATGCCAGGTGTTTGAGATACAAAATCATAGAAAAAAGTCTATGTATGTCTGTGCATATCGTAGGCCAAAGATCAGAAGATTAAAAATCAAATTGGGTTTTAGTTTATTATTTTATTTTTTTTATTTACATAGTATTCCGTCTTACGACATAACTTGACGAACATAATTCCTAAAATTCACTCGGTCCATGGCAACCGTTCTCCAATTTCTCGGGCACCCCACGTTCGCCAGATCACGCTCCACTTGGTCTAACCACCTCGCTCGTTGCGCCCCCGCTCGTCTTGTTCCTACCGGATTCGTGGCGAACACCTGTTTTGCATGACAGTCATCCGGCATTCTCGCAACATGTCCCGCCCAGCGTATCCGGCCAGCCTTCACCACCTTCTGGATACTGGGTTCGCCATAGAATCGCGCGAGCTCGTGGTTCATCCTTCGCCTCCACATTCCGTTCTCCTGTACGCTGCCAAAGATGGTTCTTAACACTCGTCGCTCGAATACTCCGAGTGTACGCAGGTCCTCCTCGAGCAATATCCATATCTCGTGCCCGTAGAGAACAACCGGTCTAATAAGCGTCGTATACAGGTTACACTTCGTGCGAGGGCTAAGTCTTCTCGACCGCAGTTGCTTGTGGAGTCCATATTAGGCACGACTTCCGCTGATAATTCGCCTCCGGATCTCACGGCTGGTGTCATTGTCTGCGGTCACCAGTGAGCCGAGATAGACAAAGTCTTCGACTATCTCCAGTTCGTCGCCGTCGATCGTGACCTTGTTATTACTGGACAAGCGGGTTCGGTCGGTCTCGGATCCGCAGGCCAGCATGTACTTCGTCTTGGACGTATTTATCATCAACCCAATCCTTCCTGCTTCGCGTTTCAGTTTGCGGTAGATGTCTTCCACCGCCTCAGATGATCTACCCACTATACCAAAGTCATCGGCAAAACAGATAAGTTGACTGAATCTGTTGAAAATCGTGCCCCGCATTTCGCCCACCGCTCGTCGAATAACACCTTCTAGCGCCACGTTGAACATCATGCAGGATAGACCATCACCTTGTCGAAGCCCCCTGCGCGATTCGAATGAACTCGACAATTCACCCGAAATCCGCACACAGCACTGCGTTCCATCCATCGTCGCCTTGATCAGTCTGATTAGCTTCCCGGAAAAGCCGTTCTCGTCCATGATTTTCCATAGCTCGTTACGGTCGATCGTGTCGTATGCGGCTTTGAAGTCAATGAATAAATGGTGCGTAGGGACTTGGTGTTCCCGGCATATTTGGAGGATTTGCCATAATGCGAATATCTTGTCTGTCGTAGACTGTCCCTCCATAAAGCCGGCCTGATGACTTCCCACGAATCTGTTTGCTTGTGGCGTTAGGCGGCGGAGTAGGATTCGGGACAGCACTTTGTAGGCGGCATTGAGGACAGTGATCGCTCGGTAGTTCTCACAGTCCAATTTGTCGCCCTTCTTGTAGATGGGGCATATTACCCCCTCCTTCCACTCCTCCGGTAGCTGTTATATGTCCCAGATCCGGATTATCAACCGGTGTAAGCAATCGGCCAACCTGTCCGGGCCCATTTTGATGAGTTCAGCTGCGATGCCATCCTTCCTAGCCGACTTGTTTCTATTCAGCTGGCGAATGGCTTCCTTGACTTCACTCATCGTTGGGAGTGGCTCCTTCCCCCACCGTCTTGATCTCCTGCATGTGCGCCGTTCAGGTGTTCATCGAAGTGCTGCTTCCACCTTTTCATCACCTCACGATTGTCCGTCAGGATACCCCCGTCCTTATCCCGGCACATTTCGACTTGCGGCACGAAGCCTTTGCGGGATGCGTTGAGTTTCTGATAGAACTTTCGTGTTTCTTGGGAACGATGCAGCTGCTCCAGCTCCTCGAGCTCCTCCTCCTCCAGGCGGCGCTTTTTCTCCTGGAAAAGTCGGACTCGCTGCCTCTTCCGCTGTCGGTGATTTTCCACATTTCGGCGGGTGCCTCTCTGCACTACTGCCGCCCGCGCGGCATTCTCTTCGTCCATCACCCTCCTACACTCCTCGTCGAACCAGTCGTTCCGTCGAGATCGCTCCACATAACCGATGACGTTCTCCGCAGCACTGTTGATGGCTGTTTTGATGGTATCCCAACAGTCCTCGAGAGGGGCTTCGTCAAGCTCGCCCTCTGCCGGCAGCGCTGCTTCGACCGATTGCGCGTAGTCTGCCGCGACCTCAGGTTGCTTCACTACGGAGAGTTTTGGGCGCATCTTCACCATCACCAGATAATGGTCCGACTCGATGTTGGCGCCCCGACAGGATCTGACGTCGATGATGTCCGAGAAGTGCCGGCTGTCGATCAAAACGTGGTCGATCTGTGATTGAGTTTGGTACGGTGATCTCCAGGTGTACTTGTGTGGGAGGCGGTGCTGGATAAAGGTACTACGTACGGCCATTCGTTTGGAGGCGGCGAAATCAATAAGTCTGAGGCCGTTTTCGTTGGTCAGCTGGTGTGCACTGAACCTTCCAATTGTCGATTTGAATTCCTCCTCCTGGCCGACCTGAGCATTGAAATCCCCGATGACGATCTAGATGTCATGTTTTGGGCAACGGTCGTATTCACGCTCCAGCTGCGCGTAGAATTCGTCTTTGTCGTCACCGGTACTTCCGAGGTGAGGGCTGTGCACGTTGATGATGCTGATGTTGAAGAACCGGCCCTTGATTCTCAACCGGCACATTCGTGAGTTGATCGGCCACCACCCGATCACGCGCTTTTGCATCTTTCCCATCACTATAAAAGCTGTTCCAAGCTCGTGTGTGTTGCCGCAGCTCTGGTAGATGGGACGACCATCTGGGTACGTTCGTACCGTGGAGCCCTTCCAGCATACCTCCTGCAGCGCTACGATGTCAAATTTGCGGCTCTTCAATTCGTTGGAGAGCACGTGGGTACTGCCCACAAAATTTAGAGATCGGCAGTTCCATGTTCCAAGTTTCCAATCGCTAGTCCCTTTTCGTCGCGTGGGTCTTTGCCGATTTCCATCCGAAATTTATTGTTCGTTGTTCGTTGCTTATGTTTTTTGTAGTCACAGGCTCGCAAGGCCCGCAGCTAACCCCACTATCTCGCAGGAGGACCGTCGTGATGTTGCTGTTTTGGGTCCCGAACACCACCAGGACGCTGTTGCACTCCGCACGCCGCCCCTGACATGGAGAACAGACGCGTACGAAACCCCCTAGCTCAGTCTGCATGCGACCAAAGCATCCACCGGGGTTGGGTACCCGATCTCCGCTAAGGTTGCTCGCACCCCAGCTAGCACCACGGGGAGGTAGAGAATCGGAGTTGCAGACAAGAGGTGATATGACCACTACCCGATGGTTGGGTGTATGGGGTCTCGAGTTGTACATTGTCTACTTCACTAGCCAGGTTTTAGTTTATTTCCTCAATTACAGTACACTCCGCACTTTTTGGATGCTCCGAAACAGTTGTGATTAACCATGATAATAGGAAGGATCTTTTGAGGATGCACCAAACAATCATAATCCTAAACCAGATGTTGCTTCTCCGATCGACGGCATCAAGGCCGGACTCAGGGTGTTCACCATCGAAGCGGCAGTCGAGGCTACATCATGCACTACGACACTGCTACCGGTTCCCTCGTTCAAAAGGGCCAAAAACTTCATCTGGTTTTCCCAAATTATACCCATCAGATCCGAATTACTCTATTGGATCTTCTGGAGCAGCGATGGCAACATACGGGGGTCCTCCTGAAGCAGCTGTTTCATCTCGATGAAGATCAGATGTTCCTGCAGGAAAGCCAGCCGCTTCTCGGACTATGGAATGTCATACCTCGCCATGTTACCATTCGATTCGATGACTTTCTGCTGCTTCCAGACAGCTCTTGGAAGAAAATAGTGTTGAATAAGCATGAATCTGTTTTAAGTAATAATGGATAGTTAATGTTACTCACTGCTACCGGAAAAACTGGCACCGTCGTCTATTGGTTCAACGTCTTCCAGCTTTGCTTACCAGCCCGGAATTAAGCCGTAAGAGTTTTTTTTGCTTCTATGGATTATATTTGCAAAAATCATGGCGAAATCTTCATCTGAGCAATATATTGATGATTGGCAAAACTCCGTGTTTAAAAAAAAAACAGAGCATCTGGCAACCCAGCCAGCCAGTAGCCCAGCCAATAGCCAGATGTCAAATTTCGGCTGCGTTTCGCCTCCACCGCCGCCTCCAACCCTCGTCTGCTTTTTGCCAAAGTGAGATCACCATATCTAGATTCATCATGAGCCGATCGAGAAAGTTCGTTCTCGGAGCAGATATAAACTCGTTCGCAAATTGGGCGAAAGAGAAGCTTCAGTGCAACCCAGGGCTGGAAAACAGAAAAAATGAAAAAAAAATCACTCAAATGTCAAATTGGTCTGATAAAATAACCGATCAGTGAGTAAGTAACACATTTTATTTCCTGAATATAACCGTTATAATTTTTTTAAGTCCTAATAAAAAAATTTATTGAACAGGTTTGTAAATTTCCTCAAACTGAGCATGCCTCATACATAAAACAATAGTTTTGTTAATTTTGTTAGTAATGCAAGAGTATTTGATGTGTAGGAGATTATATGATTACAATCGCCGTAATTTGTATGATTATGTAGGAGAATATCCTGTACAGCAAAAAAATGTATAAACATAATCCTAAAACCTTAAAACTAACTTAATTGTAAAGAGAACGAATCTCTGCGATTGAAGACTGCATCGATTTGCTTCTGAAATTGGAAAAGATTTTGTTGGTCATCTCTTCGATCGATTCAATGTCCGCAATCCGATGAAGATCTTCGGTGCTGTGCCAAGATGGAAGCTGCAAAATCATTTTCATAACCTTGTTTTGAATCCTCTGGATAGCTTTCTTCCTCGTCGCGCAGCAGCTAGACCAAATCGGAACTGCATACATTATCGCTGGACGGAACACCTGTTTGTATTCCAGCGTCTTATTCCTTAGACATAATCGAGATTTCCTGTTGATGAGAGAATAAAGAGATTTAGTGTATTTATTTCTTTAAGATTGATTATCTTCAATGTGATTTTTAGAAGTAAGATTCCGATCAAGTGTTAGTCCCAAGTACTTCACGTGATCAGACCATTCTAACGAAACTCCATTAAAAGTTATGGAATGATTTTCGTTAGGTTTTAAAAAATCAGCTCTAGGCTTATGAGGAAATAAAATAAGTTGAGTTTTGGAAACGTTAGGAGAAATTTTCCACATTTTCAAGTTATTCAAAAAGGAATTTAAATTATGTTGCAAACTACTGCGTACCACCCGTAAATTTCGACCTTTGGCTGAAAGCATCATCATAAGCAAAAAATCTTCTACCTTTTCCTTCTGGTACATGAGGAAGATTAGAAGTAAACATATTGTATAAAATTGGCCCAAGTTTACTACCCTGAGGGACACCAGCTCTAATGGGTGTCCTTCCAGAGCATGAATTTTGATAGCTTATTTACTTGCAAAGTTCGGCTAGTCAAGTAATTTTTAATAATTTTAGTCAGATATATGTACAGGAAAATCAAATCGAGCTAATTTAGCTACTAAACTTTTGTGCCGAACACTGTCAAATGCTTTTTCAATATCTAGAAGAGCAACACCTGTTGAAAAACCTTCATATTTGCTAGCGTTAATCATATTAGTTACACTCAAAAGTTGATGTGTAGTAGAATGTCCATGAAGAAAACCAAATTGTTCATCAGGGAAAATAGAATTCTGATTAATGTGAATCATCATTCTATTCAAAATAACTCTCTCAAATAGTTTACTTAATGAAGGAAGCAAACTAATTGGTCGATAACTTGAAGGCTCGGAAGCACTTTTCCAGGTTTCAAAATTGGAGTTACTTTGGTATTTTTTCTATTTATTGGGAAAATAAGCCAAGTGAAAACATTTGTTGAAGATTTTAACTAAAAAATTTAAAGTGCTTTCAGGCAACTTTTTGATAAGCATATAGAAAATCCCATCTTCCCCCGGAGCTTTCATATTTTAAATTTTTTTTAAGTTCATCAAATTTGTCTAGCAAGGACTTTCAAATACATTTTGCTTAGAAAGAATATCATCAAATTCAAGGGAAATTTGAGCATTAATTGGACTTACAACGTTTGAATTAAAATCATGTGCAGGCTCAAATTGTTGGGCTATTTTTTTTAAGGTTTTTCTGCGTCAGTTAAAAGAAGCTTATCTGCATCTTCCAAAGTAGGAATTGGCTTCTGCGACTTTTTCAGAATTTTAGTTAATTTCCAAAATGGCTTTGAGTTGGGTTTTATGTCCTCTACTGCTTTAGCAAAATTTTCATTACGAATGAAATTTAAACGACGTTTGATCTCTTTTTGAATGTTTTTCAGTGGTATCAAAAACTGAAGATCATCATCGATCAAAGGTTGATTAAATTTATGTTTAACTTTGAGTATTGAAGCGGCTACGAACGGGTATTTTGCTTGATAGTATGCTTTTAAGGGGCGATTTTGGATGAGCTAGCAACCAAAAACAGTTTTTTTTACATTTCCAAATACCACCCGATGTTTTTTCAAAAACTGGTATTTACATGTATTTCTTTGCAAAACGAATACTGCAAGATTGAACGTTCATTATTTGAAACATTGGGGTTTTCTGCGATCCAATTATTGAACATTTTAATTTGTAAAATTGAAAGAAAATAGAGATAATAAAGGCTTCCACTCTTTCAGAAATCATTTAGAAAGACTTAGTTGAAAGCACTCATATTATTATCTTAGAATTTTATTTGTTTTTAATTCAATTTCTCTGTCAATCAAAAAAGGATAATTTCTTCATCCAGTCGAAAAACCAAGCCAAAATTTGAACAGATATTCTATTTTCGAAGATTTTGGCTTTAAGAGTCCGAAATTCTTGATGAAAATTTGAACAAAGATATAATATGCTTCCTCTGTGGTACAACGATTTTTAATTAATTTTTATGCTGTATATTATTGTTTTAACTGGCTGGTGTTTTACAAGTATTCAATATCTGTTACCTGTTCTACAACTAGTACTTCTACCCAAGTTTGAGTTGTATTGTTTATAAAATTACAATAATTTTCTACTTTTAGCTTGTTCAAAGACCAGTACATTTTTATGCGGAAGCATCAACATTTCTGCTACGGACATCAATATTGAATAATCCGACATTCATGAAATACATATCATCAAGTCAGCAACGCAACAATATTCCGTAACGAACCCAACCGGTGGGAGCTGCATCAATTCATGATTAACTTGTGCATCTCTCGTAAAAAAAAAATGAAAGTACGATCAGATGTACGGCGAACAGAAAGGATGGAAACATGCCAAGGAAACCTCATTATCGCTCACTCCATTCTGTGCGGGAAAACATCCACATTAAAGTCGAATATGAATGTGATGGTTGTTATTATTTTTTGTTTACTTGTTCCTCTTTCATTGCCCACCTCTTGCAGTAAGAAAAACAAATTTTGGCTTTAAAATCTGTTTATCCGCTTAAGCTTAAAGCCACGAATTTTCCCGTATGCACTTAGCTGAGAAGTATTCGCCTTGTATTTATGCAACAGCGTGAACGTTCGCACTTTTTCTCAGCCCGACCAAGTGACAAAATTAATCCGAAACGAAACGATCAAATGGCGGGCAGTTTCGCGAGTTTAAGCTACATAGCACATGTTTATGTATCGTCATCGTTGCTGTTTTTATTTCTAGAAAAAAAGATTTTTCTTCCCGGAGGATGCGCTCAAGCATTGCCATCTGGAAACTCATCGTCGTCGTCAGCGTCCTCATAACTTTCACTTTCGACTTCACACTTGGTGGTTCTTCTACGAAATTTCAAAGAAGTGAAATTGTTAACCCTAACCGGGGTTAAATTTTCATAAGCGAAGGAAGGTTGAAAGTGAGTTCATTTCAATTTAAAAAAAAAATCTTTTTGGAGGTTTACGGTTGAATAAGATGAAACCCAAGTTTGAACTTCAACCATTCAACGATTTTCTTTCGCCAAATTCCTCTAGATTTCTAGGTTGAGGATTGCCCTGCCTAGAGCGCTCAGTTAAACTTCCGCCACGCGTAAAAGCCCCAAACGTAAGCGGAAAAGCTTGTTTTGGGAAACGGTTCTGATACTTTATAACTCATTCGTTCCGGCGCGCGGCACTTTCCTATGTGGGAATGTGTGTGCAATAAAAAATGAAACGGCTCGTGCCGTATAATAAGCAAAGATTAGCCGAACATTCCTTCGGTGTTTTTCCCGTCCCTGGGGCAGTGTAAAAATTTTCTAGCGTTCTTTAACAGCTACATTGAGGGCAATAAAAAGCTTTTCGCAAAATTTGTTTCCTTCCAGCAGGGAAAACGATTAGAGTTTATTTCTCGTTAAAAGGACATTCGTGAATTGTTGGGAGTAAAGAGTGCTTTATCATGGGCATGAGCACTTTTTTTTTTTTACCAAAAACACAATTGTTCATCAATTTAAAAAAATATACTTTTTATAACATACCGTCAACTAGGGTATCATGCAACATTTTTCAAGCTCAGTGGCTTCTAAAAACTTATGTCTAAGGGTAATCATATCGCTTGTAAGGGAGATGGGGGCATAATGGCCACCTTAAGTAAAATGCTTATATAACCATAGAAAACAGCTGTAATATGTGAATTACATCATTGTTTCGTGTTCAGACACTCAAATAGTCTATTGCCTAATTGGAGGAAACTTGAAAAAGTAGATAAAAACGTTTAAAAATGCATTTTAAAAAATTTTGCTGAAAGCTGAAAACCAGTCACTGTAGAGGCATAATGAGAAACCCCCCGAGGCAGTATGAGCACCATTAATGAAGGCATAATGAGCGTTTTCTGCCGGGAATTCTAGAAGCAAATTCGACTCGATGAAGTCAACTGAGTAATAGAGCTACAGCTTGACTTGTATCGCCTGACGATTTGGCCTATTGGTAAGGTGTCGGAGAGGTAATCAGTAGGTTCGAGTTCGATTCCTGGTCGAGGTGATTTTTTTTTCATTCATCATTCATGATCATGATTGCACTAAACGGTGAGGCGTAGATTCATCAAACAAAGCAATAACAAAATAATCTAGGTCTGTTTGTAGAATTCAAAGAATGAACACATGCTCATACATTATGTTTCTGGTGTTTTGTTTGACGGATGATGCTTTGATGCTATTAGCCGTATAATGTAACAATAAAAAAAATCAATCATGAATGGTATGTGCAAAAAAAACCCCTCGAACAGGAATCGAACTCGAGTCTACTGATTACCTCTCCGACACCTTACCAATAGGCCAAATCGACAGACGAAACAAGCCAAGCTGTAGCTCTATTATTCAGTTGACTTCATCGAGATGAATTCGCTGCTAGATTCCCCGGCAGAAAATGCTCATCATGCCTTCATTGAAAGTGCTCTGTTCGCCTCTAGTGAACAAGTTAAAGTAAAAAAGCGTTTTAAAATTGATTAAAGTGAAAAATCGAAAATTTTATGATGTTGAAAATTGAGAAATAATGTGTAGATCATGTTGCAGTGCGTACATTTCAGATCAAAATGATTTGAAGGTCACAAAAGCTTATTTTGTGGTGCTCAAAAATTATAATATGTTCGTCACTTGAGAACCTAGATGGTTATTATTTAATATTTCTGTAAAGATGAGAAGAATATTTCTTTTTTGGTGAAAAATTAATACTATGGATAGTACGCAACAAATCCTTATGAAAATTTGTTTAAGAAAATACGTGCTTATGTAGAAATAAGGAGTGCTCATTATGCCCTGGGTGCTCGTTATGCCCTCATCTCCCCTACATTATTAGTTTTAAGGCTGATGGGACATCAAATTGACTTATTCAGAATAATTATTGCTTTCACCAGTTATTTCTAATGTTACAAAAACATTCGATTTTCACCCTACTAAGCAAAAAGGGGTAAAATAATCTATGTTTTAAGTAAAAATTCAAATGTAAACGTTTCAAAATTTAAAGTTTTTGATATATTTGTGATTTCATAACGCACTGCAGTAATTTTTGGTTTTATGCGAACTAAATTTAACATTTTTTCGGACAAAAGAAAGCATAGAGGTGTTGCATATATTTAGGGGCAAAAAACTTCTGAAAATTACATTACCTGGCTGAAAAAATAAAAAATAATATCTGGATGGCTGAAAATTAGAAATTAACAAAAGGGTGTTGAAAAAAGATCATATTCCAGCATATGGAAACGAAATTGAAAAGGTGAATCTTTGATTTGCCTTTTGATGCATTTAAGCCCAAACTGGTAGCGGGGTCTAAATTACGCGAATTTTAACGATCTTTTTAAGGCAGAAGACTGCAAAACGAGTCTTCGACAAATTTGATCATGAATTTAATCCTATTTTTAACTTTTTTGGAAATGTCTGAAATACTTGTTATGATATCTTTTCGAATATCTAAAAAATGGATAAATTTCCTTCATACTATAAAAGTTGCACTTGAAAATTTTATAAACGTTACACTTGTTTTTATTATTTTAAACCTTGTGTTTGAATCGATCATGATGTTTTGTTAAATTTTTGAAAAGTTTGAAAATTTAGTTTAAAGTGACATCTTAAATATAAATTTTTATGTGCAATGTAAACTTAATTAGTATTTGCTATGTGCTTTTAATATTTACAACAAAACTTGGAGTTTCTTATTTTTAATTTAACCTGTTTAATCATCCGTGAAATAATTTTTTTAACCTGTTCATTGTCAGTAAACGTTTTTAAGGAAATATTTAATATGTTGTATTATAAATCTATGAGGTTACCATTGTGAGCTTTAAATATGATTTTTTCAGCCTTTTATTTAGTTAACTGGAATAATTTGAATATAAAAAAGTGTCGAGGGCTCAGGGTTGCAGTGGGTGATTCCCTGACATTTAATTGAGGCGGACACACTAACTCCAATTTTTGGGTAAGTTTATTGTTTCACTTTTGCTACTTGGTCCAATGATAACACAACTTGCTCACAATTTAAACAGTTTTTATTGCACTATTGAACTACTCATTTATTTAAACTTTAAACGACTTTAATTACTTAATTTATTTTATTACTAAATAGGGGAGATGAGGGCATAACGAGCACCCGAGGCATTATGAGAACTACGCTTTTCTACGAAAGTGCGTATTTTCTTAAATAAATTTTCATGAGCATTTGTTTCGTACTTCCAATAGTATTAATTTTTCACAAAAAAAGGAATCTCCTTATCATCTTTACAGAGATATTTAAAAAAAACTAGCTTGGTTTTCAAGTTACAAAAATATCATAATTTTTGAGCACAACGAAATAAGCTCTTATGATCTTAAAATAACCTTGATCTATGATGTACGCACTGCAACATGATGTACACATTGTTTCTCAATTTTTACCATCAAAAAATTTTTGATTTTTCACTTTTATCAATTTTAAAACACGTTTTTACTTAAATTTGTTGACTAGGGGCATATAGAGCACCATATTATCGAGGCATAATGAGCATTTTCTGCCGTAGAATCTAGCAGCGAATTAAAATTGATTTATAGCGCCACACCTTGACTAGTTTTCATCCGACAATTTAGCCTATTGGTAAGGTGTCGGAGAGGTAATCAAAAGACTAGAGTTCGATTTCTGTTCGTGGTGATTTTTTCCATTCACAATTCATGATCGATTTTTTTATTGTTACATTATACGGCTAGTAGCATCATCCTCCGAACAAAGCACTTAATGTATGAGCGTGCGTGAATTGTTTGTATTCTACAAACAGATCTAGATTATTTTGTTATTGCTTTGTTTGATGAATCTACGACTCACCTGACTTCATCGAATTGAATTCGCTGCTAGATTCCCCGGCAAAAACGTACATCTTGCTCTGATTAATGGTGCTCATACTGCCTCAGGGGGGGTTCTCATTATGCCTCCACAGTGGCTGGTTTTCAGCTTTTGGCAACATTTTTTAAAATGCATTTTTTAACGTTTTCATCTAGTTTTTCACGTTTCAGCCCGTTAGGGAATAGGCTTTTCAAGTGTCTGAACACGAAACAATAATGTAACCTCCATATGATAGCTATTTTCTATGGTTAAATAACCGTTTTCCTTAAGGTGGCCATTATTCCCCCATCTCCCCTACTTAACAATTAGTAGAACAGTAATTTTTGAAACTTGCGGCCTGGCCGTCTGCTCGTCGTGCTGGAACAATCTGAAGTGATGGATATGTAGGCGGTTCAATATGCCCAAGCCTACCCTTGCGATGCATAGAACGCCATATCTCCCGCCAAGAAACTCGCGGAATCCGGAAAACAATAAAGTTGAAATGTTTCATGCGCCTCACGCGCCGTCGGTAGTTGCGCCGTCGGTGATTGCGCCGTGTCGCTGCCTAGCTCGTTGCTGAAGAGGACCGATTTCTACACTGAACCCAAATTCACTCTTAAAATACATATGATTTTTCACTTAAAAACAAGGATCCAGTGATTTTCTTCCATTCAAGTGCGACATATACATTTCACTTGGCAGTCACTTAAATTTCAAGTGAATTTATCCACATTCACTTCAGTCGTCACTTGAATTTGAAGTGAGAAAAAATATTCACTTCCCCATCACTTGAATTTCAAGTGAATGTCAGGTTGTAATTGTGTTTATTTTTAGAGTTCAAAATAGCAAATTCTAAAGAGCAGCGTTTAAAGCTTAATCTGGATTTGGTTTTTTCCAATTCTTTAAAAGGCGATTTTGGCGGTAGTTGGTGTTAAACGTGATGTAAGAAAAAGTTGTTTAAAGGTGTTATCATGTTTCAGCTTGTGGGTTGAACGGGACAGATTTTCTGGTTTGCAGCAGGGAAGATTTAGAAGTCGCTCTACCCGCAGTAACCGATCTGCCTTGGGATTACGATGGAGTTTTCTTTTCGCCATAAATTTATGGCGAACGCGTAATGTAAGTATTTGAAATCGTAGTGCTGTTTTATAAATGTTCTTTTATTTAAAAACGCGAGAGATAATTAACTAGAAACTTACTTAGAAACTCAGATAAATTTCACTCGAACGTCATAGTGTAATTCACTTGACCGGTCACTTAAGGGAATTCACTTGACCCATCACTTAAAATTCAAATGAAATAACGTATGGCGAGAATTTACTACAGATGTCACTTATTTTTTAAGTGAAAATTATTTTGGGTGTATTTATCGAGAAGATTAGTAGCATTCCAATCAACCTACATTCCGAGTTCATCCCTACCGGATCTTTTCTTGTTGCACCTTTCATCACACTTCATTTGGCTACACACATCATATATCATCTCCGCCGGAGAACCGCGGATCCATTCGATAAAAACCGTGCCTGGAACTACACCTAAACACTCGCTTCAACTTACTTCGGATTTGTTCCAGCGCGACGACTACACGGCCAGGCCGAAAAGTGTCCCAAAATTATTGTTTAAAGTTTCTGTTATTTGATAAGTTTTTGTATTTGTTTTGTTTCGATTATAGTCATTTTACCATCATTATGGCATTTGCGACTTTATCAACGTTACAGTTGGCGGATCGTTACTGAAAAACTTATCCGGTACAACTGTGTTCGATGTTTACTCTTGGGCTCGAACTCGCGGACATCTGCTCAGGAGACAACAGACTTGTCAACTGAGCTATATAACGAGCCCTAATTATTAGTTAAGTGTTAGAAATAAAGTTAATATAAGTCGTTGAAGTTTCTTTAAAGTTTAAAATAAAAGTGTAGGTTAATTGCAATAAATTTTTTGAACTGTGTGAGCCAGTTGTGTCATCATTGGACCAAGTAGCAAAAGTGAAACAATAAACTTACCCGAAAATTGGAGTTAGTGTGTCCGCCTCAATTTAATGTCTGGGAATCACCCACTGCAACCCTGAGCCCTCGACAAAAAGATTTTATCTCTGACTTTGATAACTGGCACTCTTGAAACCAAAATAAACATTTTCATCTCTATACCAAGTCATTCAATCATCAACTATTTGTTTTGATTTTATTGTTTTGGATAAATTCTCTTTAAATCATGATAAAAAAAATTTCATATAAAAAATTCTCATCATTAATCGTGATTAAATATTTTTTTCGAATTCCACGTATCATCACGATTTTTTTAATAAACCCTCTAATTGACAATAATGAAATAAATATAAATAAAGATGGTTAATGATAAACAATTGAGGCCCTTGGAGCTAAAGGGGTATAAGTGCAAAAAAGCTGATTTCGAGAAAAAAGCACTTGAACTTTGTTTTGTTGCAATAAATTCCATATTTATTTTTTATGGACTGTTTTCATGAGAATGATCTTCTTTATTTACACAGCATTTTACAACATTTTGCCAAAAAACAACGTTCATTTGACGTAAATTGAGGCGAAACATACACGCAGCGAAAAAGTTTTTGAGGACAAAGGAATTTTCCTTTGTTTGGAGGCCAAACAAAGAAAAATTACTTTGATTCTGGGACAAATTAAAAATCATTTGTTTCTAATTTGTTTCCCTTTATTTTAAAGAATTTTTCACCTTTGAAATACAAACAATTTCTTTGATTCAAAGTATTTTTTCTTATTCAAAGAATAAACCCTTTGTTTCCAATTTTTTTTACAGATATATCGTTTATCTTAAAATGTGGAATTATCTTCAAAAGAAGTCGTTCGCATAAGCTTACATACTTGAGACAGTGGATTTTCATTAGATAACACATGGAAAACAAAGAAAAACAATGTTATCATTTGAAGATAACAAAAGTTTAAGGCTTATTTATTCAAGCTTCCTAAAAACGGTGGTTTAAAATGTTTTTCGTGATAGGATGAATAAGAATTCAAGGGAAACTATTTTAAATTTCCATTTGGAAACCTCATAACTATTCGTTTTTGGATAACTTATATAAAAAATAATAAACTTTGAAAATAATCTCAATCAAAATTTAAAGACTCAAAAAACTAACAACTTTATATGGCCAAACTAGGGAAAAATTTGTTAAAATGAAGAATTCCTTATTTCCAGAATTTCGAAAATTCAAATGAATCATATTTATGTATACTTTATAAGCTAGTACTCTATATATCCAGAAATCAGGAATTTGGGATTCACTCATGACACAGTGGTGCAGAACATCAATCTAGCTGTACGAAATGCCCAGGGATGAAGAAAGAGACACTTTATGTCTTCAGCAAAATTGTTCAATTTTACATGGAGCATATTTTGGTATTAAAAAACTTTGCCGAGGGGTTCACCGATAGCGAGATAAAAATGCTAACTTTATGGTTATTCAAATTATTGTTCCTATGTCTTCTTGTGGTTAAAATTTTAAACAAAATTAAATTTTAAAGGAAATATTTTTTCCGCTGGAATTATCACTAAACGCAATCAGATGAATCACAAATGATCGTACGTTTTTAAATAAGTATAATCAGTTGTTCAAAAGAAAAGTGAATTCCAATTTTTTTAAATTATGGGTCTCGATGAAAATAACACTACTTTCTGAAAATAACGCTAAGGGTTCCTGGCAAAGGAGTATAAGTATGTCACTTAAAAGGACTTTGGAGGCAATTGGTATAAGTGCTGCTCTCATACTCCTTTGCCTCCAAACAAAATGTGGCTTTCAGTTAGTAGGTTTTTTTTACGGAGACCAAAACATAAGAAAATAAATGATTAAAATTATGATTGAAATAGCATATGATGTTTGGCGGATAAAGATTCGTTCTAGATGCTTAGCTAAGTTTTTCGATTTTGTCACTTATACCCCTTTGGCTCCATCATATTATCATTTTGCTGAACAATTTCTATCATGGTTTATTACTGATAAGATCTGAAATTTATTTAGGAATTCGGATTGTTGATTCAGAGGAGAAAATAATGATGGGACAGCCATTCGAGCATATTTCGCATGTGTATTGAATGTACCCGCAAAGCTGTCCCATATTTGGCTTTTCTTTTGTCAGTTGGTCATTTAATTCTCTCTATCTGCGCTGTATTATTCACTTTACTGGTTGTTTACTGATGAAAATAAGTTTGAAATGATGTTTATGACATATTTAGATAAAGATAACGTAAGTTTATCGTAAGAATTGAGTAGGTCTAAAGTAAAATTAATAACAACGTTCCATGAATAAAACAACATGTACCTTCATCTTTTGAAAAGTTTTTCGGTCGATTATCTTTTTAGAAAGACTATAAATTCCTACAAATTAAATTGAAGCTAAATCAGAAACAGCAAAGCATCTTGGCTGCAAATATTAAGCATTAAAGCATTCTGTAAAAATAGACATATGGGACAGCTTTGCGGGTATATTTCATATGGGACAAAACAAAAATTATATAAAAAAAGCACATGACAGACATGACTTGGTATTTTTTTCTTATATGTTGAAAAAAAAGTTATGAAACTTTTTAGTCTAAATAGAAGAACTGACTGTATTTGAACGATTTTTGAGATCAACTGAAAAAATGACGAAAATGCATACGTGACAGTCTTGCAAATAGCGGCAGTATAACTATCAATCAATTTTTTCAACATTTTTTATTTTAAATTTTAAATTTTTAAAATTTAATTAATTAAAATTTCCGAAAGCCCGGCAACGATGAACGGTTTTGATAAAACTTGGCCTGTTATTTGATTAAACATTTTGACATCTTTTGGTCAAATTCCAGCTTTTTCAAAGAAAAATATAGTAATTATTGTGAAGCAATCCTAAATTTTTTGTAGTTGTATCTTTTTTTCAGTCATTGCATTGGACATTTGTAAAGTCTTTAAATTTGCGAAACATCAGTTGGATAGCTGAACTGAAACTGAAAAAAATATCAGCTTAGAGAAGGATGGCAGCTTGTCAATGCTTTTTTGAGCTCCACCCTAGTTTTAATTAAAAAACTAACATTGAAAGTATTAGAAATAATCAAATCTCACATGAACATTGCAGTAAGGTTTATTGAACTTAGATTTTGAAGCTGATTAAACTAGAACTGAGTATTTGTACTTGAAAATACTTGGTAAAAAACATCTACCTGTGTCAATTTTATTACAATTCCAAAAAATGATGAAAAATTTACCGGAAATACCGTTTTTAACGACCGAGATCCGGTATTTTCGATTTTCAGAAAATTGACGGTCTAACCGGTTATACAGGTTTCGGAAAAATAGGTTAGACCACCCTAGTTTGAGCCAATTTTGATGTTTCCATCAAGGGATTGCAGTGGAGAGAGAATTCTTTGCATTTGGAATGGTAATAATCAAAATTCCACAACTGCTTAACAAATTGTAACAATTTGCAACATTGCTACAATTAGCACATTTTCACTCTCTCTGAGCACCGGTTTCTCTTATTAGAACTGAAACCTTCTAATTCTCTCTAACAAATTGCAACAAATTATAACAAATTCAATTATTGGCTGAAAAATTTGTTTGATCATTGACGATGATTCTCCGTTTATCTCAGTCCCCTGGTTTCCATACTTCTATCCCATTCTTTTGTTTTCCTGGTTAACGGAAGATTTTTCTAATGGAATTGTTGTGATATGAAAACGAACAGTTTTGAAAAAAAAAAACGTGACACAAAATGTCGCTTACAACTGATACAATATCTAGATTTCAATCATTCATTCGAGTGCGAATGAGATTTCAACCCGATAACGAGTTGGTTCTCATCAATCAACGTTTCCAGGAACATTGAACATCATACGAATGATTTCCTAGAACTCGAGAGGTTTTTCAATGCTATTCTCTAAAAATGTGTAATCTCGTTTTCCTTCAGCAACTAGATGGATTGAAAATTTCACTAGTGTACACAGAACAAAAGATTTGAAACCATCTGAATTGTGACAAAAATCTCAAAAATGTCAAAACAGTTGAAATGACATTTTCAGCATGACTATAAATGCCCTTCAAAAAGTCAAATCTTATACAAAGAATGTGTCCTTTTGAAGGACGATTCCCTTCTCAAGTTTGACGGCTCAATAAGTTTTCTTGCGTGGGTAAAAACTTCTTACTCAGGAAAATATTTTATTTTACACCTTTGAAAAAAAGTATGTACCAACATCCTATCTAGCTTCCTGAAGCCACCATTCACATCCATCCGGAAGTCTACCATTACCTTGATTCAATCGGAAAGGTGTTCATCATGAAGGAGCGGACAGGAGAGGAAATAATACATTTGAAATTCGCAGAAAAACGCTTCGTGCTGCGACTGTTGATTGAATAACTTTCCAGAAGTCTGGTTGTCGCTTGTTTCGGTGCTTTTTTACATCCATCCTTCCACATTCAACATTCCGCAGTCGGTTGAACTTTATTGAAGGCAAACATATCACTAGAGCTCGTTACCGGGCGTGACACTTCATAGCGTACGTTTCGTTTTGTGTTGAATTAGGATTATGGTTTCAGCTCAGCTCCGGGAGCTCCGACAGAGACCAATCCGAAAGGTGTCGGAAGCAATGTCCCTCGGTGGCAAAACATAAGAGGTGTATCGAGCTAACATAAAAGTCAGAACCATTTATCAAAGTAGGTTCGTTTTGGGAGGATGATGGCATTTTGGGGTGTGCATTTTTTGCGGTCACCTTTTCCAAGTGCGAACGAATAAAAATAAAGTTCAACTTCACTTGCCATAGCTAGGACTTTTTAGTGCATACCATAAAACTTCTTTTTAAGATTTCAATGGAATCCTTCAGCTAGGGGGTAGAATAAATAATGCTTCAAATTTCAACGCATGATGAATAAAGCAAAAAATCGAGGAAGCCAATTCGATGAAGAGTGTAATTCGTGGCTCCAGAGAGTAATTGAAGCTTTCCGAGAATGCTTCATTTTTTAATTTGCGTTCTTGAATCAGTGCTGCAAATTTTCTGAAAACACGGATGATATTGACTGTGAGTTTCATTCAGTGTAAAAAGCTCAAAATATTAAACAAATATTAAAGCTTCTGATCGGCTCAGTAATTTTCGTACTTACGCAAAGCTTTGTGGATATGTCTATCAGTCAGTAGAAAGCTCACTCGTTAACCAGAACAAACTTGTTTCACTCGACTGATTCGAAAGCATCTTTCCCTCAGGTATTTCTTTCGCTCACTGTATTTGATCAGTGAATGCAATTTTACCTTTCATTCAGTGTCAGTGAAAGTTGCTGATAGTTTCAGTGGACATTTGTTTTTACCAATTTTGCAAATTGTGAAATGGGATTTGAGAAAAAACACGACTCAAAACCGCTGAGACTTAAAAAAATGTGGTAAAAATATGAAAAAATTATGACAAAAATGTTCAATGAAATGACGAAAATCCGACAAAACTATGTCATTAATATGACAAAAGTGATGAAAAAATTGACAAAATGTGATAAATGTGATGATCACATGACAAAATTAGAACAATAGTATGTCAAAAATCTGTAAATTCGACACTAAAATGACTACAATCTGACAAATTTGAACATTTGTCATAAATGAAAAACAAAATTACTATAAAATGATAAAACAATACAAAATTCAGACAAATATGGCAAATGAGATAAAATATGAAAAAAATCACAAGAATATGGCAAAATTATGGCAAAGCTATGGCATAAGTTTGACAAAAAACAGACAAAATAATGACATGAAAATAACAAAACTATGACAAAAATCTGACAAATCTGCTAAAAATATGTCAAAATTATGACAAATATATGACATGAATTAATCAAAAATAAACAAAATCCGATAAACATTTTTTAAAAATGTGACAAATTTAATTAATATTAAACAAAATTTATACATAAATCTGACAAATATGGCAAAACTATTACAAAAAATATTGACAGTAAAATAACAAAGCATGACAAAATTAAGACAAATGTTGCAAAAGTATGAAAACAATCTGACAGATACCAAATTTTTCATATTTTTATCATTTTATCATATTTTTAAATAGGGATTTTTGTCATTTTATTTTCATTTGTCATATTAAAATCATAATTTTGGGATATTTGTCAGATTTTTGTCATAATTCTTTCATATTTTTCCAATTGTCGTATTTTTTTAATTTATTGTCATTTTTTGCCATTATTTTGTCATATTTTGTCAATCTATTGTCATGTTTTTGTCATTTGATTGCAAATATTTTATTATATGTATGTGATAATTTTGTTATATTTTGTCATAATTTTTCAATTTTTTGTTACCATATTTGTTATAATTATTTCAGATTCGTAATTATTTTAAAAAATTTTATTATTTTTTTATAATATTTGTCATATTTTCAGAATTTGTGTCATATTTTTATCAAATTTCTCATATTTTTGACAGAGTTGTGACGATTATTTCTGTTTTCATTTTATTATAAACTTTTTCCGTATTTGTCAAAATTTCGCAATTTTTTATTTCATACTTTCACCACATTTGTCTTAATTTTGTCATGTATGTTTAATAATTTTGTCATATTTGACATATTTTTTCGTAATTTTGACATAATTTTGTCAAAGTATTGTCCCCCGCACTCAACTCAACTCCCAAACTCAACTAAATGATATTGGAATGAAGCTTTTTTCAGTTTCAGCATTGTTTCCCGAAACTGAAAATGATGTTTGGCTGATCTCATGAACCAGCAAAAAGCCTGAATGAATACTGACAACAGATGTTGCCGATTCGTGAATGGGTGTGCCGAGTGCTTCCGGGAAATAGCTTTTGTTCATTATCGGATGAACTCAGATGGAAAAGAACTGACCGTACACTGCAATAAATTCAATTGAATGCTGACACTGAATATTTGCAGCCACGAAAAATCGAGGTGGCTTCAAACTATAAAGTGCTAAATTCGTGGCTCCAGAGAGTAGTTCAAGCTGTCAGAGCTACTATTTTTTCATTTGCATTCTCGAAAACAGTCACTGGATGAGTTTAGCAATTCACAAAGAACTAGCTCATGTGAATCTGAAAAAATTGGAATATACATAAGCTGTTAAAATTTATAAACGTGGCTCCAGAGAGCGTCAATATTCATGATTTTCATTCAACCGTTCAAAAAAAAACAGAACTACTTATTGTCATAAATCAAAGATGTCAATAATCTGAGAACACGTCAAAAGTATTATAATTAAAAGGAAATAAATCGTATTTAGCACTTTTGTGCCCTTTATGTGACTTTAGTCCCTTACAACGTACATTTAAATCACTTTTTCAACTTTCAAGTTCATCAATAAATAAATAAAGTTCACTCAAGGGAATTGGGAAGTGTATTGTCTTTGTCAACCAAGATGTTACTTTCAAAGCCTTCATTCAAGTAAAAATGTGACTTATGGTTGCTTTGGTTGTCTGTTGGGGTTCCTCATGGCAGTAACCTAGGGCCTCTTTTGTTCATCCTATATGTAAACGATCTGCAAAAGCTACATTTGCATGGTAAACCCAGACTGTTTGCTGACGATACTTCACTGTCCTGTGAGCACACCGATGTTGGAATTAATTTCCCATATGTCCACTGGTTTAGAAAAACTTTAGGAATTTTTGATGCAAACCTCCTCTCGCTCAAACTGGATAAGGCAAAATATGTCATCTTTAGGTCCGCGAATCGACCTTCTGCGTGTCACAATCAGCTCAAAGTTGGTACTACAATTATTGAACAAGTTAAAATTTTCAAATATTTAGGCCTAAGACCATCATACCGCTACATCAGGGAACTTGAAAGTGTGATTCAGATTCACAACAAACTATATAATCCGCTATCCTACCAGCATTTCAACAAGATTGAAAGGAAATCTAGTAACTAGAAAAGATAACACGAAGAAAATGAAAAGATTGTCAGTGTAGTGCAATATTCTCCCAGTATTCTTGAAAAATATAACGAACAAAACTAGTTTCAAGCGTCAAATTAAAACTCACCTCAAAACCAACCTCATAATCTTCCTAAATTGAAGTAAAGCAAAACTCAAATACGTTCGTAGCCAAGGGACCCATATTCGGGTGACGGGTGTATTTCCTGGGAGGCCCCTTTACATCAAAAACGTGTGACGCTCTTTTACTCAAGTTTGCCGCTCAGTTAGCCACACGTTGCAAATCTTTGAGTTCTGCCTCTTTGTTTTCTCGCTCCGGGAATTTTTTTGGGCCTGGCTAGTAAAACAACCAAAATGAGCGTTGCGACGAACCTGTTAAGTTGTGAACCAGCTCGAACTAGTTCTTTAACAGAGAGCAATCTCACTGGGTACCTTAATCCGGGGTAAGATTGATCACTTTTTTCAATATATTTCGATTATTTCATCTTTCAAGGGGAATGTGGCATGTTTTATATTTTTAAAACCAGTACTGAACTCCTATGAACGTAAAACATGGATGCAGAAATTTATTGGACTACTTTAAATTGGATTAAAAAATCGTTTTCATCTCTGTTCACAATTTGATGATTTGGGTAGACATTGATCAGTCTCTATTTTGACGATTTAACGAGTGTCCTTGATCATAAAGGATACAAAACACCTTCATAATATATAGTTTATCTATTTAACCTTGATTTTTAACGTTTTATTTTAAAAATATTTACAATCGAAAAAAGAACTATGATGCTGCCTACATTTAGGGCAAAATTGTAATAATTGCTCAATAGTTTGAGCTTCAAAATACAAATGAAATTTTACATTCACACATCCCCCTAGGCCATGGGTGACCAAACCGTGGCCCAAGAAGCTCATTTTGAAAAAGCCATGTTATAAGAACTATACATTTTCTTTTTCTTCATATATCAGATGGATAAATATATCTGCATCAACACTAGCTAAATTCAGAACAAAGATCTGAAAATTTATTTGAAATGCTATTTCATAAAAGGAATAAAAGTAGGGTGAGTGCTCCTTCTTTACGCATATGACCTACTTTAGTCCTAAAATGCCAAAAATTTTAAATAATTCATTTTGCTGGTAAAGAGCAAAGATATTCCTATGCACACAATGAACTCTTTTTCTTCCTGAATCCTACCATACCATTTTTTTGCCATTTCGAGTCTTTCTGATAAAATTTTTAATGTTTTTGAAAATGTACCTCCTCATAAGTGGTAAATCAGACAGCTCAATTAGTGGGGCGCGTGTTAAGAAATTGGAGTGTTTAAGGAAAAATCACGACTTTTATTGTCCAAGCCAAAGTTTAAAGAGAAATTACTTTCATTTTTAAGAATATGAACCATTCTACCTATTTTTCCTAAAATTTATGAAAATCAATGGAAAATTCGAAACATTTGCAAAGGGTCCAATTAAAGGAAACTTTCGACTTTGATGTTCCATGTTTAGACCTGACATCACCAATAATTTTTATTAATACCAACAAATCAACAACGGTGCGAATTTATAATTGAGGCATTATTAAAAACCGGGCCTACGGGGAATAAAAGATGTGATATTTATAAAAGAAATTTTAGTTTTTTTTTAATGTTAAAAAGTTGTAATACTTTTCTATGATAATTATTTATTGAAGATTACATTTTCAATAATTTTTTTATATATTCTCAGAAAATCATACTCTTTAGAGGAATTTTAGTTCTAGGACCAATAAAAGGAACCGGTCCAGTACCAAAATAGGAACAGTAGGTTCAAAGTCGGAAATTTTGATCATCCATATCTTTGCAAATCTCTCAATAACGGTGAAACCTATGTTGAAAATTTTCATTGAAACTTGCAGATAAAATCATGACTTATAAATGAATTTCCTGAAGGATATAAATTTACCGTCTATTTATGAGGAATTTAAAAACAATCGCTTAAAAGGTCAAAAGTAGGGCAACTAACCGTATATAAAAACGAGTTTCGTGAACACGCTTTAAAAATGTTGTTTTTTGCCATTTTTCATACATTTTTCGAACATTTGCAATTTTCTGTCGAGCGTAAAAATATATATTTGAAACATGAAGAATTATTTGGCACTATTCACTCAAAACCGATAATTTTTGCACTTATTCCCCTTTGACTCTAAGGGTCTCATATAATTATACAAAAAAAAGTGACCGTCACTGAAAATAAAACAATTAAAATTAAAATTTTTAAATTATCAAAATTTTACGATATTTGACACATTATCTGGGAATTCCATCACACATTTTACAATATTTTCCGATTGGATTTTTGTGACTACATATCATTGGTATGAGGAGCGTTCAAGCGGTCTCTTGTTTCAATATTGAGGAGACGGGCTGACTTCAGAAAGATAGTAAAACCCTATCAATATCGTTTAAAATTAAAAAGAAAACACTGAACCATAACCACATCATAATTGAAATTATACTTCCACAACAACTTCAACCATTCGTTACTTGAATTTTATTTTAAATCCTACGTTCATCCATAAAAAATTATAAACTTTTACACATATCAAAAGTTTGCTCTGTAAATTTTTCCACTTTGTAATTTTTTGCTCAGCTTTCAAGAAAAGGATATATTTTTGCAAATTAAACCAAACCCAAATATATTTCATTTGGCAGTGTGCTTTGTATTTCTGTAAATTCAATATGAAAAACTAGAAAGATTTTACAGTTGAGTAGTAGAATTAAACTAGAACCGGTTTGGTACTGACAAATCTCTCGGAAGAACGACTTTTTTTTAGTAAATTTTTACTTAAAGAAGATGCAGCGATTATAAAACAATCAAATTCGTATTCATCCAGTTTAAAGAAGGCTTTCCCAATACACTTGTCAAATCTAGATACAGCAAAATTTGAAAAGAGTTGTATCGAGCTGATGTTAAGATCCGTACGTTGTTAAATCAATGTATTTTATGATATAACTAAAGTCCATTGAAATAATTATACTTTTAAATGTCAGAAGCTTGTGACCGTTACCATTTTTTTTAATAACTACATTTTGCAGTTTTTCCTAATTTGTCCATTAAATTTAGCTAAAAAGAACGTTGAACTTGAAAACTTTGGAAAATAGGAGATCATTTTTTTAATGTGGAGACCATAAAATTGACTTACTGTCGATTGTAGTCACGCAATTTGACATTTCTGGGATGAATAAACCGAGGAAGTTTTAAATCCCATAAAAATATGCATAAGTTGGGAGGGATAGTTCATTTCGTATTGCATAATATATATTTTTTTTTAAACTGGAGCGAAATTTGTGAAAATATGCAAGTAATAAAAATGATTTATTAAGATGAATCTTCTCTCAAAGTGACCTATGCAAATGTTTTTTTCATAGCATTTTTGAAAAAAAAAAGTTATAATTTTTTTTGAATACCTACTCCAGAATTATTTGTTCTTGTGGCCCGTCTGTCAATCTTATTTCTGAAATTTGGCCCGCCTGTTGAAAATGTTGGCCACCCATGCCCTAGGCCCTCCTGCTATTTCCATTTTCATTTTTTCTTCAAAGTTAACTATTTGATAAGGTTCCTATCCATTTCTCCAATACGGGCTTACTCTTGGAAAATGTCCTTATTTTTTAAATATCAAAAATTTGACACTAAAAAAAAATAAAAATAGCACTATACTGTTCATATACAAAAAAAATAAGTTGTTTTTTCACATTAAACAATCCGTTTGCTTCTAAATACTTTTTGGTATCATCAGGAGAGCGGTTTATTTACGAGCCTTAAAAAAATAGATATTTTAAGATTTTGAAATAAGATTTTTAATAACAGAAAAAAAATTCAAGTACAAAAAAAATTTTTGTCTATTTGATACGCAATTTATAGGCTTTCAAACGTAGAAAATAGTTTTCAAAAATTCAAACTATAGAATAAATAATTGATGATTATGTTGAAAAGTTTATTGTTGGTCAATTTTACCCCGGTGATTAAAGTTACCCCGTTTTACGGTACGGTATTTTGGCAACCTCAGTGTAGAGGTAGCAACCTTTCGAATCTTAGAGGTATACAAATTCCGCTTGAAGCAGAATATAAAACTCTCCAGAATAAATATAATAAACAAAGCTTCAAAATATCGAAAGATCGGGACGAAAAAAAAACCGATTTAATCAATTTTCATGGTGCAAAAATCGATCCAAAAAATCGGAAATTTGAGTCCAAAAGATCGATACAAGATCGACCAATTGTAATAGTGAAGAAAAGAAATAATGTTGATAGTGAGGAGTTTTTATGCCTTCGGAAGCATGCCCAAGCAACCAAAATTTTCATATCTACTTAAACTCGTGCCTCCAAAGTTCGAATTTCGCTGAACAAAGGTTCCCAAGGGATTTGATACCGAATTTTCTCGAATGTGAGCATGAAAGTTACAAAAGGTTCCTCAAAAAGCCTTCTATGGACTTGAAGTTCCAAAAAGTTCTTCAAGTAGCATTTTTTGAGACATGTCCGCCATTTCATGAATATGAAATGTGAACAAACATCACAAAAGGGCATATAATAAATAAATCATTTTTTGGAGCTTGGAAATTGTTGAAATGTATAATTTATATTGAAACTTCAACTCAGAGCAACTTAAAGCTAACTCGCAAATGATTGTTTTCGAAAAGAGTAAATATTTTGACTTTACAAAACTTTCTCCTACTGTATTTACTAACCACGAATTTATCACACATTGAAAGTCAGTTGAAGCAATTCATTTATTAAATGTCAAGAAAAACTCAAGAATTTGTATAATTTTTAGCTTAACAGTTATAAACAATCAATTTTTTAAACCGATATTATTTTAACGGATGATTGATTTATACAACGTTTCGTAATGTTTCTTAGTAATAATCAACTTGCGTCTTTGCTGCTGGCTGCCCTTGCGGGTATTCTAAGAAGCTTATAACCACTTCGAATTTTAGCTGCCGGTAAGGCAACATCTAGGCGTGGCGTCGTGGCAGCGTGTTTGGCTATCATCTCGGAAGATCGGATTCAAATCTGGTACCAGGACTAATTTTTTCCATTAGTTTGTTTGATTGCTTGAGTAAGCGAATCAAATAATTGTGTAGCAGAACTGGCGTGCGTGCTGGCATGTGTCGAACAGAGTTAAAAAAAAAGCAATTAAGTAAAATCAATTGAGGGAGGTGATGGAAGGAATAAAGATGGATGCCGAGAAACCGGAAGCACCACATGGGCTGGTGGTGACCAATGCAAGAGAGGAGAAGAGAATATTTTTTTTTGTTTTCGCTGATTAAACGTTCACTTGTGGGCTGAATAGAAGGCCGTTCAAATCTGTAATGGAACTTCAAAGTTTCAATAAGAACTTAAATTTTGGGCTGAATAAAACGAACTAAAGCACATTGATTATGCTGATTAAGCTGTGTTCGACCTTTTCAACGAGACTTTTGGTTGCTTGGGTGGTCTTTCTATTTTTAAGCATGATCAACTCTGAGACTAAAAAAATTTTATACAATATTTCATATAATATATAATATTTAAAGGTAAAAACAATGAGGCAGTCTTAATATGTTTAAAAATAATGCAACAAAATTGTTTAACTATGATTAATACAAGAAATACAATCAAAAATGTACTGAAAATTTTATTCGTTAGCCCCTGTAGTTTGGTATTATTGAGTCTCTTAAAGAAGAGTATGCAACTCTACGTTTCAATAATTGTTCCTGAAGGTAAGCTAACTGGCCAAAAAAAAAAATAGCGAAATGTTCAATTTAAAAATTTTATCCAGCCAATTATAATTTATTTTGAATAGTAATATTTTTAGTGCTAAAAATTCAAATTTCCAAGTTTTTAGGAAAAATGCTTTGATGAAATTTAAATAAAAGTTTCACTCGTTTCGATGCTAGTTTCAAATTCCTCAACAAAAAGAATTTCGGAGAAATGCGCGAGCTCGAACAAAAAGCTTATAAAAAACTGCTGAACCGGAAACCCGTTGACGAGCTGCTTTCACATTATTTCTACTCACCAGATGACAGGGTAAACGAAAAATACCGAAACACTCACTCTATCAGGATCCAACGTTATCGAGAGCCGTCTTCGTCGTTTGTTTCCTGATGATAATGATGATGATGATAATGGTAGGTGGGAAGGTACGTGATTATCGATACAACAAACAATTTTGAATGGAATTTTATGTTGTCCAACATTGGAAAAGGATATTTTTGGTGGGGGATGTCGAAAGGGCTTATCGACTTTAAACAGAGTTGATCGAAACACTGCCTTCAGTCAGAGTACTAATTTATAGCCTTTTGTCATGGTAAGACCGTTTAACGGCTTGTGAAAATCGACAACATCTTCAGAAAAGCGATAGCTTTGAAGCTCGCGAAATCCTTGAAATAACATTTTACAACCTTGGGAAATGGCAAAATTCCAAGTATTCCATTATCGGTAGTTTGACGATGCAAATTATAAGGTCTATCCGGAAGCCTTAAATTATGTCTTCCAAAAACCTAGTTGCCAATGAGTAAAACCAGGGACTATAAAGAAAAGCTTTGAAACAAAATACAATTTTTTTTTTGTAATTCTAGGCAGTTTACTGATTTTTTCGCATTTTTTTTTCTTTATTTCTCAATGCATTCTTGAGAGATTAACTCCCATTGGACTGGTGTTTGATTTCGTTCTTGAAGCAAAACACATTTGAAAACAGCATTTTTATGCACAACCGTTTCTGTAAACCCTCTGTATCGAAGCACGTACAGTCATCGTCCGTTGAGAAAATTCATTCCAATGGTCATGCTTTGCACGTACAAAACGTGTGCGGGGGAGTGAATAAGCCAAAAATGGTATACATACAACCAAATTGCTTGCAGTAGCCGAACCCAAAAACCTTTACTTAAATTGACCAAGGCGAACGACATCGCTAGATTTTTGTGCTTGCTCTCCGGTTCTACCCACAAACTTTTAATAAACTTTCATCACTAGAGCAGAAACGTTTTAGTTTCGATTCAGTTCATTCGATTTCAAGTGGAAATTGCTGAAAGAGAATATTTTTTTGTGCTAAACTCTTTTATATCCGGTAGGTGACACTTTCGCTAAACCAGAACAGAGCAGGTAGTTGAACTTCAAAAAGTAGTTATTCTTCCAAGAAAAACATGGGGAAACCCCCGGATGACTTTCCACCAGAGGTGCTCATTAGGGTGGCACTTGTTTTTCAAATTTCACGAATAAAAATATATAAAAAACAGACAGACAGACACACAGACAGACAGACAGACAGACAGACATTCATTTTTATGCCTATAGAAATAAGATAGATTTTGTTATTTTTACACAACTTTATCATAAAATGTTTGATAATATGTGGAGATAACATAAAATGATTTCAACATCATGCAACATTTTTCAGAATTTACAAAAAGTTTTAGAACTTTCAGAATATTAAAAACAATAAGAATTCTTAGAATTTTGGAAATTTATGAAAAATTCTAAGAATCTTAGAGTTGAAAGGATTTGAGAATTTATTGAATTTTCAGAATTTTGAAAATTGTTAAGAATTAATAAAAATTTGAAAAACAAAGTCATAATGATTTTTAAAACAAAACGTTTAGAATTTACGAAAATTTTTGAAATTTTCAAAATTTTGAGAATTTTTGGAATTTATAGAATTTTAGAATTTTTTTAAACATGAATATATTCTTAAGATATTTTAGAATGTTTAAACTTTTAACCAAATTTAGAATTTTTTAATTTTTAGAATCTTTAGAATTTAAGAATTTTTAGAATTTTTAAAATTTTTAGAATTTTGAGAATTTTTAGAATTTATAAAATTTTTTAAATTTTAAGAATTTTTAGAATTTTAAGAATTTTGAGAATTTTTAGAATTTTTAGAATTTTAAGAATTTTTAAAATTTTTAGAATTTTTAGAATTTTTGGAATTTTAAGAATTTTTAGAATTTTTAGAATTTTTAGAATTTTAAGAATTTTGAGAATTTTGAGAATTTTCAGAATTTTTAGAATTTTTAGAATTTTAATAATTTAAAGAAATTTTAAAATATTTAGAATTTTTAGAAATTTTAAAATTTTTAAAGTTTTAAGAATTTTAAGAATTTTAAGAATTTTAAGAATTTTAAGAATTTTAAAAATTTTAAGAATTTTAAGAATTTTAAAAATTTCAAGAATTTTAAGAATTTTAAGAATTTTAAGAATTTTAAGAATTTTAAGAATTTTAAGAATTTTAAGAATTTTAAGAATTTTAAGAATTTTAAGAATTTTAAGAATTTTAAGAATTTTAAGAATTTTAAGAATTTTAAGAATTTTAAGAATTTTAAGAATTTTAAGAATTTTAAGAATTTTAAGAATTTTAAGAATTTTAAGAATTTTAAGAATTTTAAGAATTTTAAGAATTTTAAGAATTTTAAGAATTTTAAGAATTTTAAGAGTTTTAAGAATTTTAAGAATTTTAAGAATTTTAAGAATTTTAAGAATTTTAAGAATTTTAAGAATTTTAAGAATTTTAAGAATTTTAAGAATTTTAAGAATTTTAAGAATTTTAAGAATTTTAAGAATTTTAAGAATTTTAAGAATTTTAAGAATTTTAAGAATTTTAAGAATTTTAAGAATTTTAAGAATTTTAAGCATTTTAAGAATTTTAAGAATTTTAAGAATTTTAAGAATTTTAAGAATTTTAAGAATTTTAAGAATTTTAAGAATTTTAAGAATTTTAAGAATTTTAAGAATTTTAAGAATTTTAAGAATTTTATGAATTTTAAGAATTTTAAGAATTTTAAGAATTTTAAGAATTTTAAGAATTTTAAGAATTTTAAGAATTTTAAGAATTTTAAGAATTTTAAGAATTTTAAGAATTTTAAGAATTTTAAGAATTTTAAGAATTTTAAGAATTTTAAGAATTTTAAGAATTTTAAGAATTTTAAGAATTTTAAGAATTTTAAGAATTTTAAGAATTTTAAGAATTTTAAGAATTTTAAGAATTTTAAGAATTTTAAGAATTTTAAGAATTTTAAGAATTTTAAGAATTTTAAGAATTTTAAGAATTTTAAGAATTTTAAGAATTTTAAGAATTTTAAGAATTTTAAGAATTTTAAGAATTTTAAGAATTTTAAGAATTTTAAGAATTTTAAGAATTTTAAGAATTTTAAGAATTTTAAGAATTTTAAGAATTTTAAGAATTTTAAGAATTTTAAGAATTTTAAGAATTTTAAGAATTTTAAGAATTTTAAGAATTTTAAGAATTTTAAGAATTTTAAGAATTTTAAGAATTTTAAGAATTTTAAGAATTTTAAGGGTAAATTTTGTAACGGAAACAAGTGCGTCTTTTCGGTCTATATTCGAAGTTGTTATTTCGGGCGATATTAAATTCCTTGATAGCTGGTTGAACGCTGTAGCCATTCAACGGAACACGTAGTGTTATAGAAAGGTGGAGGAATTCCTCAGAGTGCGTGCTATTCACAGTATTCGGACAATTATATTTCTCGGCTAGTGACATCAGTTGTGCATTGTTTTTGTTATTCCGGCTGAATCCAAGACAACTAGAGAGCAGCTGCATGCAATATTGCTTGCAAGTAAAGCTTGCCTGGCTAAAGCTTTAGCCACCTAGTTGCGAGCGATAAGCTTCGCCATCAGCATCATCTCCTTGTCGCCAGTGAGACATCTGCTGGAAAACGGCGGAAGCTCTAACCAAATTTCGAATACGTAAGACACCATACGCCTCCATCGTAGAAACTGCCGGGTAGAGCGTGGTAGATCGCATCGATCATATTATTCGAATTGATTATTTCCGTACCGAGCTTGCTTGTACCTTTCGGACGTCTTGGGCAAGTCTTGAAGAAAAAGGGTAAAACGTCCTCTACTTTAAGTTGTACCTTTAACGCTTGGCCAAAGTAGATTTTTTAAGGGAAAAGCGTAGTCGTTACCCGTCTAGGCGGAAACGCAATACCGGTCACTTGTACCTTTAACCCTTGGGTGAACCGAAGAACTGTAAGGTGAAAGGGTAGACGTTCCTCACTACGGTGAAAACGCACTGGTTTGTTTTCTTAATCATCGCTGAAAGAAACATTGATCTGAAGTTTACTTATAGACAACACTAGCTGGGCAGCCGTCATGGCGGCACCCAGTACCCCTGCGGGGGTAACCACGACAGGTGATCCTCCTGACCGAAATGACAGAACTCTGCCAGAATATTTGGATCCATTGGGATCATTCGGAAAGCTTATTATTCTGTCTTTAGTAGCAACCGATGAACAGCAGCCATTGCCGAAAAATCCCTTCATAATCAGCAAATCCCTTGACCAATCTGTAGGGAAAATTGAAGCCGCGTACACCGAAAATAACGGAACAAAGTACGTTATCAAAACGCGTAGCTCCAAGCTAGCTGCAAAACTGTTGCAATTGAGCGAATTGATTGATGGCACGAAAGTTTCGATAACCCCTCACCCCGTCCTGAACGTAAGCCGTTGTGTGATAAGCTGCAAAGAAGCCAAAGACCTTCCAGATCAAGAACTAGCAACAGAACTTTCTTCGCAAGGTGTGATAAAAGTTCGCCGAATAACGCGCATGGAAAATAACCGCAGAATTAATACTCCAACTGTTGTATTGACGATCTCTGGAACAGTTATTCCAAAGGAAATCCGTGTCGGAATCATAAACTGCAGAACTCGCTTGTTCTACCCATCCCCACTAGTATGCTTCCGATGCTGTACATATGGACATACCAAAGACAGATGTACCAACGAACCATCGTGTAGAAACTGCTCCAAAACTCATGATACCGCACCCCAAGATACGGAAACCCATGATACTGAAACACATGATACCGAAAAAGAGGAACAATGTCGAGAAAATCCCTTTTGCAAAAACTGCAAAGGAAGTCATTCTCCAATTTCGAGAAATTGCCCACTATACCGTAGAGAAGAAGAGATCGTCAAAATTAAAATTGATAGTGGAATAACGTATGGAGAAGCCAGAAAAGCGTATGCCCAAAAACACTCTGAAAACTCCTACGCAAATGTCTGCGGAGCACAACAGCGACTTGATCAAACACGTAGAGAACAGGAAAAAGGTCTACAGATCACCAAATTGATTAAAGAAAACGCAGCGCTCAAAGAAAAGCTACCGCAGGTAAACGAAGTAGAGGAAATTGAAAACTTGCGAATCGAAATCGAAAAACTTCGGAAAATTGCAAAGGAATTCTATGAACTCAAAGCAAAGCTTAAATCTGCAGATAAAGATTTGGAAATTTCCGAAAGCGAATCCGATCAAGAAATGGAACTGGTTGAGGAACATCCTCCTCTTACCCAAACAAAATCGGGAATTTTCGAGGACACACAGAAGTTTAAGAAACAAAAACTTAGTTCTAAAAACTCGCTACAGCCAACTTTATCCGAATCTGAAGAAAATGTTGAAAGCCAATACCAACCCGTAGTTAAACGAAGAGGTCGACCCCCGAAGAATAAAAATGGTCAGCCAGCCACACGTTAATTGCATTACAAATGACCCCGCACTTGAATATGGACACGACTATGGAATACGGAACACAGAAATAGGAATATACGGCATCGAATCACGCAACCCAATAGGAAATTCTCAAGGAACGACTGGAATAACAAGACAACCCCAAAACACCCAGAACTGGTTGGGGACCGGTGAACAGATAGTAGCCCCCCCACTTCTGAATACAGGAGAAGACGATCGAGGAAGCGGGAGCGGGAGCGGGGATATCATCCCTCAACCTGTGTTTCGTCAGCCTACTCATCACTCTGCCAGTTCTGGATTAACCACAGCGTCAAACTCGCCACCGGCTCTTATTTCTTGGAACATTCAAGGATTAAGACCTAAGAAAGCCGAACTGGATCTTCTTATACAAGAAAACCAGCCACGAGTCTTATGCCTTCAGGAAACAATGTGCCAACCTCATCATCATCCACGCATTTCTGGATACAACATATATCATTGTCCACGTTTGACTGGTAATAGAGCAGCAGGGGGAGTTGTAGTTGCAGTGAAGGATAACATCGATAGCACAGAAATAGAGCTTGAAACAGCATTCGAAGCGGTAGCGATCAAAATCGGAGCGCCATTCAATGTGAATATTTTAAATATCTATCTTTCACCAAGTGAGAACATCGATTATGCGAATCTAACAACCCTTATCAACCAAATCCCAAAGCCGATGCTGCTAGTCGGAGACTTCAACGCCCACCACCCTCTGTGGGGCTCCAATCATGTTAGCGTGCGTGGCAGAATGATTGCCGAATTTATCGAGGAAAACAGCCTAGTTATGCTGAATAACGGAGAGCCAACTTACGTCGACCAAAGACACGGAAGTTCATCCTGCTTAGACCTAGCATTGTGCTCAGAGGAACTAGCCGGACAGCTGGAAATGAGCGTCTTACCAGATAGCTATGGCAGCGACCACATGCCGATATGTATTACATTTCCTGGAAGCATCAGACCACAAAACAGCCGACCGAGGTGGAAAATTGAAGACGCCAATTGGGAGCAGTATCAAACTGCGCTCAATTCCGAACGAGATGATAATGTTGTTCGCCAGTTTGAAAAAATTATGAAAACAATCTTAGAGGCAGCCGAGCTATCCATCCCAAGGACGAAAGGATTTCAAGGAAAAAAGTGTGTTCCATGGTGGAGTGATGAAATTGCAAAACTTGTGAAAACCAGAAGAAAAGCGTTGAGACAGCTGAAATCCCATGGATCAAGCCAAGAGCAACTCAAAGAGGTCTATCGAACAGCTAATATAGCTGCGAAAGAAGCTATAACCAAAGCCAAAAGGAAATGTTGGGAAGAATTAGCTGAGACGTTCTCTTCCCAAACGCCGTTAAAGGAAATGTGGGGTAACTACCGGAAAATACAGGGCAAAAAGCGGAACAATCAAATTAACTGTATACAGTACGGAGGTGAAACGGCAACAGATCCTGAAGCCATCTGCCGCCTTTTAGGCGACGCATTTCAGAAAGTGTCCAGCATTCGATCATACGGTAGAGCGTTCCTCAACTACAAACAGCAAATTGAGTCTAATGTGCTCACAGTACCCGAAGACTCAGGCGCACACAACCGGAAGTTCAGTAGTAACGAACTTGACGAGGTATTAGAAGGACTAAAAGGCTCTTCCCCAGGACTTGATAATATTCACTACGCGATGATCACCCACCTTCCCATTGATGGTAAAGCACTGCTCTTGGATACATACAATCGTTTTTGGGACGAATGTATCTACCCGGAAGAATGGACCAAATCACTGGTTGTCCCCATTTTCAAAGGAAAGGGACAACGATCAGATCCCCTAAACTATCGCCCAATCTACCTCAACAGTTGCATGAGCAAGGTCTTCGAGAGAATGATTAATAATCGCCTCGTTCATCTCTTGGAAACAAGAGGACTGTTATATCACCACCAGTATGCGTTTCGAAAAGGAAGAAGTACGACCGACCACCTTTGTACACTAGAAGAAATCATACGAAAAGCTTTCAGTGAAAATAAAGTAGCCCAAGTAGCTTATCTGGATATCACCAAAGCTTACGACTCAACGTGGCGCAGACTGTGTTTACAACAGCTAGCAAGCAACAACATCGGTGGGAAAATGCTAAGTTTCCTACAAGAAATGCTGCGGAAAAGACTATTTCAAGTGTCAACTAACGGAAAAGTGTCAAGCAACAAGACAATGGAGACCGGACTGTGCCAAGGATCTGTGCTGAGCGTAACCATGTTTCTTTTGGCGATAAACACCCTCACCAATGACTTGCCACAAAATATCCAATGCTTGATATATGCCGATGATGTGATTTTGATAGCAACCGGCAATGACGCCAAGCACACCGAAGGCCAGCTGCAAAATGCTTTAAACTGTCTACAATCCTGGCAATCAAAAACCGGATTCAAGATATCTGCAGAAAAAAGCGCAACTGTCGTGTACCGTACGCCTCGACACAAGAAACCGTCGAATCAAAGCAACCTAAAATTGAACGGGATCCAAATACCTCGTAAAAACAGCCATAAATGCTTAGGAGTGACACTCGATCAACATTTGAAATACCGAGCCCATGTCGAAGAAGTGAGAGCAGCATGTCAACAGAAAGTCATTTTCATCCGGAGCATAGCTGCAAGGACTTGGGGTGGAGATCGGAACACCTTGCTAAAACTATACCGGGCAACAATTTTAGAGAAGCTTCTGTATGCAGCCCCAAGTTTATCAGCCATGGATGGGAAAGTTCTACAATCTCTAGAAACGGTACATAATGCTGGACTTAGAGCGATAGTAGGCGCTTTCAGAACCAGCCCAATTGCGAGTCTTCAGGCTGAAACTGGAATCCCAAGTTTAAAAGCACTGTTTGACCAACGTACTATGCTTTACACGGCCCGAAGCTTAGCTATTGGTCACACGGAGCCCAATAGTGAGACAGACGTCACCAGAGGAAGCGATTGTTCGAGCGACCATAGTAGTAGCAGCAACAGTGACGAAGACCCAAGCTCCAATGAAAGGTGGGGAGAACGACCCAGGATTCAACCAAATTCCTTCCTCATCCGAGGTCGAAGTATGATGACCGATATAGACTTGCATCTGCCTAGAACAGCTGTTTTCAAGATCCCGACATGTCCGCCATGGCTTCGAAGAAAATTCCACGTCGACAAAACCCTACAAGTTAAGCTATCCCAGGGAGCAACCTCTTTAGAGCTCAAACATCTGTTCAACGAACTACGGCAAACAAGATATCGCATCCATAGTACCATCTTTACAGATGGCTCCAAACAGAATTCGAAATGCGGCTATGCCATAGTGAGTGGAGACTTCGTGATTCGAAAAAGGCTGAAAGATATATGCAGCATTTTTGCTGCAGAAAGTGAAGCAGTACAACAGGCACTCTCATGGATCATCGACCAACAAGTACCTCGGGCATACATGTTATGTACTGACTCGATGAGTGTAGTAACAAACTTAGAAAAGCGCAAGATCAACTCCAGGTGGAAAGATTGCATGCAAAACTTGCACAACCAGATTGTAGATATGGGTGCGGAAGTGGTTTTTTGTTGGATTCCTAGCCATATAGGAATTCTCGGAAATGAGAAGGCTGACCTTGAAGCAAAACGATCCCTACAGCTACCTGAGGATTCACAGCAAATAGTAGATTTGAAAGAAGTCCGAAAAATTATAAAGACAGCAATCGTAAACAAATGGCAGGCGCAGTGGCACGGAAGCCTGGACAACAAACTACGGGAGGTAAAAAATACGGTAATTCCATTCAAATCAGCGTTCTTAGGTAACCGGAGAGATGACGTTATCCTAGCCAGGTTACGAATTGGACATACCCAGCTGACGCATGCCTACTTGCTTGACAGAGTCGATCGCCCAATGTGCCCAAGGTGTAATGCAGTGATGACGGTAAAGCATATTATCGCAATGTGCCCTCAACTCGATGCTGAACGGAGGAACCATGGAGTCCCTGGAAATCTAAGAGAAGCACTTGCTGATAATGAAGAAGTGGCAGTGAAAGTAATTCAGTTCTTAAAATCAATCCAACTGTATGATAGAATTTAGAAACCATTTGTATATCTTCAATAATTGATTGGACCCGAATGAAAAAAAGGTCCTAAATAAAAAAAAAAAAAAAAAAAAAGAATTTTAAGAATTTTAAGAATTTTAAGAATTTTAAGAATTTTAAGAATTTTAAGAATTTTAAGAATTTTAAGAATTTTAAGAATTTTAAGAATTTTAAGAATTTTAAGAATTTTAAGAATTTTAAGAATTTTAAGAATTTTAAGAATTTTAAGAATTTTGAAAATTTTAAGAATTTTAAGAATTTTAAGAATTTTAAGAATTTTAAGAATTTTAAGAATTTTAAGAATTTTAAGAATTTTAAGAATTTTAAGAATTTTAAGAATTTTAAGAATTTTAAGAATTTTAAGAATTTTAAGAATTTTAAGAATTTTAAGAATTTTAAGAATTTTAAGAATTTTAAGAATTTTAAGAATTTTAAGAATTTTAAGAATTTTAAGAATTTTAAGAATTTTAAGAATTTTAAGAATTTCAAGAATTTTAAGAATTTTAAGAATTTTAAGAATTTTAAGAATTTTAAGAATTTTAAGAATTTTAAGAATTTTAAGAATTTTAAGAATTTTAAGAATTTTAAGAATTTTAAGAATTTTAAGAATTTTAAGAATTTTAAGAATTTTAAGAATTTTATGAATTTTAAGAATTTTAAGAATTTTAAGAATTTTAAGAATTTTAAGAATTTTAAGAATTTTAAGAATTTTAAGAATTTTAAGAATTTTAAGAATTTTAAGAATTTTAAGAATTTTAAGAATTTTAAGAATTTTAAGAATTTTAAGAATTTTAAGAATTTTAAGAATTTTAAGAATTTTAAGAATTTTAAGAATTTTAAGAATTTTAAGAATTTTAAGAATTTTAAGAATTTTAAGAATTTTAAGAATTTTAAGAATTTTAAGAATTTTAAGAATTTTAAGAATTTTAAGAATTTTAAGAATTTTAAGAATTTTAAGAATTTTAGTAATTTCAAGAATTTTAAGAATTTTAAGAATTTTAAGAATTTTAAGAATTTTAAGAATTTTATGAATTTTAAGAATTTTAAGAATTTTAAGAATTTTAAGAATTTTAAGAATTTTAAGAATTTTAAGAATTTTAAGAATTTTAAGAATTTTAAGAATTTAAAGAATTTTAAGAATTTAAAGAATTTTGAGAATTTTAAGAATTTTAAGAATTTTAAGAATTTTAAGAATTTTAAGAATTTTAAGTATTTTAAGAATTTTAAGAATTTTGAGAATTTGAAGAATTTTAAGAATTTTAAGAATTTTAAGAATTTTAAGAATTTAAAGAATTTTAAGAATTTTAAGAATTTTAAGAATTTTACGAATTTTAATAATTTAAAGAATTTTAAGAATTTTAAGAATTTTAAGAATTTTAAGAATTTTAAGAATTTTAAGAATTTTAAGAATTTAAAGAATTTTAAGAATTTAAAAATTTTAAGAATTTTAAGAATTTTAAGAATTTTAAGAATTTTAAGAATTTTAAGAATTTTAAGAATTTTAAGAATTTTAAGAATTTTAAGAATTTTAAGAATTTTAAGAATTTTAAGAATTTTAAGAATTTTAAGAATTTTAAGAATTTTAAGAATTTTAAGAATTTTAAGAATTTTAAGAATTTTAAGAATTTTAAGAATTTTAAGAATTTTAAGAATTTTAAGAATTTTAAGAATTTTAAGAATTTTAAGAATTTTAAGAATTTTAAGAATTTTAAGAATTTTAAGAATTTTAAGAATTTTAAGAATTTTAAGAATTTTAAGAATTTTAAGAATTTTAAGAATTTTAAGAATTTTAAGAATTTTAAGAATTTTAAGAATTTTAAGAATTTTAATAATTTTAAGAATTTCAAGAATTTTAAGAATTTTAAGAATTTTAAGAATTTTAAGAATTTTAAGAATTTTAAGAATTTTAAGAATTTTAAGAATTTTAAGAATTTTAAGAATTTTAAGAATTTTAAGAATTTTAAGAATTTTAAGAATTTTAAGAATTTTAAGAATTTTAAGAATTTTAAGAATTTTAAGAATTTTAAGAATTTTAAGAATTTTAAGAATTTTAAGAATTTTAAGAATTTTAAGAATTTTAAGAATTTTAAGAATTTTAAGAATTTTAAGAATTTTAAGAATTTTAAGAATTTTAAGAATTTTAAGAATTTTAAGAATTTTAAGAATTTTAAGAATTTTAAGAATTTTGAGAATTTTAAGAATTTTAAGATTAAGAATTTTAAGAATTTTAAGAATTTTAAGAATTTTAAGAATTTTAAGAATTTTAAGAATTTTAAGAATTTTAAGAATTTTAAGAATTTTAAGAATTTTAAGAATTTTAAGAATTTTAAGAATTTTAAGAATTTTAAGAATTTTAAGAATTTTAAGAATTTTAAGAATTTTAAGAATTTTAAGAATTTAAAGAATTTTAAGAATTTTAAGAATTTTAAGAATTTTAAGAATTTTAAGAATTTTAAGAATTTTAAGAATTTTAGGAATTTTAAGAATTTTAAGAATTTTAAGAATTTAAGAATTTTAAGAATTTTAAGAATTTTAAGAATTTTAAGAATTTTAAGAATTTTAAGAATTTTAAGAATTTTAAGAATTTTAAGAATTTTAAGAATTTTAAGAATTTCAAGAATTTTAAGAATTTTAAGAATTTTAAGAATTTTAAGAATTTTAAGAATTTTAAGAATTTTAAGAATTTTAAGAATTTTAAGAATTTTAAGAATTTTAAGAATTTTAAGAATTTTAAGAATTTTAAGAATTTTAAGAATTTTAAGAATTTTAAGAATTTTAAGAATTTTAAGAATTTAAAGAATTTTAAGAATTTTAAGAATTTTAAGAATTTTAAGAATTTTAAGAATTTTAAGAATTTTAAGAATTTTAAGAATTTTAAGAATTTAAAGAATTTTAAGAATTTTAAGAATTTTAAGAATTTTAGGAATTTTAAAAATTTTAAGAATTTTAAGAATTTTAAGAATTTTAAGAATTTTAAGAATTTTAAGAATTTTAAGAATTTTAAGAATTTTAAGAATTTTAAGAATTTTAAGAATTTTAAGAATTTTAAGAATTTTAAGAATTTTAAGAATTTTAAGAATTTTAAGAATTTTAAGAATTTTAAGAATTTTAAGAATTTTAAGAATTTTAAGAATTTTAAGAATTTTAAGAATTTTAAGAACTTTAAGAATTTTAAGAATTTTAAGAATTTTAAGAATTTTAAGAATTTTAAGAATTTTAAGAATTTTAAGAATTTTAAGAATTTTAAGAATTTTAAGAATTTTAAGAATTTTAAGAATTTTAGGAATTTTAAGAATTTTAAGAATTTTAAGAATTTTAAGAATTTTAAGAATTTTAAGAATTTTAAGAATTTTAAGAATTTTAAGAATTTTAAGAATTTTAAGAATTTTAAGAATTTTAAGAATTTTAAAAATTTTAAGAATTTGAAGAATTTTATGAATCTTAAGAATTTAAGAATTTTAAGAATTTTAAGAATTTTAAGAATTTTAAGAATTTTAAGAATTTTAAGAATTTTAAGAATTTTAAGAATTTTAAGAATTTTAAGAATTTTAAGAATTTTAAGAATTTTAAGAATTTTAAGAATTTTAAGAATTTTAAGAATTTGAGGAATTTTAAGAATTTCAAGAATTTTAAGAATTTTAAGAATTTTAAGAATTTTAAGAATTTTAAGAATTTATAAATTTTAAGAATTTTAAGAATTTTAAGAATTTTTAGAATTTTAAGAATTTTAAAAATTTTAAGAATTTTAAGTATTTTAAGAATTTAAGAATTTTAAGAATTTTAAGATTTTTAAGAATTTTAAGAATTTTAAGAATTTTAAGAATTTCAAGAATTTCAAGAATTTTAAGAATTTTAAGAATTTTTAAGAATTTTAAGAATTTTAAGATTTTTAAGAATTTTAAGAATTTTAAGAATTTTAAGAATTTGAAGAATTTTAAGAATATTAAGAATTTTAAGAATTTTAAGAATTTTAAGAATTTTAAGAATTTTTAAATTTTTAAAATTTTAAAAATTTTAAGGATTTCAAGAATTTTAAGAATTTTAAGAATTTTAAGAATTTTGAGAATTTTAAGAATTTTAAGAATTTTAAGAATTTTAAGAATTTTAAGAACTTTAAGAATTTTAAGAATTTTAAGAATTTTTCGAATTTTAAGAATTTTAAGAATTTTAAGAATTTTAAGAATTTTAAGAATTTTTAGAATTTTTAGAATTTTTAGAATTTTAAGTATTTTAAGAATTTTAAGAATTTTAAGAATTTTAAGAATTTTAAGAATTTTAAGAATTTTAAGAATTTTAAGAATTTTAAGAATTTTAAGAATTCTAAGAATTTTAAGAATTTTAAGAATTTTTAAAATTTTAAGAATTTTTGAGATATTTAGGAATGTTAAGAATTTTAAAAATTTAAAAAATTTTAAGAATTTTGGGAAATTGAAGAATTTTTAAGTTTTTTATGAATTTTAAAAATTTTAAGAATTTTAAGAACTTTAAGAATTTTAAGAATTTTAATTTTTTTTTAGAATTTTTAGAATTTTAAGAATTTCAAGAATTTCAAGAATTTTAAGAATTTTAAGAATTTTAAGAATTTTAAGAATTTTAAGAATTTTAAGAATTTTAAGAATTTTAAGAATTTTAAGAATTTTAAGAATTTTAAGAATTTTAAGAATTTTAAGAATTTTAAGAATTTTAAGAATTTTAAGAATTTTAAGAATTTTAAGAATTTTAAGAATTTTAAGAATTTTAAGAATTTTAAGAATTTTAAGAATTTTAAGAATTTTAAGAATTTTAAGAATTTTAAGAATTTTAAGAATTTTAAGAATTTTAAGAATTTTAAGAATTTTAAGAATTTTAAGAATTTTAAGAATTTTAAGAATTTTAAGAATTTTAAGAATTTTAAGAATTTTAAGTGTTTTAAGAATTTTAAGAATTTTAAGAATTTCAAGAATTTTAAGAATTTTCAGAATTTTAAGGGCTGTCCCAACGGTAGATGCAAAACACGGTTTTCGACCACGCTAAAACATTTCGGCTGGCACCGGTGGCGTAAATTGCTGTTTTAGCACAGTTATCGATTTCAAAATTCCCAACAGTTATATGCCTTTGTTCCAAATTCATGCAAATTTGGAACAGGATTTCAAAATATACGACAGACCGATTTAGTTCACTGTGAGAAAATTTTAGCGAACAATGTTTAGCGTTCTAAAATTAGAAAAAAATAAACGAAAAGAAAATTTTAATACTTTTTCGATGAGGTAAAATAAATGTTTATTGTTTGTTCTATAATTTTTGTTTTATTTGATATATTGAGAGATTTTTAGTTTTCGTCAATATCAGCATATTTTTCTGTACCCATACGTAAATTTACAAATAGTGAAACAAGTTTTTGTCAAACAAAAATTTCGACAAATCAAAGAAAAATTTCCTTTGACTTTGGTATAAACATTTCTCGTTTCCTTTATCAATGTCAGCAATAACTTGAAAAAAAATTGCTTTTTCATTTCATTTTAACAAAACCTTATTCCATTGATTCAAAACAATTTGATTGAATTAATTGAAGAATTGTTTAAATTGGTAGAATAGTTGGAATCATTGTTCTGTCAAAAAGAATATTCGAATTAATTTTAAGACAATTAACCGTGAAACTCAAAACTTATGCAATTTTTCTAATAAAATGGGTTTTTCTTCTCAATTATTGAGTGTCTGCAATGAAAGTGTTTCCATTTTAAATTTGCTCCTTGGGTGTTTTAGCCGATTCTAAAATTTCAAATTGTGCCAAAACTGGTATACTTAAAACCAATATTTACGCCTGAACCGTTGCAGGTGCTCTAAGAATTTTAAGAATTTTAAGAATTTTAAGAATTTTAAGAATTTTAAGAATTTTAAGAATTTTAAGAATTTTAAGAATTTTAAGAATTTTAAGAATTTTAAGAATTTTAAGAATTTTAAAAATTTTAAGAATTTTAAGAATTTTAAGAATTTTAAGAATTTTAAGAATTTGAGGAATTTTAAGAATTTTAAGAATTTTATGATTTTTTATAATATTAAGAGCTTCCTTAATTTTTAGAATTTATCGATTAGACGCCGAGTTATGCCTCAGTGACGTAGATACGTCCATTTTTGTCGATTTTGACTTTTAGACGCTTTGTTTGGCGTTTTTCATGAAATCTTTGAAAATGTTTAGAAAATGTCAAACTGTTGGCGAAATATTTCAGAGAAAGGTAGTGTCGAAACTTTTTTTCATATGTCAAAGGGACTTAAGTTTATCCAATAAACTAAAAAACGGGACAAATCTAGAAATTCTAGATTTTCATGCGATATTCATCAAATTGGGGAGCATATTCTAAGTATAACATAATAATTTGTTTAAATTTAAAGAGATCATCCTCCATCCCCACAAAATAGGGGAGAAAAAAAGTAAACCTGTTATGCATGTGCGTTTTTTCGTTATTAAAATTTGATACAAATACTAATAAAATTATTTTTCTTTCGTAAATTCATAGAAAAAGAGAATTTACTAGTTGCCCAATGGATCAAGTTGATTGATGGATCAATATTTGTTAGAAGTTGAAAGCAGACAAATTTTGGCCACCCTACTGCTCATACTACATGAACTTGAACGGTATTTTTTCCTGGAAAAGACATCTGCCCGCGGTGAAAATCTAGGCACTTTGTTCAACAGCATCCAACAGTGTTAGATGCTCCAAAAAAGGGAAAAGTGAATTGAAAAAGTTTGGAGTTGATGAAAATTTAAGTTTCCCCGTCTTGCATGGGTGCTCCAAAAGAAATGGGAAAATATGTAGGTATATGTAGTCTAGTGAAGAAAATTTATTCTGTTGTTTTCCCCTCTACACATCTATTTTGTTCGAAACGAAGTTGGTGCGAAGTGATTGGTGTTTATCGGAGATTATTTTTGCCAGCATATCGCATACCTGGTACCGATAAATATTTCCCCCGGCAAATATGCAGAATCAGAATGAAGTAAGCAAACAACAGTCGCGTTGTCGGGGCGGCAAAAGTTGTTTAGAAGGAATTTTAAAACAATTTCCGAAGGCATGGTACGGCACCAATGGAATGAACGATTGCATGTTTTTCTGCAAAGGTATAACAGGCTACTAGGAATGCTAAAAGCATTTGGAAGGAGGCAGATTAACGTCAAACCTACACAATGCAATGGTTGAACATATCATTTGAAGCAATGATTTTCAAATGAAAATTCTTAGGGAAATGAGAAAAACAACTTTGGTGGCAATCCTAAGGTAAATCCAAGAGAAAAGTTTGTACTCGATTGGAAATAGCTCGGCCGTAGTTCCAAGAATGTAATCCTTGCTAAATACTTAACTATGAGCTGATGAAGTTTAATATACGCTCTAGCTGTTACCTCACATGTGAAGAACAGACACGCATTGATCAAAGGATTGTTCGTTTGTAGAATTTGAATGATTTACTAGGGTCTCCAAAACAAATCCGGTTTTTTTAACTCACTGCATAATAACAACGACTTTTTTTTCTTGTAGGGGAGAGCCCACTGCAACGAATTGTTGATCTATTGTGGTAATTACCCCTCGTAAATACATGCTATCAGGCTCACCAGCACTATGGGTTGAAGCAACAGTTGATTGCTGACTAAGCATTTTATCCAAATCGGGTATAATATCAAAGATGTATGATATAACCTTTCTTAGAGCTGATATGCAACCACATGTCTTGGGCGCTTATTAACTTTGCCCCAAGTACAAGCTCTCTCCTATTGAGGAGAGCGCAGCAGTTGCATAGAAGATGCTCTGCAGTTTCTTTTTCGAATCCACAGCGCCGACAGTCATCGTTTTGAATCATGTTTATCCGTTGGAGATGCTAACAACGTTTTGCTAGGACATATCTACGAAAATTTTCAAGAAAAATTGGCTTTTTTCACTAAAACTTCTAGCGCACGCTATAAACTTACTCAATTAACTAAAATTTGGTCAAATCACTCAAAAATGAATGAGGATCAATCCCTTGAAGTACGGTTGTGATCAGCGAAAGAAAATAATCTGAACGTAAACTAGTCTAAAGCATGGATCATCAGAAATCTGGACGCACTGTTTATTATCCCATAGCGCTCCTAGTTGTCGGAACTGGAATTTTTTGACAGTACTTTGTTCGGAAATGTTTCTTCTATCAGTGCTGAAAATTTCATTACGATTCGTTTTTTCCCAAAAAGTTACACGTGCTAGAAGCCGCGAGACGAAAATTAATTTTGAACACCCACGTTCAAAAACCCGATGTGGTCTGGTTCAAAAATCGCGAAATCTGATTTGAGGAGGCTTCCTGACCAATAGTTTTACAAAGCCACTGGTTGGAGTGATGTCTCCATCAAGTTCAAATTCATTTTTGCCAATAACTTTGCAGAAAAGTGTTTGATCTGGCAAGATATTTGGAGCTGCGGCCGAAAAACCCCAGTTTTTGTGAAAAACAAGACCATGGACTCCGAAATGTACAAGGAGGAGTGCCTGAAAAATGTTTTTTTTTTCCTTTTGTTAGATCTCACAAAGAACCAGTAAAGTTTTTGCTAGATTCAGCAAGCTGCCACTACAGCGAAGAGGTACTACAGTGGTATCAGGCCAACTGGTGGATTTTGTCGAAAAGGACGTCAACCCACCCAACTGCCCACAATTCCGCCCTATCGAAAAATTTTGAGCCATTGTTAATCAGAAGATGAAGAAAAATGGTAGGACGACAGGGTATGCAACAGAGATGAAGAGATTGTGAAACAAAATGGCCGCTGAGGTCAGTGAACAGGGTGTCCAAACTTAGATGAGTGGTTCTCGACGAAAAGCACGAAATTTCATCAAAACAACATCGGAATATTTTTTTTATTATTTTTCCTTAAAAGTACAGTAAAAACCCTCTAATTTGAGCACAAAACATTTTTATTTCGTTTACATAGCTCTGAGATAGACCCTTTTTAATGCGTCCAGATTTGTAGTGATCCATGCTTTAGTGCATATGCATAAAAGTTAAAGCCATAAAAGTGGGTTTTGAAGCCTAGCTTTACAAATGGTGTCAAATTTCCATACAAACTTGAGAGGCGTTCAGTGTCCCCTTAGAGTGTATCAAATGATCTGAAATTTGACACGAGGCCTTCTGGCTGGCCATGGGTTGAATTCAACCCTCTAGGTTTTGGTTCTGGATCCTCTCCCCCGATTTTTGGAACACCCTTTTAAACCAGTTTGACATATTGGACCACCTTACTTAATTCTTCTCGGTACTGGCAAAGTACGTGCTTCCTAATCGGACGGTTAACTAGTAGGGTCAAGTGAGGGAATTATGAACAAAAGTGGAACTCTTGGTTGTAAATATGGTTCACAAGCTGTTATAATCCGACGGCGACCTGAAACCACTCTACCCGAGAGTATTCCGCGAAGTGAATGTTCTTTCCCCTACGAGCTCGACTGCGGCGAAGATAAAGTCTTATCTCCGCAGCCTCTGTCCCAGTGAGCGCATTCTACTCGGATACTCCGCGACGGTCACGGTGGAGATATTTTACACACGCGCTCGACTTACCAAGCAGCTCAGCATACGCAGAAGGTAAAGCCTTATCTTTACATGCTTTACTGCTAGGTTCACTAGGTGCACTCTACTCAGATGCTCCCCGGCGAAGGAGTCGCCCTACACCGATCGCAGACGCGGACGCGACGGCCTGGTATATAAGCTGCAACGACTCAACTTTTCACTCCATCTAATATGATCATCAGGAGCTTCTTCTCAAACAGGGCATTCCTGGTTTCTCTTCAAAAGGAGTGAGCTCACAACATTTCAACATCCATGCGGGTGTGCCTCAAGGTAGCGTCTTGAGGCCACTTCTCTATAACATCTACACTTCCGACATCCCACCCCTTCTTGAAAATGGTGCTATGTCCCAATATGTGGATGATGCTGCGATCATGTACAAGGGTCGCTTTATCCGAGCTCTAACAAACAAATTACAGAGAAGCCTGGATGCCCCAGATGACTACTATTCCAGCTGGAAAATTGTTATCCATTCTACTTAGACTAAGGTTATCGTGTTCCCACAATCAAGATAGCTTAGATTGGTACCTGTGGCCGATTGTCAGGTACGGTTCGGTGGCTCCCTCATCGAGTCGTCCACCGAAGTTTTTTGTCTCGGACTAACTAAGACAGGTATATAATCTTTAGAACGCATGTAGGTAGATAAAACTGTCAAAAAAGCAACATTCTAATAAAGGTATTGTACGCGCTGATCTGTAGAACAAACAACAAAATCCTCAAAATGATCCATGACTTTACACCCTGGACAAGAACAAGAAAAGTGCATGATTTGGCATGCATGGAAACCCTGTAAACAAAAATTGGTAATTAGGGTAAATGATCTTGAGCGAAACTAGCCGAAAACTGATCTTGAGTGGAACAATTTATTTTCCAAAGATCTAGGCAATAATTATTACCTAATGAATTTTATCGAAATGTTGATAAAACAGTTTTTCGAGATCTTTCCATATAAGCTTTGTCATTTTTGCTTAAATTTTTGAAATGAAATAACATTATTAGAAGCTTAATAGCTTTTTATTCTGTAATTTTGCTGAAAATCAATGCTTACTTTGAACATCAGTTTATGTAACCCTTGACCGTTATTAACTGATTTTTAAATGGTACGAAAACTCATAAAAAAGCATTGTTCGGGTTTTAGTAACAAGTTTTCCATCAAAATATCAATAAACCGCGTAGTTTTTAAAATTTAAAAAAATGCTCTAGAGTGGAACTATTTTCATCTTGAGCGGAACTACTAGCTTCCTAAATAAACCGCTAGGTGGGCTGCCTTATGCCTCATGTCTCACACGCAGTGTTTACCCCTGAATGTATGCAGCATTTTTGTATTTTTTTTAGGGGCAGAAAAGATGTTATCACCGCTGCTTTTTCTCATCGTAATGGGTGAGATCTTGAATGGATCGATTGACTGTAGACCAAACCGAGGATTGCCGCGGAATCCTTCAACAATGGAGCAACTGAACTACCTTGACCTGGCTGACGATATTGTTTTGCTCGCCCAAACACAACAAGACATGCAGAGCAAGCTCGACGACCTCACCGAAAGCTCCAAGGCAGCAGGTCTCAAAATCAATGTCGGAAAGACCAAGTCGATGGAAATCAACACAGAAAATCGTTCCAATTCCGTGGTAATTCTTGGTAGCCAAATAACGCCTGATGATGGTTCCAAGAAGGACATCGAAACCCGGATCAGAAAAGCCCGATTTGCGTTTGCAAGTCTCCGAAACATTTGGTGCTCACGCCAGATCTCTCTTCGAACTAAGATCCGAATCTTCAACTCAAACTTCATCGCCGGTGTCATCAAAAGGCGCTAGAAATCGAGATTCGGGAACGTAAGTGGAGATGGATAGGGCACACGCTGCGAAGAGATGAAAACGAGATTTCTAGAGTTTGTTTTGATTAGGTCGTGAGAACCATAATAAACAAAATTGAGATATTGATTGCAGACGATTGATAAATATGTATTCTATGTAAGATAAAAACTTGGTTTCATTTAGGCAATGAATAACTTTTACATTATGATTTGAATTTAAGACGTATAATGCATTAGTGCATGGTTGGTTTTAACGACCTTTTGCGTTGCACTGCTTTGCCGTGCATGCAAAAGGTCGTTAAAAAAAAGTTTGGCAAGCTGGTTGATCGGTCCTTTTGCATCTTCGCAGAAAATGCTTAGAAGTAATTGGAGTTTTGTGAAAACTGCGAACAACTCGAACGAAGTTCGTTTAAATAAGAGTGACTAAAGCTATCTTAGTTTCCCGAACGTCTCAAAGTTGTTGTTGGGTAAGTAAAACAAGTATTATTTTTAGCTAACTGAGACATTAAGCTTCTTTTTCTATACCATCAGTGTCGTACTCATTTATCAAATACTCAGAAACTTCTTGAAATTTTCGTTTTTTTTTTCACTTCTTTAATGCGCGACCGTACTTCTCAAGTTTCGTTAACAGACTGATGAATCATATGCGATCCTTTTCCGCCATCCATAAACAATATGACCTCTCTCATTCTTTCGATGTGTTTCTCAATTCAATATAATCTTCGTTAAGTTCCTACACACTAAACTGGATTTGGTAATATTTTCGTAAAATGCATTCACAGATTTCACACTAATAATATTTCCTGTATATTCTCAATATTTTATTCAATGATTGATATTTCCCAACTATTTCTTTATATTCACTACATTACTACCCGCCTCTATTCTTCGAGAACATAAGGCTGGGTATTTTCATATAACAAATCCATATAATTTATTCTTTTGCCATCTATGGGGCTCTTTTCCTTAATTTCATCTGAATCATGCATCAATTTAGTTTGTTTTCTTTAGTGATTCACAAACTTTTGATTCTAGCTCAACGTATTATTTGTCTGAGTTCTACTGATTCATAAATAAAATGATCTTCCAATAAATGTTCTATAAAAATTCAATATTCCAATTCATCCATTAGACAAAAGTCAAGGTGGATAAGTAGATTCTTTAGGTAAGGTTTTAATTTGTTTACCCTTGTCGCTTCTAAACCGTTCATCTTACTTTCTTGTATTTCTTTGATTTTTTTTTTCGCTTGTTTCCACTTCTCAACTCTTTCACTTCTCTTTGTACTCTTTTACCGTTTGTAATTCTCTTCTAATTAATTTTGCCTTTTTTGCCTTTTTTTCTCAATTTTTTTTTTTTAATTGCACTCCTACCGTGTCTTATACTCTCATGCGTTTTCGTTTTCTTTTCACTTTTTTATAGTCTTGTCCACTTCTCTTTTTTTTTTAATTTTCTCCCTAATTAATTTCTTTACCGTTTCTCCCATTCTCTTGTCACTTACTTTTCACTCTTCATAACTATTTTTCATATTTTCTTTTGTTCTATTTGGATTCCGTTATCGCAATTGATTGATATCTTCTTTTTTCTATCACATATTTTTTGAATGCAAATCCATAGCCCATTAATACACTTCCATTCCCATAAACAATAAAAATTTTTCAAGAGTAATTCATCGGAAAATCAATTTTTTTGTTCATATTTCAGTTCTGATAGATTTAAGAGTCTATTAATGCACAATTTTTTCCTTTCCACCGAGTTTTTTTTAATTTTTTTTTTATCGGACTTTCAACTGATTTTGAAATCTTTGGAACCTTTCATCGTAATATCTCTTTTTATTCTCATCTCTGTTTGCCTTGAAAACCGTTTAGGTTACTCTCTTTTCTTCTTATTTCTTTTCTCCTTCCGATAATTTCTTTCACTTTTTTTTAATGTTTCGCCTTTTTCACTTATTTTTTTTTTGTTCTCTTCTATGTTACTTCTTTCACCGTTTCACTTATTATATTGTCTTTTGTTTTTCTCTCTTCATATTAATTCTCCTCTCCTTTGTTTTTTGTTCTCATTATCAAATCTCCTTATCATCTTACTCTCTTTTTCTGTTCTAATCGCTCCATTAATCTTTATTTTTCACTATTTATTTCATTTTATCCCCTTCACTTTTTCTACCTCTCTTTATCACTTGAGCTCGAATGCTAATCCATAGCCTTCAAGTACACTCTGATGTTAATCAAATCGATTTCGATTCATTACTCCGAGAAAAACCACAAAATATTTCAGAGTCTTTCATCGAAATTCTGAAAAGTTTTCCGAATCTTCCATCGGAATATCAGCACGGATCCGAATCATTCATTGGAATTTCGAAAATTATTCGAGTCTTTTATCGGAATATCAAAACTGTTCCGAGTCTTTCATCGGAATTTCAAAACTGTTCCCGAGTCTTTCATCGGAATATCTAAAAATGAGCCAAGTCTTTCATCGGATTTTTGAAAATCCGAAAAATATTTCAGAGTCTTCCATCGAAGTTCTGAAAAATTTCCGAATCTTCCATCGGAATATCAGCACGGATCCGAATCTTTCATCGGAATTTCGAAAATTATCCGAGTCTCTCATCGGAATATCAAAACTGTTCCGAGTCTTTCATCGGAATTTCGAAATCATCCGAGTCTTTCATCGGAATTTCAAATCTGTTCCCGAGTCTTTCATCGGAATATCTAAACATGAGCCGAGTCTTTCATCGGATTTTTTGAAAGTGATCCGAGTCTTTCATCGGGATTACAGAGCTGCTCCGAGTCTTGCATCGGATCTTATTTTTAAAGTGATCCGAGTCTTTCATCGGAATTACAAACTGATCCGAGTCTTTCATCGGAATTTGAAAAGAGCACATCCGAGTCTTTCATCGGAATAATAAAATCCTTCCGAGTCTTTCATCGGAATGTCCAATCATTATGGCTGAAAACTTCAGCACCCGAACTTTGCCAATCCATGATTGTACTCCTCGTGAGGGAATCAATCTTTGATGAACGTTAAACTGGTTCACTTACCAACAGCGCCATTGTCGTACTCATTTATCAAATACTCAGAAACTTCTTGAAATTTTCGTTTTTTTTTTTTCACTTCTTTAATGCGCGACCGTACTTCTCAAGTTTCGTTAACAGACTCATGAATCATATGCGATCCTTTTCCGCCATCCATAAACAATATGACCTCTCTCATTCTTTCGATGTGTTTCTCAATTCAATATAATCTTCGTTAAGTTCCTACACACTAAACTGGATTTGGTAATATTTTCGTAAAATGCATTCACAGATTTCACACTAATAATATTTCCTGAATATTCTCAATATTTTATTCAATGATTGATATTTCCCAACTATTTCTTTATATTCACTACAATCAGATGCACCCCAAATCTTTGTTAGCGTTGGAGAGGTTTACGCTGTTCTCGATCGTACAACGGAGAACCGGGATTCACAGGTGATACCAAGCAGTGTAGAATCCAAAAGAAACATAACTGGGATGGACAGTCCCCCACTACACCTGTTCAAGGAACCTTCAAGCGGACAATTCCAAGTCATATGTGTGCTTACGATGGTTTTAAAAACAACTTCAAAAGGAACAGATAAGTTTTGGACCGATGCAGTCGTGTTGCATGATTGCATTCATCAATTTGCAAAAGGACGTTGGCTCCAATCAATCAATGCAGAAGGTTGTAAGTACATATTGACTAATAATAACAAAACTAATGCCCATATCAAATACACAGACTTATTCTTCATCTATTTTTAGGTTGGCCGCCAAATTTTGATACACTTCTAATCGATAGTTTCAAAACTAGAATTAAAAAGGTGTTTCGGAACTTGTACAGGGATTTTCTCGAAACTCGTTGAGTGGTTCATACGACCTTATCAAAACAAACTCTAGATTTTATCTCAGCCCTATGCGTAGGTCAATCGGCACCGGACCCTTAGGTAGGTACAGAAAAGATGTAAAATTAAATTCGAATTGATCCAAAAAATACTTTAATTGGTGTCACAGCGTACCAAATCAGGCACACAAAAAATTTAATTAGGTGGGGTACAAGAAATGTATTTTGATTCTTTTTTTAAGTGGGAAGACGGGAAGGAGGAGGAAGGCTTTCATATATATATTTTTTCCATAATTCGAGAACTTATGAAGCCAATCAAGGTTGAGTCATAATTTCAAAATTACAATCAATCTTCATTGCCATTACTATCCGAATTTTATGAAAAAGTATTCATTTAATGAGGTTGTTCTTGATGTTGAAATTCCAATTAAAAACATACTAAAAAACAAAAATTCAAAATTTTTTTAACACAAATTTCTTTAATTCTGCAAAGTATTGCGAAGCACACCGGGTCAGCTATTTTATAATATTTACATAACGGTTCAATAGCTCGAACTTATGGAAATCGGTTTGGAAAATAATTGTTTTACCAATTGAGCTTAATACCTAACGTTTCCATAAGTTTTCAATATAAATAAATTGTATCGTGATTCATGATTTATTTATCAGCTTTACAATTTATTATATATTTTATTTTATGAACGAGTTGTTTAGAGCAAGGTTACCGAAATCACAGAAAATTTGTTATTTTACAGAATTTTAAGCGATTTTTTATCCCAGAATCTGTGTCAATTGAATGTTGAATGTTCACAGATTTCATAAAACTTTTAAATTTTGAATGGATTTCCGAAACTAGGTTTTTTTGGGTAATATAAAATTAAGATTTCATATTTTGAATTAGAATAGTGTGATAAGAATTTGTAATGTAAGCTGATTTTTTCCAACATAAATATAAAAAAACACCCAACAATCAGAGTTTTCAATGAAATTAAAGGAACTAGCATCGCAGATATTCATCACAGAATTTTTGGATAAAAGCGCAAAAAAAAACAAAATTATTTTCTCAAAAACATTTTGATTTAGAGCCATGTACAGTTTTTTTTTTTGCAAAATCTGTAATTTAAGACATACTTTTGTATAACTGACTTTGTCGTTATCTTCAAAAGTTGTTCTAGGCAACATGACCCTTTACTCACCCATTCGAATAATCATTCAAATATGCTAAAGAAATGAATTTATGAGATGAAAAAAACTAAAATTTGAGCTTAGAGAATCGATTCTTTTAAAATAAGATACAGCGAATCAAAGTGCAAATTGTGTTTTTAAGTACCTACGAAGAAGAAAAATAAGGATATTATGCGAACAACTTTGTAAGCCAAAGTTGCTGTTATTTACGTAAAAACATATACTTTTGAAATTGAAAATCTTTAAAGATGGCATTTTGTTGAAGTTTTCACATTTACCCAAAGCAAGATCTATTCGCTGACGCTGAACTAAAACGGATACAACCCCTATCCATACCGCTTGATCAACTGTGTCGAAATAAGCCATTTAGTTCTGCTCATGTTCATTTACCCTACTTCCTTAAATTTAGAGAGAGGTGCTCCACCTCAGAACACGCAATTCTACGCGAACTGTAGACTAAAGGCGGTTTATATTAGAAAAAAGTGTAAATAGTATAAGTACGTAAAAAAAAATTCAATAAAAAACAAGTCAAAATCAAATGTTTAACGTGTAAAAAAGCTCTCAATTGTAACACTCAACATATCCAGTTAAAAACAAAACGAAAAAAAAACATGTTTGAAGATTCTAAATAGGCAGAACACTTAAAATTCAATCCATTGTAAAATAAGAAATCTAAAGTGAATAAATTTGTTATTCAGTCATAAAAAGCCAGTCTGGACATTCTTAATTAGGTAATGTAATGTAACGTCACTCCAGAAAAGCAGCAGCGAGAAGACGGCATATAAGCTCGTAAAATTCTTAGTTTACGACACCTACCATGGCGATAAGACCGCTTCAAGCTTGGTATGGAAATGTGAAATTCTTAAATTTTTACACCTCCCAAAATTTTTTTTGGTTGTTTTTGCTGCCAGAAATAGCAATTAAAATTTTGGAAGCCATGCATCCACCCCTAAAATAGCGCAACGAGTTTTAATTTTGTATGGAAATTTGTATGGGAATTCAAAATTTTTCATTCAAAAATTGCCAGAGATGTACTGAAAGTTTCTAAAAATATAACTTTAGATAAAAAATATTTCTTAATTCTTGCAGTACAATTCATGTCAACAAAGTACAAACACAAATACAAGTTAATCCCAGAAAAGATATTGGATGTACAAAAATTTTGTTAAACTTTTTTATTTTAGTGTTTTTGACTGCTTATTTCAAAGAAAGATACCGTAGGATCAGAAGAAAAAATTCAAAAATTTGCTTTGCATTGCCAGGAATTCGAACAATTCCTTTATTGATTCCTTTAACCTTTGCAAAAACATTTCATGAAATCAATAAAAGCTCTAGCAAGCCATGTCTGCCGTTTTTGGGTTCAAATTTTTTTTTTTTTTTGAAATGGATATAACTAAATCAAAGACTAACTTCATTTCTATCTTATTTGAGTTTTCTGGATGATTTAATGCGTTGCGCTAATTGAGGAATCAACCAAATTATCTCAAATTTTACACTGATGCTTGGTGGCCCAAAAGGCATCGAAAATACATATGGGAGCAAAAAATGTAGCTGAATTCAAAGGAATCACCGACTACTTTGAAATTATAGTTTCATTCAGCTAAGAGGTTCTTCAAACCTTTGATTATAAGCAAAAAAAATCATTTGTTGCAGCGGTCTAATGGCCATAATGATGTTCACAGCTTTTCTTTTGGAATAATCTCGTGTTCATATGAACCCCGCCTAACCCTACAACAGGAGCGTTTCAATGGATACCTTCTTGTGAACCCATGGAAATAAATGTAAAAAGTCCTGACAATAGTCTACATAAAAACACTATTGGTCGAGGTTTTGATGCCTTATCGCATTGAATTGGAATTTAAAATTCGATCCAGGGATGTTCAATTGAACAATAATAACAAAACGAAGACATCCTCCACTCTAACGAACTCAAAGATTGTTAACTTAATGTAAAGATGAAATACTTCACTAGAAATGCGAAGAAAGAAATTCACCTCGCATCCACACCAAACAGCACTGATTGAATAAATTCTATCATTCGAGCACGTTCAGGTGCCTGAAGCAAAACGCATCGCATCGAATCAAGCCAGGGCGGGACGAAAGAAAATCAGCTCGGAATGTTAATTTGCAATGATGTTCTTCTCTTGGTTTATTTTCAGTTCATCCATTTTTTCCCCCTTCCTTCTTCTGTCTATTGGGTCAAGGTAAGCATAAGCTGACTGTGGATGCATTTCGTGCAAGTAATGATTCATGGGAGAAAAACTTTGTCCGATTGCCAGCAGCGAAATGCGAAGCTAGCCAGCTGAATGACGTTCTTTATGAAAGAAAATTCCTTCCACTTAGTGGCTGCAAGCGACTACGATCGAGGATAATAGATTATGCAGTTCGGCGTTCATTATGCAATTGTGGGGTGTTTCAAAACCACTACTGACATTGAGCTTCTATGATTTCGGGGCGGAAACAGCTGTCTGACTTTCTGAGGATTGTTTTTGAGGGTTTTGCAATGGTTTGTTTTTTTGTGTTTCAATTTTCACCTTTATTCAATAACCAATCGATTTCGTAATCAATGGTAACAGAAAGTACACCTTGTGCAAAGATATTCATGCTATATTTCGAGCAGAATTTCGATGAGATTATTTTGTTCCTATCTCCGAAAAAATCGATCATTTTATGCATAAAAGAAGTCATGTTGAGCTTACTGTCAGCGCTTAAAGCGTTACTTAAATTTATGATCATAATTTTATCCCTCGAGCTGAATTAACTCAGTTCGATTTTTTCGTTTGCCTTTCTACGTACGCATCGCGAATTTGCCATTCTGTTTTTTTTTCTTGCTAGCGGCAGCGGCGGCAGGTCGAAGACGATGTTGTTATTTTGACATTGCAATGCCGACCGAAAACAAAACATAAGTCGATGAATAATTCTACACAGTTGCTCGAACCACGCGCAACAAAAAAAACCAGAGAAAAAAATATTTTGAGGCAGTTAACCCATCGGAAAAAGTCGAACATGTTTCATTCTTACGACACGTAAGGTAGGTTACCAGTTAGTTGATAGGTTTACTACCGAATAATATTTTCATTTGTCTAGGGTCAAAATACTGTCAAGAAACCTTAAATTTTCTTGAGAAGTTCAGTATTGCCTCGGCGGCTGATCGGACACATGGAAGAAGATAGGAGGTACAGATTATCATTACTAATTGCCTTTGGGGAAAACATTTTCTCTCCCTTCTTGATCTGAAGTCTGGCATTTGAGGTTTGATAAATTGATTCTTTTCCTGTAACGAAGAATAGCATGAGCAGTAGAGTCAGAATCACGCCAAAAGAGTATCAATCGGGTTAGGGTTCCCTTTTGACCCAATAACAACTGTGCAAGTTTTGATGGCCTTATGATTTGAAATTAGCTGCAGAAAAAAAATGCAAAGTTTGTATCGATAGTAGAATGGAAGAAGTGACTTTTTCGTTTCAAAATTATACAGCATTACTGTTGCACTAAGCTTAAATTTTTCAAGCTGCGTCTTATTCTGAAGTTTCGAAAAACAACTTTGCCGAAGACCGTGATCCTCTAAGATGCGTCAATCAAAAGTTATGGCGATTTCAAATTTGAATAATTTATTTGGATTTTTTTTCTCATCCTTTCAAATGGCATCTCAGCGCTGCATGTTGGAAAGGAGCCATTATACGTTGGAAACAAGATAAGAGTTTAAGTTCAGTGAAACAGTGCGGTTGTAGGATTTTTTGAACAAAAAAGTCACTTTTTCTTTACTAATTTCCATACAAACATTGTTTTTCTTTTTTGCAAAATTCCTTTTCAAATCCTACAGCCACCAAAATTTGCACAGTTGTTATTTGGCCCAATAGGAACCTTTAGACGTTAGATACTTTTTTGGGCTGATTCGGACCAGTCTACTGAACTGTACAGTTAAAACCTAAAGTTTGACATTTTTTGAAGGTTTTAAAAAATTTTCGGGGTGCGTATCTGGGCCGGAAATTTCAAAATTGACGATCAAAAATGTAGGAAATATTCGGGCAAATTCTGGCAAAAGTATTTTGACTTCCAAAAAAATCCGTAATGATTATTTTTATAAAACTTGCACAAAACATTTCGTTTTGGAGGTATAGGGGAGATAAGGGCAAAACGAGCACCCGGGGTATAATAAGCCCTCCTCTTTTCTACAAAAGTATGTATTTCCTTTAATAAATTTTCATGAGGATTTGTTTCGTACTTCCTATAGTATTACTTTTTCACAAAAAAGGAATCACCTTATCATCTTTAGAGAGTTTTTCATTAAACCAGCTAAGTTCTTAAGTGACGAAAATATTCTAATTTTTGAGCACCACGAAATAAGCTGTTATGATCTTTAAATTTTTATTTCTAATGTACGCACTGCAACATGATGTACACATTGTTTCTCAATTTTCAATATCATAAAATATTTGATTTTTCACTTTAATCAATTTTAAAACACGTTTTTACTTAAATTTGTTGGTTCGGGGTGAAAAGAGCACTTTCAATCGGGGCACGATGAGCGTTTTTTGCCGTATAATCTAGCAGTGAATTCAGCTCGATGTATTTACCTTAATTATAGAGCTACAGCTTGACTAGTTTTCATCTGACGATGTGGCCAATTGGTAAGGTGTCGGACAGGTTATCAGAAGACAAGAGTTTGATTCCTGTTCGAGGTGATTTTATTTCATTTATTTTCATTTTGATTATCTCTCCGACACCTTATCAATAGGCCAAGTCGTCAGATGAAACAAGTCAAGCTGTAGCTCTATTATTCAATTGACTACATCGCGTAGAGTTCGCTGCTCTATTCCATGGCAGAAAACGCTCATCGTGCCCCGATTAATTGTGCTTATACTGCCCCAGGGGGGGGGGGTTCTTATTATGCCCCTACAGTGACTGATTTTTAGCTTTTGGCAAAATTTTTTAAAATGCATTTTTTAACGTTTTCATCTGGTTTTTCAAGTTTCAGCCAATAAGGAAATAAACTATTTTCGCAAAACGAGCAAAAACGTAACAACCCATGGGCCTACTGAGCTTTCTTAATGCGAGGACAGTTCTAGCGACGTTGCCATTTTTCAGATTCTCGCTGCGAAAAGTTGCTACTTGTCGATTTTTTCGCTTTTCACATAAGGAAAGCTCAGTAGGCCCATGGGTTGTTACGTTTTTGCTCGTTTGAAGTGTGTTTAAAACCACGCTCTCAAACCACTGGGCTCGCTATACATGGGAATTCTCTTTCTCAGTTTCTCATGTATGGTTAACTAGTGTAGAGCAAAGGCGGGATTATTCATGGGAGCTTTCCATCAACATGCCCTCTAGCCTTAAATTTCAACACCTATCAAGCTTTCTCTTATTGACGCAATAATGCCTGTCTATTCACCTTTCTTTCTAATTTCAATAAAATATAAAAAATAAAAATTCTCTCTAGTTTTCATTCCGATGAACATAATTAGTTTATAATGAGTTTCTTATTGAATTTCTATCCCAATTTCTGTCTTAGATTTGAAATTTGTATTGAAACAACATCATCATTCACTGACGTAAATATCCTGAATTCAGCATATCATTTTCCAAATGATCATTCTTAAATTATCATAAAACGATCTCATAGTTGAGTTGCTAACTTCATTGAGTGATTCTCTCAACATGAATATTTCGATTTTTTTAATTTTATCTTTTCCCAGATTCAATCCATTGAGATTTTTAAGTCTTGTGTTGTTTCTTAAGTTACTGAAGTTTAGTTTCATGGTTTTTCTAAGTATTGAGAACTCAGGATCTTTGTTTAAGATACTAAACTCATTTGTATTCCTTATCTGACTTTGTTCAGTGATAACTGAATCTGTGTTTTAAACATTTTATCTCTATTGTGATTTTTTTTCAATTGAGCATTTTTGCACTTATGCTAGGGTTTTTCTTGGAGAACTTTTACAAAGTTTACTAACTTACACTAAAAAAATCAAACTTAAGCCTCTCAACACAGAAAAGCTTTCAAATTTTTTTTTCTCAAAATGAACAGCATTTTTTATATTTCATATAAGGCAATACTGAATAACTCTAATGTTCTTAGCATTACAGAATGATTCTTAGGGGAGAGTGGGGATACTTGATCCCCTTTTCTTATTTTCACCATATCTTTTTGGAAAAATTTAGCAACTCGCACCATTTTAAATTTTCTGCCAGCGTGTAACTTCAAGTTTCTATGCTCCAAAAAATAGAACGATACTTTCACCTGCAAATGAATTAGAAGTATTTTCGTGGGAGTAAAAAAAATTGCGATATTTTTGAAGTTAAGAGAGACTTGATCCTCTATTGAAGGAGACTTGATCCTTTATTCAGAAAGCCCTAATCCTTTGTAGAAAATTAAACAAAATCCCAAGATAGAATGTCAATTGACTATTTCGGTCATGTTTGTTCTCATTTCACAATTTATAACTGACAGGAGAAAAAAAATTCTATAACTTTGTCTCAACGCTAATGACATTGCAAACTTGAAGGCGCTATTTTTTATAATAAAGAGAAAATTAGTTATATTAGCCCTTTTCTCCAGACAATTGTTGATAAAATATTAGTTATTGAATAAATATTAGTAATCTCGTAATCGGCAATGATCACAGTCAATTCAGTAGAAGAATATACCGTTTTTAACTCTAAGGATCAATTGAACCCATAATCACCATTTTAGAAAACTTTTTCTCAAAAAAGTTGAGAGTTTTCCATTGCTTTGAAAATATGGCATTATGAAGTTCATATTACGCTCGAACATTTGATATATTGGAACAAATATTTTGATAATACTTTTTTCCATGTCTGGAACATTTTAAAGTGATGAAAAAAGATCTTTAAGTCAATTTCGTGAAATTTATCAAACAAAGTTCAATTACTCAAACAATTATTTTATTTAAATTTTTTGAGCTTGAAACATTGTTGTTTTGCTCCATTTGGCTCATTTTTCTATAACATTTGATCTTTGTAGGAAATTCCAGTTTCGAGATACAGCTAAGGAATCAAGTATCTCCAGGGATCAAGTATCCTCACTCTCCCCTATTGCAGTTAACCATTCTTGGAGCACGTTCAACCAATGCAATTTAAATAAGTTTTGTATGAGGAAAATACTGTTTAAGTTGCTTCCAAATGAATATAGATCTTAATTTTTCGCCAGAATCTTAATTAAACAGCTTTATTTTGTACATCCACTTTTTAAGCTCAATTGTCTAAAATATACAATGATGGAAGTTTTCTTGAGTTTTTAAATTTTTAAAACAAATTTGAAATAAATTTTTTATTACACAAAAGTTTTATACACGTTATCAAATCTGCTGTTTACATGTAAGACTTCACATATTTTCTCTAATTCGTGAGATCCGTGGAAATTAAATGTGCTTATGGCAAACCAGGAAAAATAGAAGTCATGTAAGAGAAAACTGAACAAAACAATCCGCGTAAAAAAACCCAAGGGCACTTTATAAGAACAACGTTGGATAATGATTGGTTATATAATTGAGCTGTTTTTATTTTTTTAAAGAAAAAGATTATGTTATAAGAGTTTCTCAAATGTCGTGTTTTTTCGTAAAATGACCCGCTTTTTCTGAAAGTGTCTGGCAAGCCTAACTTATACCCTTTTGGCTTTGAGGGCATTGAACTAAACTTTTGTCACATTGAGAATAACAATTTGATAAAAAAAAAATTAACTAATGAGAATCATATTTATTAACAAAAGGTTTTTTAGGGGGATATAAAATTGAAATACACATTTCGTGCAATTCCTGCTTTGGCTCTGATTGTATCTTAGTTTTTTTTTTAATAATTTCATATTTTGTTCCCCAAAACTTGATGGGAAACCATGATTTAAATTTGAGACACTGAATTGTGGTTCTGAATATATCCTGATTTTCAGTGTTCGGCTCAAAAGCGCTAATCCGCTAAACGCTAGTTAGTCCGCTAACTTTTTGTTACCGGTTTAATTTTGCCGCTAAGTTTTGAATGATCTAGCGAATTGAAAAATTCCGCTTTTTTTTTGTTCCCCTAATTGAAGACCGCTAACTCCCATATATTTGTATCAATCTCTCGAATTATTAGTGATAGAATAAACTTTTTGTCATTGACCAAGTTAAGAGGACATTGGACATCATTTTGATTGCTTAGTTGGACTCATTGCAGAAATTCGTACTGGAGTTAGAGGAAAGATATATTTAGTGTCATTTTTCGCTCTTTTAGTATTTGCAACATTTACAATAAAAGATGTCAAACAATATAAAACTAATTTTAACATCTCTTATTCAGCTTTTTGTTTTAAAGCAGTTGAGATATTTACATTTTTCAAAACAGCTTTTTAGAGATTTTACAGATCAGTTCATATAAAAATAAGATGAAATCCCCATAGAATCAATTGACGTTGTTAAGTTGTTAATAATTTACTGTAGCTTTTGTTTTAAGGTCAAATAAAAATTGTGTGAATGTTCACCTTTGACAATGCTCCTGCAAGTTTGGAAAAGGAGAAAACTCACAAATGTAATTAAAGTATTTGCGGAACGTTTATCGACAGCCAGGAAGTCTGGATCGGAGGGAAATCGAAAACCGGAAGCCACTGAGACGACAAAAAGAGTTGCCAGTAGTTTCAAGCGAAATACTAACCTCTCTCTCCGAGATGCCGCAAATAAGCTGGGTCTATCGTCTACAACCGTGCATTGAGCCATAAAACGAGCCGGACTATCGACTTACAAGAACGTAGTGACTCCAAATCGCGAATATAAACAAAATACGACGGCCAAAGCGCAATCCCGGAGGCTGTACACGACGATGCTGACGAAGTTTGACTGCGTGGTAATGGACGACGAAAACTACGTCAAAGCCGACTACAAGCAGCTTCCGGGACAGGAGTTTTATACGGCAAAAGGAAGGGGAAAGGTGGCAGATATTTTCAAGCACATGAAACTGTCAAAGTTCGCGAGGAAATATCTGATTTGGCAAGCCATCTGTACCTGTGGCTTGAAAAGCAGCATTTTCATAGCTTCCGGGGCTGTCAACCAAGAAATTTACGTGAAAGAGTGTTTGAATAAACGTCTGCTGCCTTTCCTGGAGAAACACGGTTGTTCCGTACTGTTTTGGCCGGATTTGGCATCTTGCCATTTCAGTTAAAAGGCCATGGAGTGGTACGCCGCCAACAACGTGCAGGTGGTTCCCAAGGACAAGAACCCTCCCAACACGCCAGAAACTGGACAAGGTGGCTGTACAAAATCTGATGGCAGGGGTTAAGCGTAAGGTCTGGCAATTCGAATTTCGAAAAGTGGATGCCTAACTGAATATTTTTCCTGAATTTTATACCAATTAAACTTGAAAAAGAAATTTAATTTGATTTTTTAAATAAACGATTTCACCGATTTACACGCATTTCCCCTTGACCAAATTTTGACCGAATCACCCTTTATGTTAACGCAGGGCGACGACGATGACAGTTTGATTGAGATTTTTATATCGACACACAACCAATATATTAAGGGTGGCCCACGTTTCCCCATGGCCCAAGATACCCAATTCTCCCCTTTGTGTATCAAATTTAATGTAAATCGCTTGAAAATTGTTGGGGTTGTTTCACATTGTAATTGAAACTCGGTCTAAAATATTTCCATTTACCTAACGATTATCGGTTTTGATGTTCTCGAGTCTATTTTGATTGTTTTCGAAATTTTGGGTAGACATATTCATTTGTGATCAAAATTGGAACTTTGTTAACCCCGAGGATTTGAAGTTTGGAAATTTTGTTATTTTTTTCCATTTTTTAACAATACAATGCTTGTATCAACTTAAATCTCCCTGAATTATAGTAAGGTTTGAATTAGAATCCAAATACCGTCAAGCTGAAGACTCATTTACTTTACCAGGAAGCACCAAAGAAACTGATTGAATTGCATTAGACGGTGCTGTTCCGGGTAAACTTTTTCACACAATTTGTTTTACTAGCAACAGCGAGCGCCCTGTACCACGGCACAAAACTAAGCTTCTCTGTTCCTGCTACATACAATCGGAAAAGTAGCGCGTTGTGCATCCAATGGAAAATCCTTGAATTTTCCCGGGAAAGACAGCTTATACGGTTGGAAAAATATCTGGTACACATGATGGGGTTTGTCCCACAACAAGAACAACCACAATGGTTTCCCTTGAGTTGAAATGAATATTCATTCCCGTTTTCGAGGGAAAAACCGATCAGGCCACAATACCTTGAGAAGGATGGCAGGTGGATGTATGGGAAAAATAGCAAAAATAGAATTTTTAAAACCGATCAAAACATTTGTTAGATGAGCCCAAAAAATTGATCTGCGAAAAATTTCAACTCAATCGGACTTGATTAACGGGTGCCTCAAAGCTCTTTTTTTTATCCTCAAAAATCACCAAAAGAAGGACTAACGGAAATCGTAAATTTTAACTTTCATGCCACGTATCTTAGAAATGCATAAAACGTCAATTTTCGGTGCTATCATATAAAAAATTATATGATATGCTTGTGTTGATATGCTGTGTCCCAAAAAGTCAATTTTTGACCAAAATTTATATCGATATATCGCCAGATTTCAGCGTTTTATGCTTTTTGAGTCATTTAGCATTAAAATTAAAATTTAGATTTTCCTGATTTCCGATTTGGACAACCCTTTGGTTGTCAGCCCCTATTTAAGCTGAAATTTTGCACAAGTCAATTTTTTGAGCCAATCTACAAAATATATATGGTCGGTTTTCGAAGTTTGACATGATCCATTAGACTGATTCGATTTGGGGTCATTTTTTAATTTCTCAAACCCTTGTGTCTAAAAAGCTTCGTCTTGGTCTAAAACTCATCCATGATTTTTTGCAGAATTTTTGAGTAACGTGATGACTAAATTTGAACTTTCAGGTTTGTATGGGAGAATTTAATATTTTGTACTGAAAATTCAACATCATTTTTGTTTCCTCTGTGGAATCGAGCCAGCTGATGGTTTTTGTGCTAATTTATGAATTCTTTAAAGGAAATTTTCCGTTAAACAACTCTGTTCAAGACTGTTATTTCGTATCTTATTAGGCAAAAAGTTATAAGCTGTTTAACAGGGGTATGTTTTTTGGCATTGATAAACAATAAACTCAATTGACATCCCTGCGGGGTGCCTAGCGAGGTATAGCATGGCTACTTTTTATGCAGTACTTCGCGAGGCTCCAGCAGTGATGTCAATTGAATTTTTATTTAACAACGCGAAAAGACATACCCCTGTAAAACAGCTAATAACTTTTTTTGCCTAATAAGATACAAAGTTAAGATCTTGAACAAAAATGTTCTGCGGATAATTTCCTTTAAGAAGTTTATAAATTGGCACAAAAACCATCAGCTGGCTCGATTCCACAGATGAAACAAAAATGATGTTGATTTTTCAGTACAAAATATTAAATTTTCCCATACAAACCTAAAAGTTCAAATTTACTCATGTAAACGTTACTCAAAAATTCTGCAAAAAAACCATGTATGAGTTTTAGACCAAGACGAAGGTTTTTAGATCCCTGAGTTTGAGAAATTCAAAAAGGGCCTCAAATCGACTCAGTCTAATGATCCATTTGGTTACCACCCTAAGGTAGAGGTTAAAGTTATCCGGAAATTTGAGGATGAAAAATTGTGGGCAAGTAAGTCTTCAACTTATCTGACATTATCATTGGTCTGACAATAACGAACAAATTTTTTGGAAATTTGACGGCTTCTCTAAGAATTGCGAAGACGTCAGAAAACAATTTCCCGAAAAATTGTCATCCGAGAATCATCGATTTTTCCGTGATGTACTTTTATAGACGCTCGTAAAAGTCTGGCGGATTCGTCAGAATGGTTTTTCTTCGATGGGACACTTAGCACAGATTGAATGGATTTTTCTTGAGAAACATTGTCGAACATTGCTTTTGGGATGTGGCGGTTTTAGCCAGGCGCTGATTTTCCCCACCCAAATGGGATACAAATCAATGGGGACGGCGCCAAAACTCATTAGATTAATTATCGTTGGGCTCGTGCAAGCGAATAATGTCGCCTGGGGTAGGCCATATTTCATTCTGACAATCTGAGCCGAACGAAATTTGAACCCTTAAATGGTGTTTTTCTTTGCCCGTGTAGCGTCTTTGGACGTTTTCTCATGCCTACGTTCATATTCACATACCTAAAACGGGGGTACATTGATCCGCCATCTGTTGTTTCATCCTAATATGGTCGATGAGCTAACTTGTTTACCGCCAAGCCGCATCTAATTGAGAAAAATTGCCCCAACCACAAGAAAAGAAAATAGCGGGAAAATAAGCGGGAATATCGGCCGCCCCGAAAGTCTCCTCGCTCCCCACATATAGGGGAGACATCAGCTGACAGATGTGTGTGAATGGCGTCGTGCTCGTCGACATCTTCGCTGCATCCGCCCTGGGTGGTTGAGGTTTCTGGGGCCATAATGAAAATTTTCTCACCATCATCGTCGTTTACCCGAGAACAAAAAAGAAGTGATGCAACTGCAAAAATTTCAACAACAAAAAACCACAAGTAACCAAAAACATCAACAGAACGAAATTGACGGGACACCAAAATAACCTTCACACCGGGTCGTGTGCTGCAAACATCTTTCATTGTTAGGGAGGGGAAAATGCAATATTTTTCCGTTTTTTTCTCTCAATCTGATGTTGCCAAACCGTAAGCAAATTGTGTGCAGCACCTGAGAAACCTTTTGCATCAACACAACTTGTCAAAGTTGGATGACTGTATTGATGGTAAATTTAAAAATAACTAAGTCAGTATTTTCAGATGCGCACACGCATTAGAATGGGATCATTCAAGGTGAGATTTACGAAGAATAAGAATGGATTTAAATGTATTTAAAATATCTTTTCAGTTTATAACCTATTTAAATACAAATTCCTACGTACCAGCATTAAAGCAAGATAAATAAGACAATATGTGACAGTTTTTTCTTAATCACTAAAGATCAGAATCGTGTTTCATCTTATAATCTCAAACTAACTTCCACCCTAATTAAGGGATACCATACATACCGTAAATTGGGGAAACATTGATCACTTTTTTAATTCATTTCCGAATATTTTGGAAGGGGTAGCTTTTTTGTAACACTTTAAAGTTTTAAATTACTTACTGAGGTAAGGAGTAGAAAGCATGACCGTTGATAGCAGAATATTCAAACGACATTAGTGGCTATAACTAAATGTTTGTTACAATTCCAGATTTCATGTTTCGGGGTAACTTCGATCACTATGGTGTTTTTTTCGTATCTCAACATCTTCAAAATTATTGCTTAATGCCATTAAGCGCAGAACATCAATAACAGTAATTTTTTATTTGGACTCAATTGAATTTTAGGGGCAAAATTATAAACATTTCTCAATATTTTTTTTCCTCAAAAACAAATGAAACTTCACCTTCATGCAATACCCTAGGCCTTTCCACTGTTCCCATGTTCTTTTTTTTTCTTCAAACTTAACCATTTGTTAGGGATTTTCACCTTTTTTCTGTACATGCTTTCTCAAAGAAAATGTCCGTTTTTTTTATATCCAAAAATTATCACAGAATGACCATGGAAAATACACTAAAACTATACCTTTACTGAGTAAAGAACTTTTACTTTCATATAAAACAATCTATTTGCTTCTAAATGCTATCATTTTATCGGGAGAGTTGTTTGTTTGTGAGTTAAAAAAAACAGATATTTGGAAACTTTAAAGTTACATTTTATTTGATATAAAATTTTTCGAGCTACAAACCAAATTAAGCTTATTTGAAACTCAATTGAATGGCTTGCAAACGAAGTAAACAGTTTTCAGATATTTTAATTTCCGACTTAGTTGATGATGATGATGAATAAATTTGATGTTGATCAAGGTTTCCCCAGTTTACAGTACTCTTTAAAGAGTACATGTAATTTTTTTCGATCGAAAAATGAGCGTACTCTTCTTTTTGTGAAATTTAAAAAAAATGTACTCTTTTTTTGTTGAAAGACATTTAATCATAAAATCAAGCGTATTCCTCCATTTTGTGAAATTGCTTCACATCTTATGCAGAAGCTACGAAACAAATACAACCTACAAAAAGTAACTTTAACATTTTGTTTCAATATGCATTTTTAGTCGTTATAGTGAATGAGCGCGATAAGCGCCTTTGAGTATGCAAACAGATATTAATATGCAGTCAGTTGCTTCCTAAGCCGATGTCCGTGAGTTCGAGTCCAACAATAAACTTCGATCACAGTTGTACCGGATAAGTTTTTCAATTACTGTCCGCCAACTGCATCGTTGATATAAGTCGCGAATGACATAAAGATGTTAAAACGACTATAATCGAAAAAATAATCATTGGCCAAATCAGGCATGAAGTTTTACATTTAAATAAGCTTAGCTTAGCTTGATTGACTACTCACATCCACCTTAAATCATTGAACCCGAAATGCTTTTTCATAGTTGTAAGTAATAGATCATGATAGATCAATTTCGTTAATTTTATTTAGCATTTTTTATTCAAGTTTTATTTTATCAGTATGATAGTTGTATCATATTCAATGCATTTAGAGCAAGTTCACTGGTTGAGATGGAGTTGGAAATTTCGAAGGTTTACATCACATCACAACAAATTTGCTGTCCACCGGTGTTGGGAAAATCTGATAATCGAACAGTTTCGCGCTGCAAAATTTGTATCGTATAACACTTTTTGGCTGACGGTGATAGAAAAACACATTGTTTTGCAACACCGAACCAAGTGATAGAGTCGGCGTTGCAATACAGTATTCGTGCATGAAACGACTCGGTGCTGCCATCTTTCTTATGTTCAAAACCTCAGTCGAGGGGAAAAAAGGAAATTGAGTAATTTTAGGATTTTTAAAGAAAATTATATTTTAATGTTTTAACAATACATTTATCACTTAAATTGTTACGATTTACAAAAAAATAAATAAACTCTTTAAAACTTAAAGTCAATTTTTTCGATACCCTAGCCAATTGCGTGCACCATCACTTTTCTAAAACGCAGAGATGCCAGATAGTTGAATAACTTCGCGATATTGTGATATTCATTTATTAATTGCATTGATGCAGAGACCGAAAAATTTATCATCGGGAACATTGATCGAGCAACCGGTGATTGTCGGAATCCGTCCGGACAACCCTTTTTAGGGAAAATCAGTGTTGGTCAAGTGATATCGGTACTCGATTCAAAGCAAGCCAACCATAAACAAATGATCCAATAAGTAAGTAATTATCACAAATTGCAAAAAAAAATACTTGAATCAAAATCACATTTTTTTCAATTTTAGGTTGTCCCTGTTTTTTTCCTGCGGCCCAAGTCAGCAGTTGAAACAAGGGCACACGTTCAAGGCAAACAAATAAGGAAACAAACTGGATGCAGCCGGAAAGGTGGCTCGTTTTCATCTACCAGCAAAAAGGGTGGCTGCGGATCGGATGCTCCCAAGTGCATGGAATTTGCCCAGAAGACTTGCTGCAATCGGTCCCAGGAGATGCCGAAGAAATGCAAATTGAATTAGCGCTTCAAAAATGATTATTTTGGAACAGTTCAGAAATATAATCAGCTACTAATGAACCCCAAGCTTCTAATTACCCACGTAACTTACATACATAGTGGAACTAAACGTACATACTAAAACTTTTATATTCATATTATTATTTGCAAGTCAATGATCAAATATAGTGAATTTGATTTCGATTTTTAAACGGTCAATTCAAAATACAAAAAAATAGTAAAAATACTGGAAAGCAAATGCACTTGGCATCCCTGGTAGCTTTCGATTTTATTCCTTCGTTTTCTATCACACCGATGGACGGCCAACATTTTTATTCTATTTTTCGTGATAGAAAAATTCCCATCTGTGCTACAGCTGTCAAAACTTCTACCACTTTTTCTCAACACCATTGGACTTGCTCTTAGGATTCCAAAATCGCAGGTGTGGCTCAGTAGAACGTGTTCCACATCGCCAATGGTTGCTACTCCGTGATTGACCGAGGTCATCAGTTTTGTTCAAAGGTCAAATGAACGGAGCCTGGGATTGGCAACACATTCACAATGCTCAAATCTGATGCTCTCTCTTTAAACATCAATAACGGCGCCGGCCACGTCCTAGTAGTTAATAGATAGTGTAAAATAGTGATTATATAATATCATAAGAAATCTCTGGTTACTAATAACTTTACATATTAAAGGTTCCAAAGCAATTTTGATTTGGAGGGTTGGGTTAAAGGATATGGTCGGGAAACACTTTTGACTAGTGTGATCTTTTTTTTAATATCCTACTGTCCTTTTCTTGAATCCGAAATTGTAATTCGTTACAATTTAAGTTTCAATTCCCTTGCAGAAATATTCATTTTGCAAAAAAAAAAAAAAAAGAAAAAGTTAATCTATCTAACTGTCCTCATATATAATAGGCCCGTTCAACAGGCAATTGAAATTGGTTTCAATCGATTTCGATTGGTAAATTGTTGTTCACTCAGTCAATGTTTTGGTCGAAACTAATCCAATTGACGTTCAATGAAGCCAATCGGAATCGATCGAAACCAATTGAAATCGATCAAGCCCGAGAGCAGGATTCTTTTCTATCGGTTTCTATCGCGCTAACACAAATGCAGTTTTACTGTCAAAAAACAGCTGAATCGGTTTGGTTTCCAAGTTTGAAAGTGATGTCATTCGGTGCGGTGTAGTCTGTCGTGTACTGAGTCGTGGGGCTGTTCTAGTCGTGCTAAGTCAGTGTCGGTGGTGCTGTGCCAATCGTGCTGGGTCGGTGTTGTTGTGCCAGTCTTGCTCTGCCAGGTATTCTGAAACGGTGGTGCTTCGCCAGTGAAAGGTATGTCGGGCGATGTGGTGTCGGCGGTGCTGTGTCAGAGATGCAGTATTTAATAGCAGCTTTCAGTGTAGTTGCTGCACCGAAAATATTTAATAAAAAGTTAGCTTTAAAAAAAACTTCATACGTCGTTTTTTCATTTTCCTTTTGGTGGGGACAAAACATAAACTCAGTTTTTTTTTTTCAATTCTAGTGGAGACGCATCGGGAATAGAAAAGTTAATAATAAATAAAACAAACGACCATTCCGATTTTGCTTTTTTTATAAGAAAATCAATCCCTAAACCTCATAGTGTATAGCATGGCCGTAGGAACGGGGGGGGGGGGGGTTTGGGGGTTTAACCCCCCCCCCCCCATGAGGATCCAAAACAGCAAGCGAGAGATTCTACTCTAAATACAAAATTTTAAATTTAGAACGAACCAAATTATGATAATAGAGTAAGGTTAATCAACAGTAACAATCTAGACTTAAAACTAATGCCAAAACCTCAAAACCCGAACCCAAGTCCAAAATTTTGCTACACTTTTTCAAAAATTTTCTCACTTTTTCATCGAAATGCAGGGCTGAATATCGAATTTCGAATTAAATCAAGACTAGCTGACCCGGTAAACTTCGTATTACCTTTTAAAGTATAAATCGTAATAAATGTTTAATTTCATCTACACGTCCTAAACTGCATCGGTCTCGCGAAAAGATTCTTATGGAAATCGTAACAAATAAAGTTGAATTTGTATTGGGATCACCTTTCATAAAAATTGAGATTCTTGAAACTATTTTACAAACCATCTCCGACCCACAAAAACCCTCGGATACAAAATTTCACTTCATTCCGACCGACCATTCATACGTGATGTTGTTACAAAGAAAACGCCTCCATTTTTATATATAAGATGTGAAGAGATCATTTTGTATGGGGACCCCCCTTTCATCAAAAGTGAGATTATTGAAACTATTATACAAACCATCTCTGACCCGAAAAACCCTCGGATACCAAATTTCACTTAATTCCGACCGACCATTCATACGTGATGTTAATAAAACGCCTCCATTGTTATATATAAGATTCTTATTTAATTTTTGGCATTTCGGCGAGTTGTGAAAATTCAAGGTAGAATATTTAGAAAGAACATGAAAGTATTATAGGTGGAAAGATCAAAGCTAGAGCGCTTTGGGTAGAAGAAATTTAATAGTTGGTGAAAATGTGAGCAGGGCTTTTTGTTTTGTGAACAGCTTTTGAACTACTTGCGTGATTCTTTGCCGCGCGTCGTTTCAATGTTGATAGGAAGCGATGAAGAAACCCATCACATTCCTACCCACATTGAAACACGGACGGGTCGAACACATGAGATTGTCTACCTTGAATTTTCACAACTCGCCGAAATGCCAAAAATTAAATAAGAATATATCCCAGCGGCGATTAAAATAAGATAACAGAATCACTATATATAAGATTAGAAATGAAAAGCTGCGTCGAATTTGGTTTTACATTTCATATCAAATTTGAATTATGTTTTTCGAGATGATGTGCATTTTCAATATTTTGATAATAGTTTTCCGAATATGAAAAAGGAGAAATTTTGTTTTATATTCAAATTTGAAATTCTTGAACATAGTTTTTACACAAAATTAAAAAAATTAAAGCTTCAAAATGGTAATCCAAAATTTAAAAGTAAGATTCAGATCTTTGTAAATTCATATTTTAATTCTGATTCACAATGCAGATTAAAAATAAATAATTTAGACAGTGAATTAAGATTTAACCTGAACTAAAGAATTTAATTAATAGATTCATGAATAATGGCTCCATAACTTGGATATTACAGGTTTAGAATTCCGATTCAGGATGCCGATTCAAAATACTGAAAAAGGTTTAGCTTGTAAATGAGTTTTACAGTCTATATAAATTGTTGAGCAATGCAAGAGATCATGAACATAACATATTGCGGACCAAACGAAAAATATCGTTTTTTTTCACTTGCCAGCAGTGTGCAACACTTCGAAGTATAACTCGAATTGACTGAATTCAAATGATAAACTTTATTGGACAAAATTGAACAAAACGTTTGCCATTAATTAAAAATGCTTAATTTGTCAAACTTAGTTCAAGGGTTTCTGAGATACTTAAAAGCCGATTAACGGTGTTTCTCGTCAAAGATTTCTTTGCGGTCCTTAATGTGTTAAGATTGCTTGTCAATTCAATTTCCAGATTTCATTTTTTTATACAAAATTAGTTTGTAAACACAATTCAGCTGAAAATCACAAAGAAAGGTATAATTTAAGTTTTTTGTTTTATCCTCAAAACCCAAATTTTTAAAAATCATCTACAAGATTTTCATTATGAAATTTATTCTTTATGGAAAATATTTACTGTTAACGAAAAATCTTCACCTAAAAAATCTGCAAAATATTCTATTTTTTTCCAGTGCATTGTTCAACATTATCAACACATTAAGTACACCAAAATTTGTCATTTTATGTTTCAGAAACCAATGAACAAAATAATGAGGTTTCGTTATTAGGTTCATAACATTTGAATTATGTTAGCATTTTAGCGGCAAGCCAATAAACGAGATATCTTGTATTTAGTCCGCAATGTATTGCAGTTTTTTTAGAGCCAAATTTCATACTAAAATCATTGAATTGGTTCAAGTTTGCATCAAGAAAACTTGATCTGGAAATCTGATGATTTTTTTCGCTTACTTTTTTTGAAATTTTGTTTTTTTTTATCCAAGGTAAAAATTTTTGAATTTGGAAAATAGCTTGGAAGATTGGGCTTGTTTGAAAGACTCTCCTTAAAAGTTTATTTTATGCCGAAATCAACTAAGTTTGATCTACCAGACTCCTAAACGAATTCAATGAATTTAACCATCGATGAAAGCGAATTAAGCTCGCCTTTTAGGTTTAGGACCAATTTTCTAAAGTTACAATTATTACGGAAACTTTTAATTACTTAAATATCAATAACCATTTAGTTGCAAACATAATTTTTTATAATTTTTTTTTTGGTTTTCGTGCATTGTTGGGCAAAAAATCATAGATAAAAATCAGTCACCAAAACACCCTCCCCCCCCACCCTGAATCGGTTCTTCCTAAGGCCCTGGTGTATAGCTTCATAAGAAAATGGCAATAAACACAGCGCGTTAGTATTAGTGTCTGGCTGTTCATTCAGCAGCCTGATAGAAATCGATTGAAGTCAATTGGAAAAAAAGCTGATCAACTGTCAATCCATTTCAATTGATTTCGATTGAGTTCCGTTGAACACACCTTATAACAAACTTGTATCTCTCTATCAAGTATCAATTATCAAAATATCAATCAATCAACTTTGAAGAAAAGATTCACTTCCAACATGAAAGAAGTAGATTTTGTAGTTCATCAACATAGCTCAAGTTAATTAATAAATGATACGAAAGAAGAAAAAAACTATTTTTTATTCATCAATGCTCCATCAATATATGCCCCAGGTTTAGTGAGTTTGTTGTAAATACAAGTTTACGCTTTGCTTTAACATTTTCATACATGTACCAGTTTTTTTTAAAATTATTTCCAGAACAAGTTTGATTGAAAAACTAATATCGAAACTCTGTATTGTCAGATGTCTAAAAAATGTTCTAATGATTAAATTTTTTGTTACTTTAAATAACCTTTTTACAGTGATGACTAGATGTGACTAGAAAAGCTAAATTAATATGTAAACATATGATAAATGAAACAATCATAAAAAAACAATTCTTTTCAGTACCATTTTGTGTGGTGGTAACATACAATCTATACAAAAGGGAAAAAATATCGACAAGAATTAAAAGATGCCCATAAAAAATACTAAAATTTAAATTCTTTGAATGTTTCATTAGTTTAACGTAAGCACACTATTTTCCCTTTTAGAGATATTGATTCATTATCATTCAAAAAAAATCTATGCCTTATTTTATATTCAATGATTGAATATACAATAATTCGTAATCCTCTTTTATTTTGATTTTGCTTCTAGTGTAAACTTGTATTAAGAGAAATCCGAGCAGTAGTAAAGATCGGTATAACTCAGTTTCCTGAACTACGTTCTTCTGACACAATTCATTTTATTAGAAAAAAAACCCTTATAAAAAATTGCATCAAACTGGTAATAATAGATTATTAAAATATTAACAACGTATTTTCATTTTATATTCACAGCAACCGTAACCGAGCTGGCTACCGTTCCGAAAAAAATAATCTTAGCTTATCAAAAAATATGTTTGCATAACTTCATTGATTTTCGACAAAAAATAACCTTAATATAAGCTGCTTTTATATTAGCCTTGTGCACAAGTTTTTACAATACATGCCGTTGAAATAATTCCGTGGAAATTTTCACGGGAATATTTAAACTTTACAGTGAAATCACCGTCAAAGTTTTGAATACTTAGATTTAATTATGAAGTGTGCAGAAAAACACTTGTTAAATCAACAACTTAAAAACTATCTAGAGAAAACAAGGAAAAACACTTAGCTAAATCTGGATCATTTCCGTGTCTCGATGTCAAATGACCCAATATCGGTTCGGTGGGCCAAGCACCAGCTCAGGTCCGTCACTTGCAAAACACAGTTTTTCCGGAGAAATTTTATTTTATACATTTCCCTTAACTTGAGATTAGTAAAAGGCACTTCACTTTAATAAATAATTACAATTTATTCTATTTTTTCGGGTAAATTAATAGAAAAAATTTCTTCGGAAGAAAATTTTCGCCATTTCACTCTCTCAGGCATGAAGTTTTACATTTAAATTATTCAAAAACTATAGAAATGGGCTTCTGTTAATAAACTTTTCTGATTAGAGTAAGTTAAAAATTTCCAAGTAAAAGGTGCTATCACAAGCCTGGTGCAGACAACTTTTCCTAGGAAAGCTCGTTTCGTTCCGGATTAATTATCCATGCATGGTGTGCCCGCCGAAAGCATTAGGTGTCGTTTTTCCGAGGAAAGAAAATCTAAATATTTCCATCAAAAATAGAACACCTCAGCTCAATGCATTGAGGGAACCACCACCATTATAGATAGATGGTGACGCACGTAGATTTTTTATTCATTCTCCCGAACGCGCGCGCCAATTTTATTTCGCGCTTCGAGCACCTTAGGACAAAAGAAGAAAACCGTCGTCGTGTCTCGTCTTACAGATTTTCCGCGGTCGTCCCTGACCTCAGCATCAGCAGCAGAATTTGGACACACAGATGGAAAGGAAATTTCCTCACGCTTCCTCCCACACTCATTCGAGAAGGCAATTCAAGCTGGTCTGGGGCCATTCTAATCAACATTTAAAAGACAGAGGGCAGAAGTAAATATTCAAAACACAACATCAGTTAACAGCTAGGAAAATTGTATTGATGGCTGGATTTTCTGTTTACATGTATGTATGTACATAACTTTGGTGTATTTATAGAATGGCTCCCAGTCAGTGGAAAATTGCCCCGCGGTACCAAAAGACTTCGACTGATCAGAACAGCGATTTCGTTTTTGGTGGTGACTGTTGTTGAGGATTTGTGTTTTGTGAGTTCAACAGGTTTTCGTTTCCCAAAGGTGGTTGGAAAAAGGAAAAGTTAACGGAAAAAACAGAGAGCAGTACTCTATCGCTCCATGATTTTTCTTATTTCGCCTAGGCCTTAGGGGGAGAAGAAAGAAAAGAAAATCTCGGTTCTGCATGGTGTTTGGCATTTGTGTAAACAATTATGCGGCTCAATTTCTCGAGTGCGAAAACTGCACTGTTTATTCGAAAAAAATTTCTACTGTCTTGATTTAGGCAATCTTCTGAGTTACCTCTTGATGACGTTCATGCAAGTTCATTGGATTTATCAGATGAAAAAAAAATCAAGACAACGAAACGAGCGGTGCCAAAAACGATGGGATACTAAATTGCGCATTCCAGAAATTTTTGGGCGCGTTTTTGGGCCTGGCATTTTTTTTTCAAAAACCGGAGAAAACCCATACATTCAATCTCAAAATTTTCAAATACAAAATCGGGCAAATCTGAGCAAAATTTTTCCATTATTCGAACAAAATCGTGAAAAAGAAAGGAGAAATCACTTGAACTTTTTTTCTTCGTCAAAGCACATCAAATTGCGTTCGATGCTTCTAAAAACATTCGAATTTATTTTGATTAAAATAACTATGAAAAATTCATTTTCAGATCACAAATTAAAATTTGCTCTTACCAACTCTATTTGATTTTTTTGGTAAATTCACCAAAGTTTTTAAAACATTCACCAAAAGAAATCACCAACTGCACTTCCCAAATTTCACCAACAGGATAACCGTTTTTTCTTCCCTCCATTTTTACCGTCTTGTTTTATATACACTGATAAATCATTTCACACATTTTGCAAAATATTCCACATATTATCGACAAATATATGGAGCTGTCAAACCGTTTTTTGATTTTTTCACACCATGCAGATTTGAAATTTACACATTATCCAGATTAGTCTTTATAAGATAAAAGTGTGTGAAATCACACTTATTGTTTTCTCAATCAATTGGTGTCAGCCATGAAAAAACAAATACGTCGAAGAATTTATACGGCTGGATCGTCGTAACGAGTGAAATGTAAGTTGCCGCCATTATTTAAATCTCATAATACTATTAAATTATTTTGTTCCTTTTCTAGATTTCGGACTCAGCCAACTGCTTGCTGTCGGTGCCATTTGGCGAGGAATTGTTTGGCAGAAACTGAAGAGGAGTTAAAAAAAAACAATTATTTAGAATCCTTATTTTAATAAATAAAAGCACTTTAAAAACCACCAGCATTATATTCGATTCCAATCGGTGTTGGGGAGTGTGGTGGGTCGCTACAAAAAAAAAATCATTCATAAAAATAGCGGCCCTCTTCCATATTTGAAACTCTTAGGCCAGCAACTCCCGGATAATATGAGCTCAGTCGTAGAAGACTCCTTTGACTAGGTCTCAGGGTCGGCCTACGGCTGGGTAATCGGAGGGGAACGCGGACAAAATTTACTAGACAAACTGTGGGTTTTCGAAACAACAAGAACAACAAAGCAGAATTAAATTACGGAAAAATTACTTTTTATTAAAACGGAAAGAAAACTGCTTTTATACTTTAATTTCTGATTTTTGAAATTTGCTTTTTATTCAAGCTACTGTGTAATGTTGTGTGTAGGGTGTGGGTTGGGCTGTGGTCGATGACCGTTGCGGTACGTACCGATGCTTCGATGCTACGATGGTGAGCGCTCACTGCTGGTCGTCTTTCGTTTCGGCGTTCAACTTCCGGATACCAATAGGTCCCCAAAATGGCGGCGGGGATTGGTTGAGGAATCACGCTTCCCGTGAATTACCTTTTGCTGTTTGATGGTGCTGGTCAGGCGATGACAAGCGGGTAAGGGTCAACGGCGTCTTCCTTCCTTGACACAATCAGCGGGCCACGGCAAGACCGTATTGACCGCGCTGAGAAGGGCTCTCCTTTGGAATTAGAGACTCGAGAAGCTTGTCTCGAGTCCCGAGAGATGGGCCTCCTTGACGATTATGGTTCCTTTCTGAACCAGAGGCCAAACGTCCTATTACGGTTAGACGTAGCCCGCTACAAGCGAGCTAGGCCGAATCGTGCGACGGTGACGAAAACGGTGAACAGCAAACACAAGAACTTCGCACAAATAAATAACGATTGTGGGTTCAAAACATCACAAGACTCAACAACACGGAGCTTGGACAATCACGTCTTCATCGCACGAACGCCGGAAGAAATAGGAGACTGAGTCAACGACTCTTCTTCTTGGGTTTCCGCTCCACATTCTTCTTCCCCACTCCATCTAACTCGTTTGGGCGAGTTATTGTAGATTGCATGCAACCCACATGCAATGTCGACCTTGCGAACTATGTTGCTTGCAGCCTTGCTGCTGATGACACCACACGCCCAACTTAAATCTAACAATTATGTTTTTTTGTTAAACCTAACTTCTAAATAATTATAATTATCCCTAAACCTAACTAAATTTTAAAAACAAGACGAAAAACGACAGTTTGACAAATATTTAAAAACAAATTAAAAAAAACATCTGAGGCATTTGCTATGACTTCTTTAGCAAAGTTGCTAGAATTGGTACAAGCTAAAAACTTTTCTCAGACAACACAGCTCTAAAATGGATATTAAAAAAGTTAGTTTTTCTAACTCACTACTAGGTAGATTAATCAATTTTTATAAAAACTTATTTTTTAGCCCTTGTAATGTTGGTCATTTGTCTCGAAGACACTATAGGTCTAAAACGAACAGTCTCGGCAGAAAACAGTTTTGATCGCCTTTTTCATGTTTTACCCCTGTGTGCGACGGTTACATATTTCTTGATTTTACACATTTTCCTCTACAAGCGCCTCATTATTGCACACATTTTTCCGTTTTAAACGATGTTTGCATAATGTGTGAAACGCTCACTTTTCATTTCTGAAGCAATGTTGAGTAACAGAGACAGAAACAGCGGGTAAACGAACACTTTCTTTATTTTGAAAATAGCTATGTTGGACACAAATCTCAATCTATCTTCAATTAAATCTTCAATAGTTCTAAAATAACTATAATGGGCACAAATCTATTTATTTATTTATTTGGTAACAAATCAACGGATCACATGTTGATCCCAATGATTAAAAGTATATAAAACAATTAATAGACTTGTCAGTTGCATGCGAATAGCCGAGCAGAACAGTTCACTCGTTGCGGTATCTCTGGTCGCGGTTCGCGTCGATGTATTTTAATTCGTGGGTGGTTTAAGAAAGTTGTGAAACATTAGGAAGGAATTTTATCCTTTTCACCAATCGAGGCATACTAAATAGTTGTCGAGCGATCCGACGCGTTTTTCGAAAATTTATTGGGATTAATGGCATTGAGTTGCGGCCACCGTAGAAGTGAAATTTTGAAAAATTGTTTCGTGGTTCGATAGAATGACGAACGGGGTGTGATAAATTGCAGTTTGTGATTCGCGCCGATGTATTTCTAATTGTGCGTGTTTATTGAAAATTGTGAAATATTAGAATGGGCGTTTCTTATTCGTCGGATGGTGCCAAGCGGAGTTATAGTGCAAGAAATTCTACGCGGTCTTTTGTTGTTGCATGTGCATTTTTATTAGCGAGAAAATTACTGGTGGCGGAGGCTCAAAAAGTTCGGTCTATCACGCACACATTAATATCGAACGGTTTGCGTTGTTCGTGGGTGGAACATTTGTACGGTTTTCGTTTGCTTTTCATTGTGTGGTATTTCATCAATGAGTTTTACTTAGAAGCTGGTGTAAAGATATGTGTGTAAGCGTAGTGCCATCGGATCAAACATCCGACATCCGAATCCTGTTTAAACCGCTTGGCTGTCGGCGTTGGTTGAATGATGGCGGCTACGGTTAGGCTGCTGGAATGAGCGAAACAGAACCCGGTGAGGAAATTCCATTTATAAGAATATCTATGTTAATTTCATCATTCACAGGCACCTAACCGTTTGATGTATCCCTTTTCCTGTTTTTCACCCTGTGATGAGCTTTCTTCTTGGCTGAGGATAATTCAAAATTTGACTAAGTATGAATTGCAATGCAGTTCTACGCTATTTTAGTAGAACCTTTAATATTTCAGTTATCCGGTTAAGATACGCGAATCGCTTGATAGGGACACAACGTAAGTTTCCTGTGGCACCGAATCATTTTTCATAATAAAATAAATCAACATTAAATTAATAATATGCCTACCCTACAAACAATGCCTATACCTATTTATAAAATTTGCCATAGATTTAAAATTTCTTTCCAGGTCCGTATCCTTTTATTAAAGAAAACTGTTTATTCTATATAACTGCATATTTATTGAATATTCTAAGAAATTTTCCTTTCCACTAGATATTTTATAATATTTATATTTTTAGAAGGAATGCATCTGGGGATAACCCCAAGAAATTTTTGCAAGCGGCACGGGTAGCCGGACATTGTAGGTTTCTGAGGGTTGGATGCCTTCCTTCGACGAACCATCGGACCGTGGAAGTCCGAGAAGAAATTCGAAGGCCAAGCCACACAGACATAGGCAGGACCTTGCTACCGATGGGGGAACCATACATACATACAAACATACATAAAACAATTAATAGACTTGTGTAGAAACACTACACAAACTACACTGTTCTAAACGTAATTAAAAATTTTCTTCTGAATAAATCCCTCGACGCATCGAATTCAAAGTGTTCAGAAAATCGGTTGAACGTCCTGATTCCAAAAGCGAAGGACAGTCAATTTTCGAGGCCAGGATATCAGAGATAAGTAAGGCCCGTGTAGCTGCTCGGCGGGCTTGTAGCGTGTCTAGGCTAATGAGGTTGCAGCGGTTCTCGTAGCTTGGAAGGTGGAACGGGTCAGACCAGTTCAAATGGCGTAGAGCACATCGCATAAACCGTCGTTGTAAAGCTTCGATCCGGGCAGTTGTTATTGCAGCAGGTAGCAAAAAGGTTGAATTGTCTTTGCAGAGAAACAGTGTCTTCAGGACCTTTGATTGCGTTAAACAATTTCAAATCATCGGCGTAGGCGAGTTTTGGTCCATCAAGCAATAGGAGAGCGACATTGAAATAAGAGAAAAATAATCGGTCCCAGGTGGCTCCCTTGCGGAACTCCGGATGTGGCAGGGAACTGTCTGGATAACGAATCCGAAGATTTAACGGTCAGCTTTCTTCCAGTAAGGTAACTACGGAACCAATCTAATAAGGAACCACAGATACCTAGACGTCCGAGTTTTGCAATAGCAATTTCATGATTGACCTTGTCAAAGGCAGCGGACAGGTCTGTATAGATTGCATCGGTTTGGATACCCGCTGTAAAGCTGTTTTGCACAAAAGATGTAAATGTTAATAAGTTCGTACTCGTTGAGCGCTTGGGCATAAAACCATGTTGATCATTGGAAAAATATTGTTTGGAAAAATAAAAAATAGAATCCAGAATTACCAGTTCGAACAATTTTACAATGGCGCATAAGGCGGAAATTCCTCTGTAGTTATTTACGTCCCTTGTGTCCCCTTTTTTGTGAACGGGGAACATATAAGCATCCTTCCACAGCGAAGGGAAAACAGCTCTGTCCAGCGATGCTTGAAATATTCGTTTGTTAGGAAACAATAAATGAATCATGAAGCGTTTCGAAAAAGTGGCGAGTATTGCGTCCGGGCCAGAGGAAAGAGAGTTTTTCATCTTATCAGTTGCCTTCAAAATGGATTCATTTTTTATTGCAATGTTGTCTAGAGATGAGTTCAGGGAAGGGACGTTCCGTGCAGCGTAAGTTATTTGATCGGCAGAAATAGGTCCAGAAGTGAAAACACTAGAAAAATTTTTTTTGCAAGCAAATTACATATGTCTACATCCGAATTTCCCATCTCGTCGTACAAGAACATGCGAGTTGGTAATCCCGATTCTCTTCGTTGATTCTTGACATGTTTCCAAAATTATTAAGGATTTTTCTTGAAGTTTCGTTGCAATCATGTCAAATAGTTCTTTTGTAGCATCGAGAGCTAGCTTTTTTGTACGCTGAATTAAGTATTCGGTAGTGGTCTTCAGTTCTTTGTGATTTGTTCCTATTAAATTTACGAAAGGCTTTGCACTTCAAAGTTTTCATCTGGCGTAATTCTTTGGTAATCCATGGAGCTCTGAAGTTTCCACTTATCAAACGTTTTGGAACGTGACGATCAATAATGTAATTGATGATGTGAGAAAACGTTTCTGCTGCGGCGTTGAGGTCCGAAAGTACCAGCTCAGATTCCCAGTCGATGGAGTCTAACACAACAGAAATAGCGTGAAAATCAGCGTTTTTATAATCGTGAAAGAATGCAGCTGGTTTCTCGGAAGTAAAAACCGAACCGGAAACCTCAATCGAGATAAGTAACGCAAGATGATGACGAATTAATTTGACCAACGGCGCAGGAGCTAGTTCAATCGTCGGCATACTAATTCCTTCATTCACAAAACATAAATCGAGCATACGACCGTTCTCATTTTCAACGCTGTTGATCTGCCGGAGAATAGCTGTGCTCAAGGAATCAAGAATGATTTCGGAAGGTACCGAGAACGAGGAACGAGCTGTGTCAGGATATAAAAATACGCTTTGGGCGGGAGACCATTTGATATTCGGCAAATTGAAATCACCGATGATTAACATGTCGTCTTCAGGTGAGGCAAGCGACATAACTTAGATCAGGCACCTGAAGAAAGAATCGGCAGACGGCAATACTCACATCTCGTGTGCGATCTGGAGGAAAATATACCACACACACAAAAAGCTTCCGGTTACCGATATCGATGCGGACCCACACTATTTCCAAATCATCCCAGGAATTGTCGTCGATAGACACGGCTTGCGGTGTAGATTTCACGGCCAGTAAAACACCGCCTCCAGTTGACTTCCGACTGTTGCAGGGACTACGATCGCAGCGAAACACAACATAGTTAGAGCTAAAAGCCTGACTAGTAAAGGTCTTGTCGTTCAGCCTATTGCGGTAAGGGCAATAACATCGTAGCAGCAGCAAGAGGTGGCCAGCAGATACTCGTTTACGCAAGAGTTAATTCCTCCGACGTTCTGGTAAAAATGCTCATATCGTCGCGACGCCCAGAAAGCAAATTGGGAAGTTGGACACTAGAAGGTAAAATTTCATCACCAAGAGAAGAACCATTTGGAACTGTGTACTTGCCTGCGGGTGCAGGCTGGAGAACCCCGTCGCCGCTATCGATCTCAGGGCCGGGACGACTACTGACGATGGCTGGAATCAGCGCGACTGAGTCGATGGGTTCAGGGGACTCCAAAATGCCTAATTCGTTGCGTCCCGGTGTAGTCAACCCAGTAGAGATGATGATGTTTTGTTCCGGCGTTTCAATACATTGAAAAGCAAAAGTTTCAATCGGCGTTAGTTCAGTTTGCCTAACAGTCAGGCCAAACTCAAATCTGCAAGGCGGAGGACGATGACTGGTCGAATAAGAGGGTAAAGGAGTGTACTTGCCTGCCAGCACAGGCTGGACAGCCCCGTTGCCTTCTTCGAACACAGGGCCGGGACGGCTGTTGACGCAGGCGGGAAACTGCGCGACTGTGACGAAGGGCTCGGGGGCGTCCTTTGTGCTAAGTGCGGTGCGTTCTTGTGATCCAATAGCTATACGTTCAGCATGTTGCTTTGATTCACGTGCATTAATCGGCTCGCCTTCGGTACATTTCAGGTGAAGATGGTGATGATGAGGTCTACAAAATGATGGGCAGTCACTGGACGAATCGAAAACTAAACAAGGATACTTGCCTGACTTCGGCGGTTGGAAATCCCCTTTGTCTTCTTCGAACACAGGGCCGGGGCGACTGCTGACGCTGGCTGGAATCTGCGCGACTGTGACGAAGGGCTCAGGGGCTTCCAAAAAGCAAAATTCGGTGCACCCCGGGGATCCAAACAGCAGATGTCGATCATATTGATGAGAATATGTTCACCTTGGAGTATCAGCACTTTCGAGACCCTTTATTTATGTACACCAAGCAAAGTCCGATAATAGTAAACAAAATAAATGAAAAACTTTGAGAATCCATGATTTGATGTAATTTTCTCTCCTCAGAAAATAGTTCATAACTCGCAAAATTTCCGAAAATTCCAACCGTTTTCAAAAGTGGGGAGTTAATTAGGCATCTTCTTAATCATCTGGAGGAAAATTAGTAAATTTCGTTCGAAGGACTTGAGCAACAAACGTTTTGAACAAAAAAAATGCTAAGACGGGTATGACGGACACCTCAACGTCGGATAAAACGGTCACATAAATTTCTCCAAGTATTTCAAAATTTTCATCGGTTTGATCCTCCATATGCCTTCAAAAGACTTTGGCAAGAGAAATTTTTCGGTCGAAAAACACTCAGCATCTACCAAGTCCATAAAAACTATAAAAACTGGATCCCCGGCAAAGACAGCGACTATAAAATAAGGAATTCCGAAAACCACACTGATTTGCTTCTGGACTCAGACCTTAAATTTCGTTTTAAAAACTTTCTGAAATGCTTAACTTGCAAAAGTATGTACTTTTACACAAGGCTGGATTAAAGGGGGGGCAAAAGGGGCAATTGCCCCAGGCCCCCCGGCTCAGGGGGCCCTCCGAGGGAAAAAAGTTTTAACATTACTTTAAGAGGGGGGGGGGGGTAGGGTTTAACACTTTCAAAAAATCAATTTTTTTTAATTTTTTTATTTTCTTATTGTAAAACATTTCAAGAATGTTGTGTCAAATTTTCAAGTCAATTGAAGCAAAACTGTAGAAATTATAGGCCTTTATCTCCTCCTATCTAATACTGCAAGAAAGCAAGAGCAGAAACTTCAGACGCGTTTTTCTCGAAAGCACATTTTTAAAGTCCGTGGACACCGTCATTTGAAAACTACTTATCCGATTCATTTCAAATTTGGAACATATTTTCTACATATAAAATACCAGACCCCAACGTTTTTCTTTTTTGATTTTTTTTACTTTGGGGAAATTTTACAGGTGAAAAATGGCGGATTTTTTCGTGAAAAATCGTAGTTTTTACTTCAAACAGCCACAAAAATTTCAAAAAAAAAAAATTAAGTTAAATGAAAACTTTGGGGTCCCGAAAAACATCTTTTAAAAATATTTTGCTCTGATTTTTTGACTTCAGATGATTCTGTGCTGAGATACAGTGTCCACCGCAAATCCTGATTTCTAAAAGACATCATCGAAAGTGCTCCGTCACCGGCTCATTTTTAAATATTTTTCTACAAAAAAATTACTATATGTTCTTTTAACAATGCTTCGTATAATGCAAAAAATTTGAATACATTTGTTTGAACGATAGCTCTAGAAAAAAATCGTGAAAATAATGTTTTTTTATACCCGTTAGACCAGGCATGTCAAACTCGTTTAAGTGTGCGGGCCGTATTAAAAATCTTTCATTTCATAAAATTATATTATTTCCTCTCGTAACAAAAAAAATATCATTTTAATATTTTGTGGCAGGAAAGCCAGCGTACTTCTGTGTAGTAGGGAATTTTGTGATAATTTTAGACGGGGCTACGCGGGCTGCATTGACCATAGCCGCGGGCCCGCGAACTCCCAGTTTGACATGCCTGCGTTAGACCCTACCCCCCCTTAATCATACTACTACAAATCCATGAAAAGAAATCAAAACTAGAAAATCTTAATGAAAACTTGAAGCTTAGCTTAGCTTAGCTTAGCTTGGTTGACTACTCATATCCACCTTAAATCATTGAACTTGAAATGCTGTGAGGAGATATGATCATTCATCAATAATTAAAAGAAAGGTAAACTTCAGATAACATGTTTAATTAGACTTTGGTCAACTTACGCATTTCGAATTCTATGATCGCTGGCGTGGCTAAGCAGAACAAGTTCTACCTCGCCAATGGTTGCTACTCCGTGATTGATCGAGGCCATCAATTTTGTGCAAGGCCCAAAAGAATGGTGCTTGGGATTAGCAGTTCATTCACAATGCACAAAACTCATGTTCTCTCTTTAAAAAAATGATCAATAACGACGCCGGCCACGTCCTAGTAGTCAATAAGGGATGAAGGAAGGATTGTTAGTTGGATACTTCATAGGATCTATTTACAACCTTTTGTCCCTTTATATTCCAAAAATTAATTTTGAAAAATTCAGAAACAAAGGTAAGTCAAAATCATCTACTATAAAAACCGTCTATACGTCTGCGAATCTATATTGAAATATCCAAGGAAAGGGTTGTGTTAGTAAGGGAAAGGTTATTGATCAGGATCCATTTTGGTGAATGGTGCGATCGAGTTTTCCTACACCTCCTGTGCTCCTAGATATTTCCTAAGGAAATTCCTATTTCTGTCTTTGAGGCACTAATAAGATGTAAAATATTCTAAAATTTTCTGTAAGCTAACTTGTTTTCCTAGCTGTTATTCCTGTTGCATCAATGTATTTTCAAAAACGATATTTTAGGGTAAAAATACTTCTATAAAACTTCAAAGATAAGGAGATACTTAAATATTAAAGCTCAGTTAACGAATTAGGTGATTCTTTTTTTTTTGGTTTGTTTTACTTTATCAATTTGTTATGTAAGTTGTGATAATTTAATAAGATCGTTTTTGGAAACTCATCAACGAAATCCAACTATTTGCCTCATATCGATGTACCTTAACTAAGGTCTATCCATTTGTTTCTGTTAAATGATTCATTTCTTGATTAATTTGTTATATTTTATAATTGTATGACAAGAATGACTACTCAGAATTTGTCAGCAAAATATTCCTGTTCAACATTACTGGTGAAAAAGTTTCTTTACAAATTGGCAGTTGATAACTTTAATTTCATTTCTGTCATTTAAAAGGATTGCCAGTTCTATCATTTAAAAAACTCAATCAACTCATTAAAAAAAAAAATACCAAAGAAAACCCCGTCATCCAGCAACAGAAAAATCTGGACTAATTAACGGGAGCCTTCTTGTTGTGGTTAATTTTGATCTTAATACTTGAATCCTTATCTTCATCAAACAATGTTTTTTCACTGTTATCATATAATAATTTTTAAGATGTTTTTACTATTGATGAAAAAGTGGCTAAGGTTCCGTGTTCAATTTTAACGATAACTTATGAACCACTCAAACTGTTTTACGCATTACTTTCTTTAAAATTCAAACTTAGTTGGGTCAGTATACTTTGAAAATTATTTAACATATTTTGTGTGCAATGTTATTGAAAAAAAAAGAATGTCAGCTTAATTTCTAGTTTGGCATAGAATTAAAAAAAAAAACAGTATGCTTTAAGTGTTATTGTATGTAACCTAAATCTCATGTCAATCAGTAAGTGATCATGCTAACTATCATGAAATAGTATACGAAACATAGCTATATAGAATGTTCGTGAAATTCTACCTTAACATGAATAGAATGCCCATAAGAAAACGATTGATTTCAATATTTCTATTGTTCAATCAAATCTGTCTTGTTGGTTATTTAAAAAGGTTCTTCATACAAAGTTAAAACATCTGCCGCAGACAATCAGATACAATATATTAGAGTTACTTTATCCATCAAAATTATTTGATAATAATATTCAACTCCAGCTACGCTCACTATCAACTTCATAGAATAGCTTAATTTCGTTTCGATAACACTTACTCTGTTTGCACGAAAGGAATCAATATACCTACTTTGTTGCACGATCGATTTGATTCTTGTTTAGTTCTGTGGAGGAGCAGAGTATTAAATATTCTTGGTTTAATTGATGACCCATTGTAATCGATTCAGTCATGGTACCTGATTTTGTTATTCAAGAGAATTTCTTGAGCAGAAACATTAATTGCCCCCGCTTAAAAACATCACATTTCACAACCTTTAATTATGCAATATATAAACCTTTTCTTACCTGTAACTTTCAACCCTGATCAAACCTTGCAGAGAGAAATGAAGCTCTTCCCAATTTTTCGTGGCAAATCCTCAGGAAAAAGTGTGATCAGAAAATCTTCTCCCTGAACGATGCATATAATGTTTGCATCGTCTCGGGCGGCGATTTTGTTTTTTTATGTAGTTTGCTACTGCCTCCGTGCCAGTGGAAAATATACTAATACGCTAGACTAAAAATAAAAGATAATAGTACTTAGCTTTGTGCTATCAGCTTTTCTAATGGAGAGCGTTTCGGGAGGGAAATCGTCCAATTCAGGGATCGGGAACCTAACTGGCAGGTATATCAAGGTTCGATAGTCCCAAATTCCTCCATCATTTCCTTGAAGAAAATACAGTCCAGTTCCGTCAAGTTCCTTGTTGATGCAATTACTTTTGTACGGTATCACGATTGTTCCTCAAAAATCTTGAAATTTCCGGAGCATCTCAATTGAATTCCAGCAGTAAAAGTTTACGATATTTTAGTAAATTGAAATCCTGATATCAAAATAACAGAATACTTCAGGAAAGTTTAACATGTGACATCGAAAAAACATGGAGAGAATACTTAGCTTTTATCCTTTCTAGAGACCCGATAATGGTTAACTTCGCTTCATCCGGAGGTCCGAATTCTGCCAAATGGAAAAGCCAGGACAGAACTCTGAGAAGAATGAACATTGGCATGGTGTTGAGCTTGGGCATCAAGTTGAAGCAGCTGAAGAAAATATGCTTGATTCTAACTTCACGCTTTACTTTTTCACGAATTTTCCACTTTTCCGCTACCTATTAAATTTGGCAGGAGCAAAAAAAAAAACAGAAAATCTTAATGAAAACTTGAAATATAAAAACTAAAGAGCCACTGTGAAATAATATCTAGTTTAGTTTTCGTCTTAAAAAAGTTAAGGGGGGCCCCTATAGTAAGCAGTGAAGGAGCTCTCCCACATGTTGAGAGCTGAAAATATCAAAATCTACTGGACAAAACCGAATTCGAAAGAAAAAAAGGAAGAATATGAGGCAAAACACCTTGAATTTTCATTTTTTATCGAAACATATCAGTTACGGTATTCTGTACAGATTAGGTAAAACAAAGTAAAAACATCTCCTCATTTTATTACATTCAAACGTCTTGCACAACAAAAATGTTTGTTGTTACGTTAAGTTTCCAAGTAATGATTTACTGCACTCAAATAGCAGCTAATTTCGCTTTATGATAAACATTTCAGAATTTTATCCGGACAGTATCCGGGTTAATACCGCGTTTTATAATAACTTTTCACCTTTCAATCATTATTATTGAAATTTTCATTAGTATATAAATTCTAAACCCTTTTCTTAACAAAACTGTAGTTGCTTAAATTGGACCAATCGACAGTACAGGGTTTTTTTAATTGAATGTCCATCCCAATTTCTGTCTTAGACTTGAAATTTGTATTGGAACATTTTCAACTGATTTTACCAAAAATTTTTCATCCACTGCAGTGAATATCCTGAATTGTCATTATCAGTATATCATTTTCCAAATGATCATTCTCAAATTATCATAAAAAACGACCTGATAGTTGAGTTCCTAGTATCATTAAGTGATTTTCTAAATATGAATATTTCTATGATCTTAATCTTATCTTTTTCCAGATTCAATTAATAGGGATTTTAAAGTCTTGTGTTGTTTCTTCAGTTCCTAAAGTTCAGTTTCATCATTTTTCTTCATTTTGAAAATTCAGGATCTTTGTTTAAGGTACTAAACTCATTTGGATTCCTTTTCTGATTTTTTTCAATGATAACTGATTCTGTATTTTAAACATTTATTCTTTATTCTCATATTTTTCAATCAATCACTTTTGCACTTATACCCCTTTGGCTTTGAGGGCATCGAATGAAACTTTCGTCACATTTAGAATAGCAATTTGATAAAAAAAAAATTTCTGATGAGAATCATATTCAAAAACATCTCATAAAAAAGATTCTTTTTTGTGTTTCAAAGACATAGAATTGAAATTCACATTTGGTGCAATTTCTGCTTTTGCTTTTGCTTTGATTTGAAATTATGATTTAAATTTGAGACACTGAATTTTGGTTCTGAACGTAACGTGATTTAAAGTTTTAAATTCTTAACTCTTATATCTGTATCTCTATGGAATGTGTATTTAATTATTTGTTTAACTTTTTTATAAATTTTGTTTCTATGTTTCAAATCTTCATGATACTTCATTATAGTCACTAGGTAAATATTTCTCGAATAAGCACAAACCAAACGATCAATGATGATATGAAAATCATTTAAAATATCTATCTGGTCATTTTTTTCAATAAGAGAATTTTAGTTGGTGATAAGGGTTTAAAAAAATGGTCGGGATTCGACCAGATCGAACTGAACGCCATCAGCATTTTTTAGAGACACTCGAACTTTATGTGCAAATATTGTTACCTAGGAACAAAATCTTAGATGTTTATGAGCTACAATGAATAGTTTATAATTCAAAGAAATCATTTTAGTCAATTGTATTCAGTTTTGCGATCTAGGATGTGAATAACTCGAGATTTAGTTTCTGTTGTTTTGAAATTTTCTCATAGCGCTCAGTTCGGTCTGATCGAAGGCAGGCCAAATGAGAGTTAAATCTTGCATTTTGCAGCTTAAATCAGAGTTTTAATTTGTAAGAAATTTTTTAACTCTTCGGCAATGTTTGCACGTAATTGATTACCAATTTAGACAACAGGTGAAGATAGTATCTATAGGTACTGAACTCATCTCCAGTTTTTTTTACACGTTTAAAAGGTTTTGTATTTTCTGGGTAGCATTTGAAAAAAAAAAATGAAATATAAGGGCCCCCGAGAAAAATCGTCCCGGGCCCCCCGATGGCTTAATTCGGCCCTGCTTTTACAGCATTTTCACTGGCATAATGTAGCTTTTTTACGCACTGTCCGTTTTACCCGACCATTTTTGAAAAGTGTAATTTGCAAGCACACATTCTTTTTTTAAACTCAAAATTAAGTAGTTTTGTTTCAAAACATCACTTCGGCGGCAGCCCTTAACTTTGAGTTTGACTGGGCAATCGCAAAACTAAGTTCTGATAGGCATACTTAATACTAAGTTCCGCAGCCGAACTCGAATTTATCCTTTTTTTCGAGGGTAGCTTATTTTCAGGGAATTAAGGGATGATTAAAATTTGCTGTACCTGGATGTTGCTGTTCTGGCACATTGCATTGCAATTACAGAGCGGTGGAAAGTTTTGACACTCCCGGTCAAAGAAAACTTCCGGAAGTTACTTCCTACGGGAAGCAAAAAACATCCGGAAGTTTCCGGACATTCCAAGCCGCTCACCGTATGATGACAATGACGGACAGAATTTTACGCTGACACGGTGAACATGCATTCCTTCATAGTCTTCCGTTAATTGTTCCGGAACGACAAAATTTTGCGACGTGTTCGTTGGTTGCTGTTCCGGTTCGAACTGAACTCGCTAAGTGTTATCAGTTAAACAAAGAGAGTTCAATTTTTAATTCATATGGTTGAACTCAGCTTTGCTCTCTCGCCGAAGGAAAAAAAGGGATCAATTTTGAGTTCGCAGTTCGAACTCCGTTTTGAACCACCGCAAGGAGGAAAAATGGTACTCAACATTAAGTTCATAGAATCGAACTATGTGTTGAACCCCGGTCATACTTAATTTTGAGTTAAAAAAAAAAGAGCGTGCATGTTATAGAATGCTATAAAAACAAGCTTGATAAGGGAAATTTACCAATTTCAATGGTCAATATTTATTTACTAGCTGATCCCGTACGAACTTCGTTTCGCAAGCAATCATAAAAATGTGATAAAATATTAGATTATGATTTCCAAACAAAGTAAAATATTCTCTACGCTGAACAAAAAGTACTTTTTCTAAACAGTATTCTTATTGAAAAATTGGAAAGCCACCCCCAAACTCATCGATCCTGTGCATGAATTTTAACCGAAAATTTCACAATACGGATCAATTCGTCTCACCTGAAAAACCCCATGCATTAATTTTTACATCCATAAAATCGCCCGTATCTTAAAACCACAAGTGAATATGGACGACCCCTTTTGCAGACCCTTTACACCAATATAGCCGAAACCTGCTCTAATATAGGATAATTGGAATCAATTGTTTGTCCTTAAATCTCGCGTGTGCTAGTTTTCATCTCAATCCGGTGGATAATAACGCAAATATTACAAAAAAAACGGTAATTTTACGACCTTTTTGGCCGACTCCTACAAAAATTGATACCTGAAAACGGATGCCTTACTTTTAAACCCCACGTGGTGAATTTTCATTGCAACACAATGTAAAATAACGTCAGTATCGCAAAAAAGTGAACAGGTTATATGGACGAGCCTTTCTCCGATCCCTTACACCAAATTTGATACCTGAAATCGATTATCCACCCGTGAAAACTTTCGTGTGCCAATTTTCATCTTAATCCAAAGTATAATTATGTTAATATCGTAAAAACAGTGAACAGGTAATATGGATGACCCCTTTTTCCGACCCTTCCCTCAAAATTGGATGCTTGGAATGAATTACTCATCCCTTAAAACTCCCGGGTCCCAATTTTCATCTCAATCCGATGCATAATTACGTCAATATCGCGAAAACAGTGAACTGTTAATATGGACGACCCCTTTGGCCGACCCCTGACCAAGATTTGGATAATTGGAATCATTTGTTTGTCCTTAATAACTCCTATGTGCAAATTTCCATCACAATCCGATTTCTAATAACGTAAATATCACAAAAATATTGGAAAGTAATATGGACGACCCCTTTTGCCGGCCCCTTTTACTAAATTCGTTGCCAAAACTCGATTGCCCGTTCCTCAAAACTCTCTTGTACAAATTTTCATCTGAATCCGATGCATAATAACGTCAATATTGCAAAAACAGCGAATGGTTTATATGGACTACCCCTTTGGCTGGCCTCTGACTCCGCATTTAATACCTAGAATCGATTGCTCGTCACTCAAAATTTATATGTGCAAATTTTCATCTAAGTCTGATGTATAATAATGTCAATATCGCAAAAATATTAAATAGTTGATATGGACGATCCCTTTTGCCGACCCCTGACCCAAAATTGAACACCTGAAACCAATTGGTCATCTCTAAAAACCCTCATGTTCAAATTTTCATCTCAATCCGATGAAAAATAACGTCAATATCGCGAAAACAATATTTGTCTTGTATGGACGACCCCCTTCAGAAGGGGTCATCCGAAAATCTGAAAACATTTTTCATCATTCCTGGTCCTAATGAGCATCCATGCCAATTTTCAGCTCTCTAGCTGTAAAGACGGCTGAGTCTATAGAGGACAAACAAACAAACCCACAGAAATTGCTTTTTATATATATAGATATTTTCATGGTTTTATCTTTTTCGATGAATCTTTTTATCCGATTCTACTCACTACACTTATCAATACGCCTAGGTTGCCTTCTCAACTCGTCTATGAGTTTTCAAGCTATTTAACATTGCCATCAGGGATGCCAGGTGTTGAGGATAAAAAATCTGGGCAATTTCGAAAAAAGTCTGTGTGTGTCTGTGCATAATGAAAATTTGGTATTAAACAAGAAATTAAATTTCACGAATCGTGTGAGCGGGGGGGGGTTTGTGCTATTTGCTCGGGTTATTTTCGAGTTGATTACTATATAACAAACACTGTTTCCTAGCACGTACCATACCGATCTTATTTTTAAAAAAAAGTTCAATTGATGATTGGTAAAATTCCAAAGAATACAAGCCAGATTCCAGTCTAATCTGCAACTTACGAATCAAATCCGATACATGAATATTGATTTTATCACTCAATTTTGAAACTCTGTAAAATATGGGCTCTCCCAGCAAAAATCTGGGCAAAATCTGTGTCTGAGCAATATCTGGACGAAGGGTCAAAAGTCTTGGTTTTACAGACAAATCTGGGCACCTGGCAACCCAGATTGCCATAACACGGTCGGTATCACAGTGCAAAAAGTCTAGATTCAGTCTATGCGGGCTATCGGGATCCATAAGTTCGCTAGGAAAAAAATCGAGCAATAAAACAGTTGCATGATGTTTTTTAAAAAAAAAAACATACACCGTCTTAGCCGATTTAAGCTTTAAAGACTGAATAAATGACGTGGACAACTTAAGATTAACATTTAAACACCCAGTATCGAGATGGGAATCGAACCCATGCCATCAAAGGACCAGCGATTACCGTCTTACCAAGCTAACCACTCGACCACCGAAGACGTATTTACGTATATACTGTTGTCGATCGATATTTGAAATTGCATCTGGAGGGTGTTAAAAATCAGCTAAATCGGATCTATTCACAAACAGAAGGTCTAGAATTCCACTATTGGCGTTCGCAAGCGAAAAGATATGAGACAACCTGCAAGCTATCGTTGATTCGATGACAGCAAGCTCCTGCTCGGTGGAGGCATTTGTAGTGTCCGTAGTTTTTTCCCAACATTTTCATCCGCTTGATCACTAAATTCCAATATGGCGGCTTCCCAAAATTTGAACCGGCTTACTTAACGCGTCATGTTCCGTAAACGTCACTTTATAAACTGACTGGAAAGGGAAAGGGCAACGCTGAACCTCAACGAGCTTCGTCGTTTGTCAAGTACATCGTGTTCTCTCTCAAATTCTGCTGATTTGAAACCGAAGAGAAGTTCATCTCTCTCCAAACAAACGAAATTCACCAGAACAAATATTCGTTTATTCTGTTCTAGAAAACTTATTTATTTATTTGTTTCCCGTTCTGGTTATTTATTTATTTATTATTATTACTTTCATATCATACTCTACAGCATTCACTGCAAAAAATCTATCTGCAATATCGTCGAAGGTCCAAAGCAAATTTGGTAAATTATAATCCCCAGTTACGACGATAATACCATTACAATGAACCATATTCATCACACAACTTTTACACAATTATTTGAATTTAGGACGTATAATGATTTTCTCATTTTTTAGTACAATTTGGTTTTTGCGTCATTTTGCGCTGCCGCGGATTTGCCGTGATGCAAAAGATCGCTAAAAACAATTCGGCAGGTTGGTTTTTACGACGTTATACTTCGTCGTGGAAAAGTTCTTTGCCAAGTGACCCAAGTGATAAAAATTCGTGTGAATATGAAAGAAAACTGTGTCCAGGAGTGATCATTATAAATTGTCCTAATAGAGTAAGTGGCTCCGAAATTGTGTTGAGTGAGTTGCACCATAAGCTTCAGTTTGCACTGTATGAATAGTCAATATTATTTCTAGAGTTTGTTTTGATTAGGTCGTATGAACCAATATAGACCAAATTGAGCTGCTGTCTGTAAACGACTGTTAAACATGAATTCTATGTTAGGTAAAACTTTGGTTTCATTTAATCAATAAACAACTTTGAAAAAATTATTTGAATTTTGGACGTATCATTACTTTTTCTAATTTGTGTGCAATTTGGTTTTAACGACGTTTTGCGCATCACTGGATTGCCGTGCAACAAAAGGACCCAAGATAACAGCTCGTTGTTTTGGTTTTTGCGACGTTCTGCATTTTGACAAAATTCGCGTTTCAGAATGATGAAGAGTTTGTAATTTGAACATAAACAGTTTGTAAGAGTGGTTTTTAGGAATGTCGTGTTGCTGCAAAGGTGGCGAGGAGTGATCCAGTGGAGCAGAAGTAGAAATAAAAAAATGGTCCTATTCACAACTGCCGTGAGTCAGAATACCCGACCCTGTAGAGCGCATATCACCCGCGGGGATTCAAACAACACTCCAAGGATTCAGAGGTAAGTCCTCTTCCTTTTGTGCTTTTTTTCAAGGTGCTTATAGCAAATTTTCTCTTAAAGAATACCTCCAAATCACTTTCAAATAACTGCACCACTCTGCAAAAGAGTATCATAACATTAGAACTTTAGTACTTAAGTAATTAAGCAGGAACTAACGAAGTTCAGGATAAAATAAGTCAGATTTTAAAGTAAAATTTATCAATTTACAAAAGGACGTTAACGCCAAAGCCGTTATGCAAAAGGTCGCATGTGGCTGTTTCCTCAAACAGCTGTACTTATGCCTGAATCGAATGTCCTAGGATATTTCTCATCTATTTTTGTAACGCATGCAAAATTTTCAAACAATTATGATCGGTACATTAAATACTAGAATTGAAAATGAGTTAAAAAACTTCAACATCGATTTTCTCGAAACACACCAGGTGGCTCATACGACCTAATCAAAAAAAACTCTAGATTTTCTTTATTACAGAGGCAAAAAAAAATTATCAAAAGATGGATGCTTTTTCACACTCCTCAAACGGCCAGTAGCGCTCATGGTAGAGGTCGGAAATGTCTCGGTGGACTTCCAAGGGCCAGTCCCATAGTACAAATGCCATCGATCAATAATTTCCGCATACAACTGGAAAGGATTGTCATTCGGGTCAACCAAATCAGTTCTTTCTACTAAAATTATCCATTGATCAAAAGGACTTTTGCGACAAAAGAGAAATGCAATATGTCGTAAGTAAATCTTCATTGATAAGAACTGAATTAATGCACATTTCAAGTACGTAATCGTGTTCTGCGTTCAGTTTGACAATTAATTTCGCATTTGTAGTCGAATTCGACCAGAAATTGTAAAATAAGAATTAAAAAAGTGTTTCAACACTTAATCATCGTTTTTCTCAAAACATACCATGAGGTTCTTACGACCTGATCAAAACAAACTCTTGAATTGTTTCTTGAATCAATTATCCGTTGTATTTGATTAACCGTTCCAAAAAAATAACGGCAAACGAATCATCGAGTCCGGCATGTACCAGCAAACTTGTGGTAACTGAATGATCTGAGCTAAAGCTATAATATTCCGTTTAGTTTTGAATGTGCAATGAATTAAAAATTCCAACAAGCTAAGCGGAAAGCAAACATTTTCCACCAAAATATTTCCAAATATTTTAACTCCGCCACTCGCCAAAACAATCTGCCCATTCTCGGAACACAAAAGTTCTGTCAACAAATCTGTACAATGCTCGCCAACATTCACCGGAAATCAAACATTTAATAGGTACGTGGAACGCGTTTTGGTAAGGTTTTTTTTCGTTTTCCACGGGTCGGGTCTTCTTTCAAAGTTATTATAAGGACGAATCCACCAAGTTCAAGCACCTTGTTTATTTCTAGCGTCGAGATTATGGCTTTTAACGCGGCTGTGTTCTTTTTCTTTCTCACCCAGATCGCTTAACCCTCGTTAATGGAAGGCGGCATTAATATGAAACCGTCTTGGTCGGGTCGAGCTGAGGAGAGCGGATGTTGGCTTTCATTTGGCACATCCGGTTTTGAGCGTCGTCATTATCCCGTCGTCATCGCCACCACCATCCGCCGCCAATCCAAATTGAATCTTAAACGAGCTTTGGTTTGTTCTGCTGAGCTACCCTCCCTCGGCGTCTAGCCGGGAATCGGTGGGATAAATTTGGAGCTAACTCGGCAGACCACGATGGAAAGGGGAAGGAAATTGATGGGAACAGTAACAGCAATTCAATAAAACTCGGCGTGGGAGTTCTTTTCCGAAAAACGACCGACGACGTCAGCAAATTTTGAAGAGTTTTCAACCCTCATGATGCTGCTGCTAGCTGATCGATTTGTGTTTGTTTTTGATCGGAAACTGAAAACTGTACGTCCGTTTCCGAAAAACCTTCTCCCCGGGAGAAGAACTGCGTGTTTGCCAACAACCTCATAATATCTATAATTGAATTTTTGACATCATTGGATCCCGGCCGGGTTCGAGAATCGTTACGGCGATTCACGAAATTTGACCAGGTCATCACGGAGCTTCCAGACAGAACAAAGCCGAATTTTCCGGGAATCCCAGAACAAGAATTAGTTTGCAAATGGTAAAATATTAAATCAGCCCGATTCGTTTCGCAATTTGAGCTGGAGAGGTAAAATGATGGATCTGCGCTGTTAATAATTAGTTGTTTCGAAACCATTACCAAGAACTACGTAAAGAGGTAGGGCTAGGTTTCATTGTTTGGCAAATTAAACATGCACACGTCGATAACAAAGCTGAAAAAGTTATAAACCCATTTGGAAGGTTGATTGAAATTCTCACTGGATTTACGAGGAATTTCTAAAATTGTTAAGATCTTGCGAATTATTCTCAAAATCGGATGGCAGTTTTAGTTGACGTAATTTCAAATGATAAAACAAGGTGAATTTTTCCAAGTCTATCGCTTTCCAAAATTTCGCCCAGAATTTCTAAATTGATAAACGCTTTTTGTTATTCATGATACATTTTTTCTTTGCATTTATTATTTCCTACAGATTGTGAAAAACTCAGTAGGACAGATAAGGGATTTATGATGGTGAAAAATGAGAAACAATGATGTTGCAGTGCGTTTATTATAGATCAAGATGATTCAAATATCATAAAAGCTCATTTCCCGGTACATGAAAATTGTAATATTTTCGTCACTTGAGAACCTAAATGTTTTTGTTTAAATATTTCTGTAAAGATTATAAGGAGATTTGTTTTTTGATGAAAAATGAATACAATAGGAAGTACGAAACTATTCCTCATGGAAATTTAAGCTTAAAACTTAAAAGAAAAAAATTATAAAACTGAAAAAAGTGGCACATATAGTCGGCGTTTGCAAAAACACAGGCGACGCTTCAAAAAATCCGGTTCTGTGATAAACGATTCCTTAAAATCAGATGTTGCTTCTAAGAAATCTTCGACAGAAAAAGATTCACTGTTGCCCCCCAAAGTGTCCCATGGCATCTATGTATTGCAGATTGTCGAATCGTTTAACAGTACAGTAAATAGCTAGCTAAGATTGCACAGCACTGAATACTATTATTGATTGTAATAGAATTGTCTATGAGATAGGTTAAAGTTGTTTAAACGCTAAAAAACGCCATCTATAAAAAGGTTTGGAGTCCGAAATGATGCAGTCAGTGGTATTTTATACGATCAACTGATTTTTAAATGAAACTCTCAACTCTCAACTGTACGTACATGAACAAATTTGCTTGTATATATCAACATGAAATGGCGCCGAGGAAGCATCGAAGGACAGGGATCGGGACGTTGTGATTTCGAGAGTGAGCAAAAAGAGACACATAAAGTTGTATATGGTTAAATTTTTTTTTCGCAGTAAACATAATATTCTACTGTATTTATGCTCACGGCAATTCATAGTAAAATCGTAATCAGGGAGAAATATAATTGCCTCGGGATACAGTAACAATAAATTGTATTAAATGGTGAAGTAAGTTGTACAAACCTCAGGCTATCTGCAAAAGGAAATTGAAATCAAATTGTAAGACAGGCAATAGAGAAGTTGTAAGTTGAACAATCCTAAGATTTTGTGCTAAGCAAAGTTGCTTAAAATTGTTGAAAACGCAATACAAAGTTTCATATTTTCAAGGTGAGCAAAATTTGGTCCGTATATTGCCTCCTTTGGTACGTACAGGCTCATATAGAATATTCTATTCAACTTTTCCAGATTGTACAAAAGTGTGTATATCTCAGAAACAATCGAAATATATAGACCAAAATGTTCACTGGGTGATGGCATGGGTTCGATTCCCATCTCGGCACTGGGTGCGGGTTGGTGGTTTCGGCATTTGTAAAATGCTAGCCATCATATCTTCGAAAGATGTACGCTTAGAGTTAAGAAAAAGGAATCTCTTCGAGGAAACATCAAGTTTCATTGAGATCCTGTATGTGTTTGTGGTCGTTTATAAAAAAAAAAATAATCTTAAGTTGTCCACGTCATTTATTCAGTCTCAAAAGCCTAAAATCGCCTAAGACTGTGTATGTCCTTATTATTTGATGCCCGCCCAAGTAACAATTTAAGCTTTATAATGGTCAGCAAAATATCGTTTGGACTATCGCATTAATCTTCATAAAAAGCTAAAGCGCATTCTATAACATCACCTGGACTCTAATAAAGTCAAAATACCCTAGAAACGTCATCAAGACATATAATTGTTGGTCATCAATGTTGGTCACCAAAGCTTTTAAAAAGCTATTATTAAACATGCTAGAAATTTTTTTTTTGTGGTTCTGTCAGTTCTTGGAGTTTTTTTTTATTTTTTCCAGCAACCGTAATGGTTGATGAATGATGATTGCATTATTCAGATATGATCTGGTAAAATTAATAGCTAAAAAACCAATGTTTTAACCATATATTGAGCGTTTTTTCTACTGCCAGTCAAGATTTTAGGTAAAATGTATATAAAATAGTATCTTAAAATAAATGCGCCTCGTCAAATCTGATGGTCAATCATGATAGAATTGATGGAAAAAGGCCTGAAAAAATATTTTCCAATGCTTGCATTGTGAATCCATCAACATGGCGTCATTTTGTGCCCTTCGATTTTGCAACCAACATGGCGTGAGTCAATTCATAGTTTTATTATGGTTTAATGATGACCCCAAAAAAAGCTACGATTTGACATTTCTCTCGCAAGCCAACCAATTACACGCTAAGGTTAAGTTCCTCATTTCTGAGTTGTTAATCATTAGTACAGTAAATGAGGACAGACTTTGTGAATGAAAAGGGATTGGTTTTGAATGACCCGTGGAATAAATCATGAGTTGAAGTCAAATTTCGTTGTCTGACGCCATCTTGAAATCCAAGATGGCGGCTTCCGCTGAACTTTAAAATGGTGTAAATGACTTGAAACCGCATGAAACCCCAACAAAATGGGTATCGGGTGAAAGGGCTAAACGAGTAGAAGTTGAACTTCGCTATCAGACGCCATCTTGAAATCCAAGATGGCGGCATCCGCTCAACTTTTAATGCTAAATGCTGACAAAAAGTCGCATTAAACCAACACTATACGGGTATTGGGTGAAAGGGCTAAACTAGAAGTCGATTTTTTTCTTTCCGACGCCATCTTGAAATCCAAGATGGCAGCTTCCACTGAATTTAAAATACTGTTAATCAATGAAAATCGCTTGAACACAACTGTTTTCACGTAATACTACATTAAAATTACAATTTTAAGACAATTTAGATCATTTTAAATCACTTTTATTATTATTTCATTATGTTTCTAATGCAGTTAGCACTTTTCTTGTTTTGCTTATAGTTTTTGTTTTTTTTTGCCATTTATGTAATTCTATTATTCCTATCATGCTATTATGTTTAAATTGTATTGGTCTTATTCTAGCGAAAACTATAAGGTTATGTTGTTTCTGTTAACCGTCTGATTAAGGCACATGTTCCAAATTCGATGTTGCCAAAATCGAATGTTGCCAAAAACGAACGAGGTCTGTATAGTGGTGGTTTTTGTGGGATTTTCAGTCACTTACAGATTTTCAGAGAAACGCGAAAAGAGATATTTGACTTCTATCGTTTAGCCTTAGCACCCGATACAATATATTTGGGATTTTCATGCTATTTTCATTCATTTACAGTATTTTTAAGTTCAGCTGAAGCCACCATCCTGGATTTCAAGATAGCGTCAGAATGCAAAAATAAACTTTTTATAGCTTATCCCAATTGACAAACACCCATATTTTGGAGGTTTCATGCGATATTCAATGATTTAGAGCATTTTTTAAGTTTATATAAAGCTGCCATCTTGGATTTCAAGATCACCCGCTACCAATTTGGGTGTCATGTCATTTTAAGTCATTCACTACATTTTAAAGTTTAGCGGAAGCCGCGATCTTGGATTTCAAGATGGCGTCAGATAGCGAAATTCAACTTCTACCGGTTGATTTCTTTCAACTTATACCCCTATAATATAGGTTTTATGCGATTTTCAGTCATTTACAGTATTTTCAAGTTGAGTGGTAGCCGCCATCTTGGATTTAAGATGGCGACGGGCAACGAAATTTGACTTCTACTCGTTTATTACTTTCACCTAATAACCATATTGTGAAGGTTTCACGATATTTTCAGTAATATACAGCTTTGAAAATAAAAGCAGAAGCCGCCATCTTGAATTAATGATGGCGTCAAGCAACAATTTTTTTCCTACTATTTGGGCCCTTTCACTCAATACTCATATTGTAAAAATATTCATATTACTTTCGGTGATTTCAAGTTTTCAAAGATGTATTTTTTTTTTTATTTTATCTCAAAACCAACACGCATAACTTACCAAAAATGTGTAAAAAAGGGAGTTCCAATTCAAATATGTGCTATCTAATCTGAGCGTGTCCTGTTTTGACATCTTGATCGAGAACTGTCACTAAGTTTTATGGCGGTTTAATAATCATGCACTGAGTGCTATTATAGAACATGCAAAAGAAAGCTTGGAGCAAACTTCTAGGTTTGTGTTTTATTATAGTTTAAAAAGAGCATTCATAACTCTTTCAAAATAACTAAAACAGCATGTTTAATAAAAGTTTTATTAGCGTTTTCAAAACCATCTGAAAACATATGGTCGAAAAAAAATTATAAGCATTCTGCATGACCATAATAAAACCGCCATAAAACGAGCTGCACAAAAAAATGCCATAATTAAACCATAATAAAACTTCCTAATGCTAGTTGGCATAATCTGTGTTACTTGGGCGGTGGATCGTGATAATCGGTATGAACTTTTCTAACTTTGAACACGAACCACCAAAGTGGTGAGATAAAAGATCCTGATAATAAATTCATATGAAGAGCATTAAAATCATTTTCTTGAATTACAGCAACAATCACAATACTCTCTTTGATTGAGTTTCCAGTTAGAAAGCTTAAAGATCTACGACAAAAGCTTGGATCGATTGGAATTTTGTGATTCAGATGTTGCTGTTCCTGTTGTTCCTACATACAGATTCACTAGGAGAAACTGTATATGGTTGACCTCAAGCATTTATTATTCATTCTATGCATCAGATTATTCGATAAAACGAAATTAAAAATATAATCTTTATTTTTTATTTTTTATGTTGGTAATCCACCATGGTTGCACGGATTCACCGCAGTTTCTGCCAAAGTATGGGTTCACATGCATTCCTTAGATTATTAACTAGGTTCGACAAATCTCCAATGCAGCGCGCCACCATACCCGGACCCCATGGCTTCGTATGAACTGTTATGTGGTGAATGTATTGCGTGTGTAGATATAGGTATATTTTAGGAAGAACGAATCAATCAGGTGGGCTAGTTTACTTACAGATATTCCGGCATCCGTGTATATACCTGGCCAGCTGGCAACTGATTGAACATTCCAATTATATCGTCAGTTATATAATGAAACACATCTTACCTGTCGGCCCGCTTATGGGATTCGAACCCAAAAGTTTGTCTTGCCGATACCGGGAATTGAACCCAGTACGCCTGGCGTACCAATACCAGACTCGCGCCAGCCTATCCACTAGACCACATCGGCGCTCGAAATTAAAAATATAATCTTTATTTCAACTAAAAAAGTCTTCTTATTTCTAATGGCATAATCTCATGAGTTATGAATTATTTCTAGACTCCAATATCTCCAATGCACCAAGTGCTTGTGACAAAAACTGACCCACTTGATGTCACTTTAAATAAAGATTCACAGTTAGACACAACAAACTTTTCGGGTCCATCTATTCATAGGTTCACCACCATAAAATTTTGAAAAATTTATCCAGATGACTAGTGAGAGCTCTCTGAAGATAAAAAAAATCTGTCCCCAAATGTTTGCTCCAATTAGCAATAACAAGACCATAAATGTATCAACATTTGCGCCGGGATTTGGCCCGGTTCCAGATGATCCCGTGCGATTGGCTAAACTTTGTCCATTGAAAGTCGGAAAAACGGTTCCTCAAAGCAACTCTCGGTTTTATCTCCCTGAAATTTGACCGCATCGAAGGCCGCCCTTAGAAGTGATTTATGCGGTCGACGTTCGTTCGTTTGGAATTCCCAAGGTCGATCGGCCAGATTTGAGGTGCGATCGTGTAAGGCCGGAACAACATGGGGCACCCATTAACTAAACGGACCGTAGTTCTATTTCGGGTGAATCAAATTCGTGTTACTACTGAGACTAAGACTAAGACTAAGCCAATGAAGATAGAGGCAAGGTACCCCTGACCTAAAACATACGAAAACGACGGTTGTCCCAGTCTGTTGGCCACATGTCTCAATATTATTAGACTGATCATCAGAAGGGAACAGAAAGTGGCAACGGGTAAGAATAAGAAAAACTGTTCCAATGACGGCATCCTTGATACCTTACAGCTCGCTCGTGTTGTGGTAGCTATTTTGGAAAGGCCAGATGTTGGGGAGGGAATTGACAGGAAAAACCGGAGGAAGAAAGCGCAGCTAACAAATAAATAATAACCAGAGCGTGTGAAATAAACGGCCACAGATTTGCACAGTTTCGTTTTGTGTGCGCAAACTAACTATTTGGAGTCTGGCCAATTTTTTTTTCTTCGTTGTTGTTATTCGTTTACCTACTGTTGAATGTGTGTGATGGTGAATTTCTCATAAATCCCTCCCGATCGTTTTTGGGTGGAGTGGGCGTTCGTGTTTTGCGATTTAAAATTTGTGCGATTGGATAAATCTACCTTGCCGTGGGTGGAATCTTGTCTTTCGGCAGAGATCCCTTTGTTTATGAACCGTTTGTGATTGACGTCATGAGGTAACGTTCTCTTGTGATTTCGAAATAGAAAAAATACTGAAGAAGTATAGCTTATATTTTAATGTGTATAAACTTTACGCAACAATGCGATTTTAAAATCATATGGTCAAGTTTCAATCTGTCTGAACTGAGAACCGCGAGAAAATTTGAGAAACAATTTAATTCTAACGTGCTCGGGATGAATAAACCTACCTGGTTTAAATTCCTGAGAAAAAAGAATCAAAATAATTATATACGTGCAAAATCGAAAAAACGAAGAAGGGAGTTAGGGCGTTGGTACCCTCTGCCTTTTCTCCACGTGATCAAATGTTGAAAAAAAAATCACTACCTGACGCCTCCCCAGTAGTAACTTTTGCTGATCTTCAAAATGCTTTAAAAGATCGAAAATTTTATTAAAATTTAATGCGATTTTTATGATTAACAGCATTTTAATCTTACGTAGAAACTGCCATCTTGGGTTTCAAAATGGCATCAGAAAGAGAAATTGAACTTCTTCTAATACAATCCTTACTCCTCAACTTCTAAAGCTTATTTCTTTTAGAAATGGGACACTTTCTTTTGCTAATAGCTCGTTTACTAGTTATCGAACATTCGAAATTTTGACAGCATTTTATTGCCTGTAAAAAGTACTATCAGACCATTTTTTTCCAAAAAATGTACGCGTTTTTGAGATATTTACGATGCAAGAGAAAAAGGAACGAATAATTTAGCACAGTTTCATTCAAAATCCATCATTATCAAATTGATAGCTGACAAAACCGTTGATTATTCGAAAAATTACTGTATGTGAGTGGTGGAAAAATATGCAAATAATGTCAAAAATGTCCACAAAGTTCAAATCAAGCGTTGAAGTGAAGCATATGATCGGCTACTTTCGCTAAGGGTCATCAGGGAAGTCAAGTCTCATACCAGCATTTTTAGTTTCCAATAAGCGAAAAACTAAGGGTATATCGCTGAAATTTTCATTTTTTTTCTCCGATAAGCTGAAAGTGTTTCCTGGTTATGAGTCATTCAAACCAAACCTCAAACAACAATTTTGTGCTAGTTCTACAGCTTGTAAGCTGTATAACCGGTTCCGAGGCTATGGGACAGATGATTTCTGATGAACGACGAAACTTATGAAATAAGCCTATTTCAAACAAATTCCAGCGTTTGAATCCTATACCATGTCTGCTCGTGGCATAGTCCCGAGTATGTTAAAGTATGTATTTGCTGGTTATTTTGTATAAAATATAATGATTTGCCAAAATCCTGCTCCTATGGAAAAAAACATCAATTTTCAAAACGAAAATTATGGTTTTCGCTGTTTTCAAAAGCCTAAAAAGAGTAATCTTTTATGTACCCTTTGCAACCTACGATCTATACTAAACGATTATACTTTAAATTGAATCTCATGATGGTTTTACCTCGTTATTGCCAGATTTTGCCAGCAAAAATTTCATTAAAATCGCTCAAATAGTGGCTCAAAAATAATTAAATTTGTTAAATTCGAATCAGCTGTATCCACTAAATTGCTCTCAGTTTCTGTAAAAAGAGAGTTATTGGACCAAAAAGTAGCAGAAATTGATGGAGGAGCATGTAGTCACCTTAAATATAGATAAGACGAAGTATTAGTTTGAAAAACTGATCATTATCATGACTGAAAAAAGTGTGCGCTGGCCGATGGGAGGTACCAAGAATAAAGTAGAATTTATTCTTACAAAAAACGATAAATAATTTTTTTCAAATTTTTTCATGAATTATCACAAGATTACCTTCATTTCCTTCATAGGAAGTATTTAGATTAAACGGGAGGTTTTTGAGATACACGCATTCGTAACTGTCCCATTTCTAAAAGAACTAAGCTTTATTCGTTTGGCCCTTTCACTCAATACTCACATGGTGAGAATTTCATGAAATGTTTAATCTTTTACAGCCTTCTGAAGCTCATAAGAAGCCGCCATCTTGCATTTCTAGATGGCATCGGATAGCAAAATTAGACCTCTTCTAACTTAGTCCTTTCACCCAATACCCAACAAACAATTCATTGATGAAAAAGCGCTGAAAAATATCGTGGCTTAATTTTTATTCAGCAACCGAGCTGAAAGAAGGCCTCCAAAATTCACTATTCTACGTGTCTTCAGCCTTAAATCATCTTGATCTGGAGAAGTTATTCAGCGAACGTCATTAAACGTCAATTGACGAATCAACCCAAAAAAAAATTATCAATGTCTGTCTGATGTTCGGCGCCCGTTTTCCTTCTGTGATGTTTTTTATTTGTTGCAACTGCCCCTAACTTAAAACCTCCAACTTGTTGGTCGCATGCCGCAGTACGCAGACCCAATCATGAAGTCTGCGGTGCAATGAAATTTATCGTTCTAATGCGACCAAAATGCCTCTCAACAGGAGGTTTATTGTATGTACAGACCCCGTTCGATTTTGGCAACATTCGATTTTGGCAACATCCGAGCAAAAACCGTTCGATTTTGGCAACATCCAAAAAAGACGGTTTTTTTTGTAACTTTTTTATTTTTTATTTTCATTGCAAATTAATCAAAATAAATGTAAATCGTAATATTAACATGAAATTTTTGAATTTGGCTTATTTATAATAGTTTTAAACTGTAAAAACACGAACTTTTCCATGTTTTACTGCTTAAAACTAATATAATTGAGCCAAATTAAAAAAGTTTATGCTAATATAAGGTTTTACATCAATTTTGAATAATTTGAAATAAAAATTTGAAATAAAAAAGAGACAAAAAAACCGTTCGATTTTGGCAACATTCAATTTTGGCAACATAAAATTTACGGGCGTGTTGCCAAAAACGAACGGGGTCTGTATGTGATTTCGGGCATCCAAATTCAATTGGTGAGGAAATCCACTCTTTTTTTCTTCATCAAGCTGAAGAGGAAATTATAAAAAAAATTACATCAAAAAAGGATAACAAAAATTCACCTCTCACTTCAATCAGTCGCCATCATGCGTGGCAGCTTTACCACAGATCATAATCCGTTAATTTCCAATGCATTGGAATGATAGTGAATTACAGAACAATGGCTGAAAAAGTGTGTTAAAAACAAATTCTTCAACTTTTCCAATTGGCTGCACTAAGACTTTTTTAAACGCTGTAACATGGTTTCAGTTTGTCTTTATTCAGCCAGTAAGCTGAAACAGTAATTACGCAATAGCTTAGCTTTCGTTCAGCAAATACTCGTTCTTAAGCAGCAAAATGTTTGTTTGGTTTCCATATTGTGGGGTTTCATGCGAATTTAAGTCATTTATAACATTTTAAAGTAAAGCGGAAACCGTCATCTTGGATTTCAAGACGGCGTCAGATAACGAAATTCAACTTCAACTCATGGTATCATTCCATGCCACCAAAGATGGTTCTTAACTCTTGTCGCTTGGATACTCCAAGTGTACGCAGGACCGTCTCAACAAACATATTGTAATCAACATTGGTAACTCTCAGCATGCTTCATACAGTCCAGCAAGGACATGAATTTCAACACCACCTTCATGGGAAAGTTCTTACTAAAAGAGTCAAGTTGGCGTGTTTTGTCGGAAAATTTCATGATTTGTTTTTCATCAGTCACTTTTTTGTCAACAAAGTTTGCATCACCCGCACCCGATGCTGCTTTCGTTTTAGCAGGTAAGCATTTGAAATCAAGAATACTCCTGATATTATTATTTATGAAAATACATACAGATTCCATCGGCAGCTGCTTCCGTTGCATCTAATTGTATATACTCCTGATCCAATGGATTCCTCAGTCATTCCGTGAAATTTAAACCTGAGAGAGCTACTCGGGAATTGCCTGGAAGAAATCGATAGGCATACTGATTTTAACGCCCGGATAGTCGAGGAGTAGGCTAAACCCGGAAAAAATGAATTCCTTTGGCATTAACGAGCGCTGGTCTTATTTTTAATACGTTAATGAAATTAAATTAATCAAATCAAACATTTGTCTTATAAAGGTTCCGCAAAGCCAAGCCGGAAATGTATCCGAAATCCCCAGGTTTGCATCATTTATAATATTTTCCAGAATATCAAATTTGAGCTGAGAGATATAAAATTTGGTTATTTTTCAGACACAAGGAATTACTGCAAAGGAGTTGAAAATGGTTATTTTTCAACCACAATTCAAAATTGTGGAATAAGAGACAAATGATTGTATATAATTTGTTATTTATATTGAAAATTGTACGAGTTGAGATATGTACAGTGAGAAAATTAAAAGCAAATCCAAAGAAATTTTATTTCATTTATTTCCGTACAAGAAAAAATTATGAAAGAAAAATATCTGCTGGTTTTCAGAATATCAAGATCAATTTTTCAATTTTTTTTTAATTCCACGACCGATGGATGATGATTTTTAGAGTTCCGCTGCAGCTCCTGAGAAATGATCTGCCTTGACTGGCTTTGAATGCGGCTCCTTGAAAAAATACCACCGAACTAGAAAATACTTCCACGCGACTCGGTGAGACTGTCGGAATAAAAATTACTGGAGTTCTTTTCACAGCCTTCACCCAGCGTTTGAACACTCGTTTTCGGGGCACTTCCTTTGACTGGTTTGCTTCCAATTCAGGGGATCTAAAGGTATTCACCGGGGGTGCGGTATTATTTTTTCATCAAACACCAGCAAACATCCTCCAGGAAAATGGATTTGGTGTTTTTTTTTATGTTAAATTTTATTTCTAAATTCTGGCTTCTCGCTGTTAAGCCTTTCTTTGCCAAGTGGAGTTTTTTTTTTTTAACATTCAATTCTTTACTTAAATATCTATTTCACTACTTATAAAAAATTGGCAAACACTTTTATATAATACAATGTTTTGGTTTTTCAGAATCTTTACAATGTCCGGTGGCACGTTGCGTTTTCTCAATTCCATCCATAGCTTTATCCTTTCGTTTGTCTCGTAGCTAGCACATTCAAAAAGTATGTGATTTGGAGTCGCCTCAGCAGCTCCACAGGGGCATGCCGAGGACTGTATGATGTTGTTTCTGTGTAGATGTGCGGGTAATCTTGAGTGGTTAGCCATTAGTTTTGATAGTATCACAATTTCTCTGCGACTCAGGTCACAATGGTTAAACCAAGGTGTTTGTTGAACCCTCGACACAATGTTGAAACAGAACCTTCCTTTCACCCCGTTTTTCCACAAGTCCTGCCACTGGCTCATATTCCTAGCATTACTTGGTAAGTGTATGTCCAAGCTCGTCAATCCTCCAGACTCATCTATACCACAATCAGCTGCTAGCTTGGCTGCTCTATCCGCCATTTCATTGAGGACCAGACCCTTGTGCGCCGGTACCCACAAGAGCACAATATGATAGCCAGAGATAGTCAGTTCCGATATACGTTGTCGAATTTGGTACCAAAGTTCGCCACAACGACTACCGACAGCATTATTTCCCAAGTGCATCAAACTTCTCATACTATCCGACATGATAATAAATGAGTTGCTTTGTCTAGATGATATCATGTCAACTGCACATTTTATAGCAAACATTTCTGCACTAAACACCGAAGCGCTGTGAGGTAGTTTTCGTAGTACTGGATCCTGTGAATCGTAAGTAACGACTGCTGATCCCACTTTGTCGCCACACTTTGAGCCATCAGTAGCCAGTTGGATTGCTCCTTCGTATTTCGAGATCATAAACTCTTCAAGTAGTTGATTCCAACTACCACTTCCCGGATGTTTCTTAGTAAGTGTTAAATCAACAAGAGGTGTGCAGTTTTTTATTCCTCTGTCGTAGCGGTAGCATGGTAGTTGCTCGATGAGGGTTTCATTTGGGACAATATTACTTAGTCGCAGGATGCTTCGTTGAATCTCCGTTCTCGGGACCCCACCATGAAGAAGAGGTTCAGCGTACTTCTCGTACCAGGTTTTCATGGAAAACCGTTTGTTGACAAATTTTTCGGCTGCTTTTTGTCTTCGTAGTTTCAACGGAGTGACCCCTGTAAGTACTTCGAGTGATGCGGTGTGTGTGGTTCTTGTGGAACCAATACATACTCGTATACATCTCCATTGTATTCGATCAAGCTGTATTGACAGCCAATCTGGACAGTCGGCGAGAAAAAGACTACCGTACTCCAGAATCGACCTTATGTTTGCCTTGTAGATTTTAAGCAGAGCAGTTGGATGAGCTCCCCATTTCTGACCTGCCACACTACGAAGAAAGTTGATATATGGTGACACTCGTTTCTTCAGATACCGCACATGAGGGCTCCAGGCAAGTGTTGGTGTGAGATACATGCCCAAAAACTTCACACAAATATCGTACTGAATTGCATGACCATTTATGTTGATCACTGGGCGATCTTCTGGCTGACGCGTAGCAAACACCATAGCATTACATTTGTTTTGAGAGACTTCTAGCCCCAACCCACTCAATTCTTCTGACAAGTGATCAATAGCTCGTTGCATAACCTCACTCAGTAGATTTAAATTCTCTCCACTTGTAATTAACGATATGTCATCAGCGAAATCGACAACAATAATTCGCGGAATTTCACAAGTTGTTCGAACTGCGTGGTTAATGAACACATTGAAGCATGTAGGACTCAAGGGGGAGCCTTGAGGTAGTCCCATCCACGTTGTTCTGCGTACCGTGGTAGTTGAATCGATAGGTACCACTAGATTCCTCTCCCGGAACAAACGATACACAGCTTTAACGACTGATGTTGGTATTTCCCATCGGAGCATCTCGTCGACCAATTTATTGATGTTAACGCAGTCGTAGGCGCTTCTTATATCCAACATACAGAAGAGCGCACGTTGGCTAGATGATAAAGCTTGTTTCGCATTATGTACTACCACTTGAAGAGCATCCTGGGTGCCTTTGCCTTTTCTAAAACCGTACATACTATCAGAGAAAAGCAAGTTGGCTTCCATATACCACTCAATTCTGTTTTTAAGCATAATCTCGTACACTTTTCTAAAGCATGAGGCGAGAGCTATTGGTCTGTACGATTTCGGGTCCGCTGGATGCTTATCGAGTTTGAGGATCATAACAAGTCTGAAGATGATCCACTCTTCTGGAATGACATCTGATGTTAAGATGTGATTGTAGATGCGAAGAAGTATTTGTTTTGCACCGTGTGGTAGTTTGCGAAGGGCTATGTATGGAATAGTGTCATAGCCCGGGGCTGAATTTTTGGTTTCGTTGAGCGTATTTCTGAGCTCACTCAGCGTAAACATATCTTGAGTTGGTGTAGGTGTTAATGTTATTGGGTGTGCGGGCTCAGGAGTGGATGATGGGGCTAATCTGTCAACAATTCCCTCGATAACCTTCAGATCTCGCAGTTCATTTTTCGCTCCGCTATTCCCCTTGAACCTTTTGGCCATCCGCCAGAGGTTCGAAAGTGCTGTGTCACCTGATAAACCGTCGCAGTATTTCTCCCACGAAGATCGTTTCTTTTCTTTAATTAATCGTTTGAACTCACTTTCTTCTTTTCGGTAACTGTCATACATTTCAGATGTGTATCCACATGACTTCCATCTTCGAAATTTCACTCTCACTTTTTTCACTTTACTCTCCAGCTCCGAATCCCACCAGGGTTGTGAGCGTCTTCCACCATTTGTTGGTGTTGATGTCACGGACGCCGTTGCCATGGCTTCAGCGACCACATTTCTAAAGTGGTTGTAGTCCATTTCATCATAACCACACACTTTTTCGTCCACAACATTCGAGTATGAAGTCCAGTCTATATTATAACTCATAGGAACACTATTATTTATTACTTGAACATTGTCAGTTTTGAACACTATAGGAATGTGGTCGCTGCCATACAATGCGTCGAGTGTATCCCAGTTGAACAGTAGGCTGATGTCCGCTGAAACCATCGTAATATCGATGGCACTAGGTAGGTGCGACCGATCAAATCGTGTGTATTTTCCGTTGTTGATCACTACTAGGCCTAGATCCTCCATGACGTCGGTGATTATCTCTCCTCTCCGATTGTTTTCCCTATTCCCCCACAGAGTGTGCCGCGCATTAAAGTCCCCACCAATAATACAGGGTTTGGGTATGGAAGATAGCAAATCATGCATCTGGTTGTAGTTTACCACAGTTTGTGGATGGATGTAGACAGAGGCTATGTAGATCTTTCCATTTGGTGTGTTTATTGAACAGGCAACGGCTTTTAACGTATTGTGGCAGTTTAGATCATGGGCTATCGGATGTAAGTTTTTACGAACAGCGACCAATACTCCCATAGAGTTCCTAGTGTGATCGGCTCGGAACAGAACATGATCTTTTAAACTGAAGCGGCAGGTAAGCTGTAAGTGAGTTTCTTGAAGAAGAAGTACGTTTGTATTGTGAGTGTTGATAAGATTTACAAGTGTTGAAGATTTTTTCAATACTCCTCTGCAGTTCCACTGCAAGCAGCGGAGCGGCGTAGAATGCACCTGAGTGCCCAGTGTGATTCTTATAATCTCTCGGGGATAGTTTCACCTCCGGGGCTTTCGTCAGCATTGTTCTCATCTACGTACATGCCTTGTTCTGTTGTAGTGGTCGGCTTTCCTTTCTGTAGAAGGTATTCGTAGTCAGAAAGTGCTTCGACATCTTCTTCCATCTCCCCATAGTTGCTGGGAGCATTAGTCTCCTGAGCAACGCCGACTGTTTCGCATCTATCAGAGTGGACACTGATAGTTTCATCATCTTCTTCTAGCGTACGAATTTTTATTGGGGGAAAATCGCTTTCATTGTCACTAATATCTTCTCTGCCACGCCTTTTAATTGTTGTTTCTAGGACCACTTCTTCTGAAATCTGTGGGGGAATTAGGGCAAGAGCAGCGAACCAATCAGTTTTTCCCTGCGAAAAACTATTTTGCCGCTTCTTGTCTTCTTCCTTTTTTTGTAAAAACATAGGACATAGGTTCCGATCATTTGCTCTGTGTGTCCCAGAGCAGTTGACACAGATCGGGTCACCATTGCATGCGTGATTATCATCTACATCTAGCTCCAAGCATGATTTGCATCTTGGCCTACTTTTACACTGCTTAGCCAGATGGCCGAAACGCCAGCATCCTTGACACTGCCTAACTGCGTAGTTGTATTTCCTCACAGGGTAGAGGACATTGTCTAGTTCAACATGCGAGGGCAGTTCCAGACTACCAAACGTGAAAACAATAAGAGGGAGCTTCTGGAACTCCAAGCCGATCTTCTTCTTCATACGTCGCTTTTCAAGGATTAAGGGATTGTTAAACTGCATACTTTTGGATTTTTCGAAAACTTTAACACTTGGCAAGTCTTCGTCTGAAACTCCTTCCATATAAACGACTCCCAGACATTCCACAAGTCTTTGCGGAATATTGAAAGACACTTTGGGATATGTTTTCTTCACCAAATCGTTTGCATCTTTAGCAGATGCCATAAGAATTTTCATTTTCTTCCGCGACATACATATCCCTTTCACATACGAACTCGCGAAATCACGTATTATCTTTTTCGACAGTTTAGATGGATCTAAAAAGTCTTCACCCGTTTCCGCGATAACTATGAAGGGCCCAGTATTACATGGGCCGTATTGTCTAATTCGACGCGGTCTGTCTTTTTCCGAATTGGCCATTTTGCCAAATTTAACCGAGAGAGTAACTTTGATACTACACAAGCCGAGATAGGTGTGAACGCTAGAAGGTTTCTCTATCGAATGGGATTTGGTGTTTTGAGAACCTAAAAATTCCATCCGACAGTAAATACGCATTATAGGAATTAAGCAGAACGAAAACTGACCGTATCCTTGTCCAAAAACAATATGATTGAAAACAAATCCGACGAATTCTTCAAAGCTACGCACCTTTTAAGATTGACGAGGAAAAAACTGCTTAACAACGACTGTATGGTAACTGTGATTATTTTTTTTATCTTTGATTGGATTAATTTGCCTATGGCAACTTTGACTATTTTCGTTTGTGTTTCGGTGTTTAGTAAGATCTTTCCCCACATGAAGGCGCGCATTGCGTGTCCTCTATTTTTTTGGGGAGTGAGGTATATTGATTTTTATTATATTTGGTCTCAAGCAATATCCACGATGGAGTAGGCTGCGGCCGTGGATGACGGGTGTGATTTTTTTTGCTGCGAATTTTAATCCCGGAAAAATATTTCATTGTTACATATTAATTGTTACTTGTGCTGAAAAACTGTTCGGAAGTTGGATGCTTTGACTTTGAGTTCGCATAGTATAGATTCTTATTTGGTAGACGTTCTACATGCCTAATTTATTGCCAAAATTGGTGAATGATGTTTAGTGACCGCTGTAACAGCTGGAGCCGGTACCGAAGCTGAAAGAAAATGTACTTTAACACAAGATACTTCCTGCGAATCGTTCGTCAGATCAAACATTCGAAGAAGACCCGGATTACATTAAAATTTCAATGAAGCTGAAGTCAGAATCTTTGACCAATTGGTTCTACTAGGCCCCATCATTGCATACAAATGGTACTTTGAAGAGGAAGGAAGAATGCGCTGAATTCGGTGAGATTGTTCAATTTATAGGAATCTGTGCAACATATCATTATTATTATATTACCAAGTTCTACTTGCCATGTAGGATGCCCCATATTTAAAACCCTCCCCATTCCTTTCTGAAACAGCTTCATGGGTCGTATGAGTTCTCTGCACCTAAAGAGTTTATTTCGCTGTTTCAGAACTTTCCTATCATGATTACATTGACTTGCCACGGTGTGTATTATAGTACCTCACTGAAAATCAAAGCGGTACTTGAAATAAGTATTGAATCCAGATACTTATTTTGGCATCTCGTGTTGGCTCTGATTAACAGTTGTACTTTATGTATCAGCCAATGCAAGATGTGTGTAGTCACCCTCTGCTATGCTATGCTATGCTATGCTATTTGGTCTCAAGCAATATCCACGTCTCGTGCCCTTTGAAGACTACCAGCCTAAAGAACGTTGGATTCAGGTTACACTTTGAGTGAGGGCTACGTCTTCTCGACCGCAGTTGCTTGTAGAGTCCATAGTAGGAACGACTTCCTCTTATCAATCGGCACCGGTTCTCACGGCTGGTGTTATTGTCTGCGGTCATCAGTGAGTCGAGATTGACAAAGTCTTCGACTTCAGCTCATCGCCGTCGATCGTTACCTTTTTACTACTGGACGTATTAACCCAATCCTTCTTAATTCGCAATTCAATTTGCGGTAGATCTCCTCTACCGCTGCAGATGAACTGCTGGCTATATCAATGTTGTCAGCAAAGTAGATAAGTCGCCTGGATCTGTTGAAAATCGTGCATTTCGCCCACTGCTCTTCGAATAACACCTTCAAGCGCCACGTTGAACATCATGCAGGATAGACCATTGCTTTGTCAGAGGCCCCTGCGTGATTGGAATGAACTCGGCACACTGCATAGCGTTCCATCTATTGCGCCTTGATAAGTCTAGTCAGCTTCCCAGAGAAGCCGTTCTCGTTCATGATTTTCCGCAGATCGTCATGGTCAACTGTGTCGTATGCGGCTTTGAAGTCGATGAATAGATGGTGCGTAGGGACTTGAAGTTCACAGAATTTTTGGAAAACTTGCCGTAATGTGAAGATCTGGTCCGTCGCAGACCGTCCCTCCATGGAGCCGGTCTGACGACTTCCCATGGATCTTTTTTATTGTGGCGTTAGGCAGAGGATTACGATTCGGGACAAAAAATTTTGGGTGGCCTAAATAAGACAGTGATCGCTCCTTAGTTCGCACAGTCCAATTAGTCGCCCTTCTGGTAGATTTGGCACATTACTCCCTCCTTCCGCTCTCCGGTAGCTGTTCTGTGTCCTAGATCCGGACCATGAACGGTTGTAGGCAATCACCCAACTTGTACGAACTCATTTCAATGATTTCAGCTATTATACCATGCTTGCCAGCTGATTTGTTGCTATTTAGCTGGTGAATGGCTTCCGTAACTTCACTCATCGTTGGTAATGGCTCCACCTCGTCATTGGCTACGCCGGCGATGTATCTTTCCCCACAACCTTGATCTTCTGCATGTGCGCCGTTCAGATGTATTGAAATGTTGCTTCCACTTTTTGATCACCCCACGATTGTTCGTCAGAATGACCCGTCCTTATCCTGGCACATTTCGGCTTGCGGAATGCAGTTTTTTCGGAATGCGTTGAGTTTCTGATAGATTTATTGGATTTATGCAACGCAGATCTACGACCACCAACCTCATGACGTACGTTTAAGTTAATGAGGACACTGGACAAACCTCAGCAAGTCGACGCGAATCACCCTGGATAGCAAGCTCAATTTTTCACAGCATATCTCCTCAACGATAGCGAAAGGTTTTGTGGTCCTTGGCTTCATCCGTCGAAAAAAGGAATTCTTTAATGACTTCTATAGTTTGAAAGCTCTGTATTGTGCTCTTGTGCGCAGCATTGTTGAGTACGGGGTGCAAATTTGGGCTCCATATCAAGCGAACATTCGAATAGGATTGAGAGGATACAACAATGCTTTATTAGATATGCTCTACGACAACTACCATGCACGGTAAACAAAGTTACTCTGTTCTGTATAAAAATCCATACAGATTCGAGAAAAGTGTCTCCACTGAGTTTTATGTTTGGGCGCTTTACACAGAGCGTGAGCAAAAAGCTTTTACACATTCGAAAGCTTTCAGCCAGTTAGTCAATTCTGTATATTTTGACGAGGGGATGCCCATGCATTTTGAAAATTTCTCTGCGAAAGTTAAATAAAGAATTTCTTCGAATAAAAAAGCAATGTTTTCGATAATTAATTGTTTATTTATAAAGTAATTATATAGTTTTTAGGTGAAAATTTGAACGGTGTTAACGGATCCATATAGCTTCAACGCCTGCAAGATAAGTGTTTGGTTGTTATTTGCGATTCCTTTGTGGCGCTCGTCGTCGAAGATTGTTCCTCATCTTCTGCTACAAAGCTTCGTGTTTCCTTGCCGTTTCCGATTTCTTTTATTTCGGAAGGTCGAATAAATCAATCCGGGACACCAGCCCCATCATCCGGCACGGATTTGCTTACGATCCACCAGAGTATGTAGTGTATCTGGAAAAAAAACAATTTAACTTTAATATTCTGGATAACAAAATAATCGGTTATGAAATTGAAATTTGAAATGTGAAAAATAAATCACAGTGATGAACTAAAATTGAACATAAAAATTTCAAATTATTATTGAACATAATATGTAAAATTATTTCTTAAATTATAGTCAAAATTTGAAGGGAAATCTTTGTTAAACTTAAAACCAGTAAACCTTAACGAATTAACAGAGGTTCGAAAATAAGTAGTTAACAAACAGTAATGGCTTTTGTATTAAAGTTTTTTTTTATCTACCTTTTGAACATTTCCGATGAGTTGCCCACAAGCCGACAGAATCGAATGGCATTCGGCAGGCGGGTACGTTTTACTGGCATCTTCTCGATTTACATCGTGATGTGACCTCCATGTTAAGGTGCATTTACCTGTTAAAGAAATGAAAACGTTATTAGAAAAAAAAATTAGAATTAGAAACAATGTTTTAGCATGACATACTAATTTTAGATAATAAAATGAAGTTAAAAATAAATTTATGATATAGTCTCACTCAGAACCAATATAACAGTAGAACCAAACTTAAATCAGGGTAACTATATAATCACATCACCTTTGAATACTTTTTTTCTATTCTGGGAAATTTTGTGCGCTCGTTGTGAATAAGAACTTCTAAAAAAATTTAGTTCAATATTGTAGATAAAATTAATAGAAAATACAGTTTCCTACTTACCAATATTTTGAGAAGAAATATTGAGACGTTCAGATGGATTCTTTCGACTTTCCGGAACAGCATATCCGGAACAGTTTCTTAAACGATCGATTCCTTCTTCCGACTACTGTGAAGACCGATTAAGGGAAACATCCGAATTCAGCAACAGTGCTGGACAATATCCCTGAAATCATAGTTAAGGTCAAACATTGCAGTAAAATCATAAGAATACATACCTTTCGTTAGATATTCACGATAATTTCAATACAAAAACTATGAAAATTGAAATCATCGTGACAATCGGTAGCGAATTTGAAAAATGTGTATGCTTTGACATCCCCGTCCAAAGCTTTCCAACAACAGCAAACTTTTTATACAGAGCTGAATAATCGAGTTTTAGTTTTCATCTGTATATTGGCTATCCAAAATTACTCAAAACTGAATTGGGGGTATTCAAATTTTGAACAACAATCAATTAGTGATTTTGAAGGTATAATCGTAACACATTTTATGAATAACTCAATTTTTCCGTGTGGAACGATTCATCTGACCTCCCGCCTTATGAACAACGCTGCTTGCTGCTGAATTTGCGACGCTGGCATCAAGGCGCGTCTTCCTGCAACGGCTTTTTATTTTCGACATCCTGCATAATAACGTTGATTGCCCTGAACTGTTATCGTTGTTACTGTTCAATGCTCCTGAGAACAACTCGATCTCAGGATTTCTTCAGGCTTGCTGTCCGACGAACCCAATATGGTCAAAACAATCCTTTAGATTCATGTTGTGCTCGTTGTAATGAAGTAGTTAGTGTTTTCGATTTTAATATTTCCAAGAATGTGTTTCAATCTGGAGTAGGATAGTTTTTTAATTGTTTAAATACTGTGAACCATCTGCGAAGATCAAATAAATTTCCAGGGATTGAATTTTTACCTATAAACAAGAACTGGTAAACTAAATTAATATTTGGAATCAGCACCCCAAAATGAGTCAATTTTTAAAAGAAAAATGTTTTTTTTTGTTTCAATCAGGCTTTTATTCTCGCTGCGTATAGTCATTTTGGCTTTTAAAGCTTCGTTCAATCATAGATAAAAATCGGTTTCAATTGGTTTCTGCCAACTGGTAGTTTTTCAATGAGCCAATGTTTTGAAACTAGTCAAAATAGTCCAAACAGATCCAGCTCGACAGAGAGTTTCGTTACGGCCTGGAAGAAATCGTTACGGCCTGAAGTCAATTGGAAAAAGGAAGGTATTAGATCGTCAATCCATTTCTACTTGTTTCGAACAAACTTCATTAAAAAGGCTTTGAGTTAATGAAACCCTGGTAGAATAATGACGGTGTAAAACTCAAAACTTATCAATTTTACAATTAAAATGAATGTTTTCTTCTCAATTATTGAGTGTATGCATTAAAAGTGTACCCGTTTTAAATTTGCTATCACACCGGTGGGGAGCGCGTGTTTTAGCCGATTCCAAAGTTTAAAATTTTGCTAAAACTGGTATACCTAAAACCAATATTTACGCCTGAACCGTTGCAGGTGCTCTGAGGTTCCGTTGAGAAGACAACATGAAATAAAAATGAAATTTCAAGCAAGTCGTGAGGACAGTTTGATCATGTTCACAATTTCAAGTGGGTTGAGAGGACAGTTTGAAATTGGAAGGCGAGTTGAGAGGACAGCCTGAACGTATCGATAGAAATTTTAAGCGAATTGAGGTACAGCTTGAAATTGACAGGCGAATTGAGAGTACAGCCTAAGCATAACGAAAGAAATTTCGAGCGAGTTGAGAGGACAGCTTGAAATAAGAAGGCGGGTTAAAAGGACAGCTAGAAATAAGATTCAAATTTAAGGGGAGGGGGGGTAGGGTCTTACGGGTAAAAAAAAACATCATTTTCACGATTTTTTTCTAGAGCTATCGTTCAAACAAATGTATTCAAATTTTTTGCATTATGCAAAGCATTGTTAAAAGAACATTTAGTAATTTTTTCGTAGAAAAATGTTGAAAAATGAGCCGGTGACGGAGCACTTTCGAGGATGCCTTTTAGAAAACAGGATTTGCGGTGGACACTGTATCTCAGCACAGAATCATCTGAAGTCAAAAAATCAGAGCAAAATATTTTTAATAGATGTTTTTCTGGACCCCAACGTTTTATTTAACTTAAAAAAATTTTTTTTGAAATTTTTGTGGCTGTTTGAAGTAAAAACTACGATTTTTCACGAAAAAATCTGCCATTTTTTATCTGTAAAATCTCCCCAAAGTAAAAAAAGAAAAATAATAATAAAAACGTTGGGGTCTGGTATTTTATATGTAGAAAATATGTTCCAAATTTGAAAAGAATCGGATAAGTAGTTTTCAAATGACGATGTCCACGGAGTTTAAAAATGTGCTTTCGAGAAAAACGCGTTTAAAGTTTCTGCTTTTGCTTTCTTGCAGTATTATATAGGAGGAGATAAAGGCCTATAATTTTTACAGTTTTGCTTCAATTGACTTGAAAATTTGACACAACATTATTGAAATGTTTTACAATAAGAAAATAAAAAAATAAAAAAATCGATTTTTTGAAAGTGTTAGACCCTACCCCCCCCCCCCCTTAAAGCGAGTCGAGAAGACAACTTCAATTTAAAAAAAATCGTGTTGAGAAGACTTTTTGAAATTAATTTGAAAATCTAGCGGATTCGGAGAACAGCTTGAGAAATGATGCAACTGTGAGCGTATCGAGGGGACAACTTGAAAGGAGGATAAAAGTGCATCGAGAGGACAGTTTGAAGATTACTTATAATAAGAATGAACCATATAGCGTGTCGAGGTGATAACTCGAATAAATTGATCAAAATTTCATACGAGCTTACAGGATGGTGTTGAATTGAGAAAACAAAAGTCAAACTGACAGTTTTCCCATTTAAGATACATTCTGGAAGTTGTTAGGCGTGCCACCCTGAGGCCTAGAAAGGGAATCTTTTACACGCGCCGGTGGGAGTGGTAGATTTCATACTTACAGCGCATAGTTCCTTCGGTAGTTCGAGATCGGGTAGCTCACCGGTGTTGCTTCCAGGTTGCAGTCCTCCGGACAGGTCCGCACACGAATACCACCAGGGATGAAGCGACACGGATGCAGCGTGGCGCGACCGGAATTTGAAACTATTGGGGCCGCGACACGAGCCCAGCGTGGGGCGGCCGGAAATAATGTTTCGTACACCGCGATTTTACCTCGTGTGCGGCGATCGGATGCGGTCGGATTTGGCGGCTGTTCCACCGGGATATGTTTTACTGGTGCGGCGATCGGATGCGCAAGGATTAAGCGCTTAGAGCTGGGGCCGATTGGAAGAGCCGGATAGTTGTTTGCCGACCATGGGGAAAGTCTCCAACGAAATCAGCGAGGAGGCCTGGCAACTGAATCTCAAACGTGGAACTACATCGCCAGTGTCATCAAAAGGCGCTAGAAATCGAGATTCGGGAACGTAAGTGGAATTAGATTGAGCACACGCTGCGAAGAAATGAAAACGAGATTCGCAGAGAGGCGCAGAGCAGTTGACGAGAACCATGGCTGGCAGCAAGTGAAGACGCTGGCTCTGGATCGCCAGAAGTGGAGATCCTTTATATCTGCCCTATGGGACGTAGATAGGTTAGTTGATCCAAAAAAGTATCTTAATAAAATTCCGTCTTTTCTTCCACATTGACTACAAGGACGTGGTCGGCGCCGTTATTAATCATTTAAAAAAAATGAAAGCATCAGTTTTATACATTGAGAATGTACGGCTAGTACCAATCTCGATTCTTTTGGACTAACAATCATTGACAATGTGTAACTTGTTCCATTTGAACACGCCAGCGATGATGTAATTCTAAATGTATAGATTAAGAACAAATGTTTAAATAAAAAGTTCCACAAGAATGGATATTTAAAAAACCGTTTATTAAACATTTCGAGTTCAATGATTTAAGGTGGATATGCGTATGCACCTTTCTTTAATTTTTTTTTTTAGAAATGAAAAAACGAAACCTTCCTATCTGAGGTATCTTCATTTCTCACTAGTACAGATATAGTTTTAAATATACTGCCAGCCATAGGGGCACCACCTACAATTTTCAATAGCGTCGCTATTATTACTCTTTTCTTCTGTATGCGCCGACAGTAAACAACTAGTGGGGCCAACGGATCTGAGATTTTTCCCAAATTAACTACCCCGACTCACACACAGAGTCCTTTGCCCATGGAGCGTGGAACTGCTGCTGTGTTTTAATTCCACACACCCACTGGTTCTAGCAAATACTACAACGATAAAAATTACACCGCCCAAAACCTGGCCAATTGCGCGATCCAATCCAATCCGATCCGGTCCGGGCCAGAACCAACGAAGTCAGAGTCAGTATTGCGATAGAATTCAATCCGTTCGCGTGAAAGAGCCGCCAAAAAGCTAGCTACTGGCTAGTTAGATTAATTCGAACCGTTTATTCGTGAGTGACCTCCCTTACTATAAGTGATAAGACTTCCGTTCAGAAAGTCCAGCCCGATTAGTTTACTTAAGCCCTGCGAAGGTTCTACCCAAGTTTTACGGTGAGTGAAATGAACCGAGCTCGTTAAGATAAAGAACCTAACTGATGAACTGATATGGTTGAAGAAGAAAAGCTACAACTTTTGGAACTTTGGGACAATTTTTTTCGGTTGATTGCTTTATCTTGCAATTTTGGAACGAACCTTCAAGTTTTGTGCTTTTGGACAGTGTGAAGAGAAACAAGCTTTTGTTAAAGTTGTATAGATATGGAAATACTTATTAATTTTCAAGGTGCTTCAATTATTAAAATTTCTTGAAGAATAGTGTTTCTACTTTAAATATTTCACTGGTGAAAATTGAAAAAAGTAGTATGAAGTTGGAAGGTTTTAAAGAGCTTTTTGGAGCAAAAAATGATAAGGAGGTTCGATCCCAGTTTTTCAACGACTATCCCGTCATGCACTCAACCAGCAGTCTCGGAATGTGGTAAACTTCTAAAACAAACAAAATTATAAAAAAAAATCTCTAGCGACAGAAAGGAGAAAACTTCTGTGGGCAGCCGTTAAAGTTTAGTTTGTAATGTAAAACCACCTACTAGCTGGTGCTGGTAGAACACTTTGAAACCGTACCGGAAGGGCTAAAACGGAAACTTTCGGCAGGTGTGCTGAGGGCGCCAGTGTTCACGGGGATGATTCCAGTTCAAAGAAAACTCTGCTGGAGTCTGAACGCTCCAGACAACCGGACCATAGTCAGTGGGAAGCCAGCGACAGAAAACTGCAAAACTTCAAAAAAGTTTTCCTCCAACCCAAAGGAGACTGCGCCATTAATAAAGTCCCACCAATTAGCAGGATTCAACCATAAAGTTAGGAAAACTTAAAGGGTGGCGGCGCCACAGTTTTAGTTCTGCTCAAATCAAGGATCTGAAAAACTGAAACTTTTCTCCATCACATCTTGAACGCACAATCATTTTACGCTTGAATAATTTCCAAGCCAGCCATCAGTGTGCCATAGTGGTCTGAGTTGAGATTTTGCGCGCCCCCCGATCGTCGTTAAAAATTGCTATTAATAGCCTGCGGGTAGAAAAATTCCAAAACGTGAAAATCTGCGCTCGATTTCAGATCGTGTAAATGTTTTAGTTAGAAGGAACTTTGCATGGACGTACACTCGTATACTGCGAAGTTTCCACCGTCGAGCGATGAAGGCGATGTGCGAAAATATCGATGATTCATTCCATGTTTGCTATCGAGGGGAAAAGTTTTATGTTTCACCTTGAAATTCCTAATCATCGCCCGTGTGTTGGTGGAAAAGTAACAATCGATGCTGTGAACTAGAAGATTAGATGTGTTAGAAAATAAATATATGGAAAATTTGTTCCTCATTCAAAGTTGCACATAATTAGGCTGACAGACGGTGACACAAATTAGAAACCAAGAACAACTTCTACCATCATTGTACCTATCTGTTCTATAGAATGGTTGTTTTACGAATAAAAACTATACCTACTGACAGATTCCATTTGAGTTTTTAAAGACTATCATTCTAAAAGAAAAAAAGTCGAAACATTTGATCAATACTGAAAACTACAACAGCCATCATTTGAAGCATCGACTATGACCACTTTTATCAGGTCGCCTTAAACTCTTTTTAAGGCCTATCGTCAGAAATTTTTATTTTTTATAGGGGAAATTTTTTTTTCGGCCGTTTGACGAAATGGCTAACAGAACAACATAACTAATCAATGCATTTTGAGGATAATACGCTTTGAACATAAGGCAAGAAAGAATTTTATGAATAAACCAACTCAAAGAAATTTAAAAATTCATACAAGGTTTTGATAACTTTTGATTAATATATTATTTCTTTTTAAATTATACGTAAAGAAGCTCAAAACAAAAAGTTTGGTGGTTTTTGTTTCTTATTCAAATTTAAGCTTTTATAACGGTTTCATAGTGATTGGAAAGTGGAATAAGAGAGTGTTTTTGTATGCCCCCATCATGTTTGTAAAATGTCGCTACCCTTAAATAACAGGTTAAATAGAATAAATATATGATTTTTATCATCAAAACTTCGAATTTAGGCTCTAATTAACATCTTTAGAGAGAATTGAAGATCTCAAAACAGATTTGATAAAGTTTTTCTTATGGATGAGTTGCCTCCATAATATGGCAACCCTGAATTCTGTTTTATTCTATAAAATAATAGAAGAAATAGATTTTTATAAAACTTCAGTTATGTCGTATGAAAGTTATTAGTTTCTAGCATTTCCAATGAAATTATACGGAAATATTGTCAAAAAACAGAAATTTTGCTTAAAACATAAATAGGTGCATTTAGCCCGCACGGTTTGAGGTGCGGCAATTTTGACAACAGTTATAATAAAATCTATTTCTCAAAAACTGAAGGAGATTTCAAGATAAAAATTACTCCAATGTATAGAAAACAGATACCTGCTTATGTGTATACAGTTTTTGTACACATACTCGATGCAATATTTGAGAAAATCAGTATTCTGCTTAAGAGGCGCATATAACCAGCTCCTCCCCTAGGACTCTTTATTCGCCTCTAAAAATGCTCCATGGTGGAGTTGAAATTCGGTCAGTAGTTAGGCTAAGATAAGATTCAACTATGAAGCGAGACGAAAAAGCAGCTTGAAAATAAGAAAAAAAAATTTCTTATCATGCATATAAACAACCTGAACACCCTTCATTTTGTAGGTGTGAGTGTGTGTGTAGACTGATACTTCTTTTTGGGTTTTAACATTAGATCTTTAGTTATTAAAATGGTGCCCAAGCAAAAGGAGCTACGAATCAAAATTTTGTACATGCGTCGTAAAAATCCACTGTGACCAAATTGATAAAAATGTTCAGATGCCTGGATCTGGGGGAAATATTAAGTCAGGAGCGGCAATGACGAACAGAAGAATGGCTACGCTTCCAAGCGAAGCTCCAATTTCTCCATTCGAGATGTTGCAAATATGTTGGGAATACCATCTAGAACCGTGCATGAAGCTAAAAAAAATCCGGACTATTAACTTATAAGAAGGTGGTCACTCCAAATCGTAACGATGAGCAAAACCTTACGACAAAAACAAGACCTAAGAAGCTGTATACGACATTGTTGACAAAGTTTGATCACTGATAAAGTTTGAATGCGTGGTAATGGACGACGAAACCTACGTCAAGGCAGACTTCACACAGCTTCCTGGACAAGAGTTTTATACTGCAACCGGATTAGGAAAGGTAGCAAACATTTTCAAGCATATAATACTGTCAAAGTTTGCCAAAAAATATCTCGTTTGGCAAGCTATCTGTACCTGCGGCTTGAAAAGCGACATTTTCGTTGCAACAGGGACCGTCAACCAGAAAATTTACGTGAAAAAGTGTCTTCAGAAGCGTTTGTTGCCTTTCCTAAAGGTTGTCTGTGCTGTTTTGGCCGGATTTGGCATCCTGCCATTATGAAAAAAAAGGCCATGAAGGGGTATGCCGCTAACAATATTCATGTTGTGTCCAAGGATAAGAACCCTCCCAATACACAAGAACCGTATACGTAAGAAGACCAAAAAACTGTTAGGGTCATATACTTGCTAAGGGAAATGACCGCTTATGCGGAATGCATTAGCTGTGCATCCGAATACATTGGAACATGTTCTTCGTATTTCTGTCCACTTATATTTTGTCAAAAAAATATTTTTTCGTGGTTAAAACTATGTAAAAAATAGTATCCGAACTAGGGACGGGATAATGTCATAGTCATGAGCTAAAAATTGCGACTATTCTTTTCCTCAAATGTCGTTAGTTTAAGAGTTTTTGAAATGAAAGAATGCTATAAATCGGTGGTTCTACAACTTTTTTCCTTCACCGCCCCCTTTTACAAAATTTTCGAGCTCAACGCCCCCCTGGGCAATTTTTTTTTGAAAATCTTTAAAAAAATGATAATCTGAATCGTTGAAAAAGCATTAGCTTTTGGCTTTATGTTGTTATAAGACTTAACTAAATGTTCATTCAAATTAATTAGTCAAATTTAATAATGTCAAACGATTCTTAATTTTTCAAACGTATCTATTTCGTGGTTTTTCAGATTTTCAAAATTTTGTTTACATATAATTTTGTTCGAAAAAAAGCAAATTTTCGAAAAATAAATGGAAAATGACCAAACATAGCAACTTCAAAGCGTGTTTTCTCTAAAATAGCTTTTGTGCACTTAAACCTTTTTGGCTCCAGGTTCTCTTCTCTTATTGCCTCAATTCTCCACTAAACTCTCTCTAAATTCTATGTAATGTATTTCCTGGACAATTACTCAAACTGATTGATAAGTTTGTTTTGATAGCAGATCATATTTGGTAAACAAAATTCTATATTCACTTTAAATTTCCATTATTGAATACAAATTAATTATACTGTCAAGCTGATGAAATAACGTTAAAAAAGTTTTTTTTTTATATATATCTGAATTTAGTCTTGTTAATAGTTATGCAGCATTCACGAGTCTTGAAGTATAAGTAAGATTCTAAAAACTTAACTTCTGCAATGTTAGTGATAACCGAATAGATTAAAAGATTATCCATAGCAAATGGCACAATTGATAAGAACTTAAAATAAAAATTCTCCTACCCAAAAAAATCTTTCATATATTCTTTTCAAAAAATCTATCACAGATGACGCCTTTAAACCAAGGGGCTGAAAGAGACGAAATTATCCAAGCTGATATTTTAGTACTTTTTTAGTCTTTTAGAGAAAAAAAATGAGTTACTGGAACAAAAATTTGCTTGCGGCTCTGTAAAATTATAGACATTTTGGTCTTGAACCTGATGTTTAGTTTTGTAACGTAATTTCATTGTTTTGCATCAAACCTTAATCGTTGTTATTTCAATAAACGCTGTTTCGTAATTTGTGAAAAATGTGAATTACGATCTCACCGCCCCCCTGAGCCCTGCCAACGCCCCCCAAATTTCAAAATTAAGCTCACCGCCCTCCTAGAAGCTCTCAACGCCCCCGAGGGGGCGGTAGGGACCACTTTGAAAACCACTGCTATAAATGATAATTTTGGTAAAGAAAGATTTTACCATTCTGGCATTGATCATTGAAATCTTCAATTTCTCAGCCATGACATGACAGTTAAAATGGGTCATGAGAAATATCACCAATGCAATTTTTTGCAACTTTGTTTGCCAAGCTGTTTTACAAATGTTATACTATGGCAAATGCTAGCAAACAATAGTAAAAAAAATGAAAATAGAGATAAGCGTTTCTAAATAGACGTCTTTTTTTTATTTCCATTTGGGTTCCAAATTTCATTCATTGCCCACTCTTCTCATACGTGAAATTAATTTGTATCACGTGAATATGAATAGCACGTAAATTCACATTATCGGAATATTTCTGTCATGACATGACCCCTGATTGATCATATCCAAAATAAATTTCACCGTCTACGTGAATGAATGAAAATTTTCATGCCTGATCCGAGCAGAGCAATGCTCACACTTTACAAATTAAATAAAAAGAAAGCTGAAAATATATTTTTACAAATTTAGCTACACTTGAAAACAAGTTTTTTTTTAATATTTTTTTTTCAGTTGAAAATATTAAAAAATTTGAAATTTTTGGCTAAATTTTCTACAGTGTCAGTTCCAACCATTTTTTTTTTGCTGCTGTTGGTAGGAAATTCAGTGAACCAATTCGATTTTCAGTACACGTTTCTAACTCAAACCCGATGGAAAGTTTGTAATTATAATGCATTCGAATGTTAATTTAATGATTTTTATTCGCCTTCATTGAATATCGGACTGTTATTTTTATTTCAATTATAAGATATTGATAATAAAAATACAGTAGTTTTTAGATTATATAACGGTCAAAAAAAATTCACAGTGAATATGGCGAAACCATGAATTTTGCGAATCTATAAATAAAAATGGAAAAAAAGTTATTTTATTGTCTTTCATCAATAATAATTTATAATGTTTTAATGTTGTGGAAACGTTTTGTAACAGTAAATTTTGATCACAAGATGTAATTTTCAAAGTCAACTAAACACCAAGGATCGTTTTCAGTTCAAATTATTCTTCTCTATAGAAATTTTAAGACTTTCTCTTGAAATAAAACCATAATATCAATTTGATACTCTACCTCTCATAAAAGTGAATTATTTAGTTTTTATGGAAATTTATCAGTCGTTATGTCGATTTTGAAAAAGAATTCAAAGAAAACTTTATCAAAAAATTGTCTTCTGCAAATTTCAAAATAAAATAGTTTAGTCTTCACACTTTTGATTAACCGTTTACCTTTTCGATTTTTTTTCAATTTGCTCAACTTAGGCTTTTAAAGTGTGTTTCTCGAAATTTGCTGTATGGGCACATAATTCTTTCTTTTTCACAAGTAGAAAAACAGAAATTTTAATCCTTTTTACATATTTTAAGGCAAAGCTAGCAGAATTTTATTTTGATCAGTCAAAATTATTTATTTAGACAATACTAAAGGCTGTCCAATCATGATTACGCACGCCACCCTTTCAAATAAACAAATTAAAAAAAGAAACAGAGACACTTATCTTTTTTCAAAAACGCTTAAATTCACCCACAACTTTATATGATTCGCATAACAAAAAAAAGTTTAATTCATTAGAGCGGCTAACCAAGCACAAATAACAACACTAGCATTAGCGTGACGTAAAAATGCTTATGTCGATTATTATAAATGTTTTTAAAATTCAAATGACGATTTTAAAAACTATACAGCTAAAGTAAACAGTTCAATGACATTTTCATATTATTGAAAACTTTATTCCATCACATAAACCACAAAAATATAATGAACAAAGACGCTCTACGCTTTTGAAAGACAATTAAGGTCCTGGAAATGGCTTCTGGATGCTTTCTAAAATAGCGTGATGAAATATTATCACTAACTAATGTTCAAATCGAACGTGAATTAGGCGAGTATTGAAAAAATCGAAGAACTACTGTATTGAAGAATCTCCACTCACAAGTGATTTGTATCCGTTCTCGGATAAAAAAAGGCAATAATTTCGATAACTCAAATCACAAAAAAAACATCGGAAAAAGAGAAATAAAAATATTTCAACATTGTTGTGGAACGGTATTAATTAGTTGTTGTGGCCTTGAGGATAGCATTCAAGTCTTCTAAGCCAGAGGTCATGAGATCGAGTCTCGGTCACGGCATACATAGTACTATTTCTGTGAGTTGGTGGTAGTAAGATGCTAGCCATCATATCATTGAAAGATGTACGCTTTAGTCTTAAGTAGAATTGATCGCTTCAAAGAAACATGAAGTTTCACTGAGATCCTATATGTGTGTGTACGTTTTTTAAGCGACTAGATAACTAGTGAGTTCTCTCCAGAGAACTCACTCTCAAGCCAACGAGTTGTTTTTACCTCAACATAAAACCAATAATAAGTCAGTTCGCACAAACCTCTGTCCTATCAACATCTCGGTTGCAGTTATCACCCCCGTCGGTATTCGGTTCCAAAAGTGAAGTTGGGTGGGAATACAGATAAGCTTGCCCAAAATCGGTCGTGTGTATTTTAATCACGGAAGAAATACATCCCACTGTGATCAATATCACAGCAACGGAACAGACACAACTGGGTAGCCTTAATTGCACCCACGGACAACTGTGAACAAAGTGTTGTTAGTTCAGTTATTTGAAGTGTTCCCCGACCCAACTTAGTGTTTAAAGTCCACTAAGAAGAAAAGTTTGAATTTGTTGGGACGATCCGGAACAAACATGTTAATAGAGTTTTGGATATCAAACTGACTGGATGACCGACGTGCATGCTCATGACGAACTGTCGAGTGGCGGTTTAATACGTCCACACATCCCCCTCCTATCCCAAATAAAATTAAATAAACATAATAAATGTAAAAATATTTCAAGTTCGTTTCTTTAAGTAAATTTTAAAGAACAAAATTCTTGACCGCAGAGGGAAAGCCACAGCACATACAAAGTGGGCGTTTCCCATAAAAGAAACAATTAGTCTGCTCAATGAAGTCTAGTCGAAACGGGACGAAACAAGTAGAAAAGGATTGGCAGTTGATCACCTGTCTCTTTCCAATTGACTTCGACCGATTTCTACCAGGTCGAAACGAATCCTGCTGCCGAGCTGGATCGGTTTCGATTAGTTTCAACTTGCTCCGTTGAACAACGACCTGACTAGTTTCGACCAAAACATTGGCTCGTTGAACACCTACCAGTTGACAGAAACTAGTTGAACCGATTTTTACCAACCGTTGAACGAAGCTAATGATAATCACGATATGAGCTCACTACTTCAAACAATCTCGTTTTTTATTTTTTTTTAGAAAACGTCTACTGGGCTGAAACATGAATCTTAACAATAAACTGATGATAAGAATACAGAACTGATTACGCAACAATGCGGCTTATGCTTTCATATTTCAATTACCCCTTTCCCCGACCTTTGTTGACGTTACACGGTTAAATAATCTATTGATCGGTGTTATAATTCAACGCATACACAGCTCAGAATTCAGTGAATCAGTATCTCATATTTTTCATTGCTTTTTTTGTCCGAATTTTAAACAGCTAAATGTTGAATTTCATCTGAAAGTGAAGTTTCAAAAGAATATAACTCTATTGCAAAACTCTCGCAAATGTTTTCCAGGAACTTTCCAAATATTTAAACGATTCGCATTCAATAATCTCTACGAAAGAAACAAAATATTATCATCTAACACCTCAGAGTCTTCGCTGCTACTTTGCAAACATTTCTGGTTTTGTTTGGGTTGCATTTCAAGTATTAAAGAATCCCTGCTATAGAATCTGCCGATAGAAAAAACCCATGGATGAATCACCATCTTTAAAATCACTTAATTACAACTTATTGGGATCAATTTTATTCTCGGTGCATTCTTATCCAAGTCTCAAGTCTCAATCCAAGTACTTCTCAAATAAGCCAAGCGCGCATTGAGGATTGTTTATTACTGTCGGTGAGATTCTTATTCTATCCTATCGGAACGCCTTTTTTTCATTTTCAAGCTCTCCATCCGGAGTGATATGATAAATCCAAGCTGTCCTTCGACACGCTTCACAGTTTCCTCTCATCTTAAACTGTCTTCACCATGTTGATCATCAATTTTCTTTATAAACAAAACCTTTTCTTTTAACTTGCTATTCAGTATCTCTGTTCTCTCGTAACTCAAGCTGTTCCCTTTTCCTGCTTTATCATTTATTGTATAAAACACCAATGCTATCTTCTCAACTTGCTTTCTAATTTCATCTCGTTATCTTCATCTCGTTAATTTAAGATATATAAACATAAAATTCAGGTTGTTCCCTCGAACTACCTAGTTCGATCTGATCACAAACTCTTCTTCCAACCCACTGGGTTGTCCTCTCAACTCACCTTTTTTTTTTAATTTCAAGCTGTCCTCTCAACTCGCTTGAAATTCGCATCAATTTGCACTGGCGGTCCTCTCAACTTGCCATCCAATTTCAAGCTGTCCTCTCAACTCGCTTGAAACTGTTATCAAAACGCTCAGGCTGTCCTCTCAACTCGCCTTATTTAATTTCGAGCTGTCCTCTCAACTCACTTGAAATTCGCGTCAATTTGCACTGGCGGTCCTCCCAACTCGCCATCCAATTTCAAGCTGTCCTCTCAACTCGCTTGAAACTGTAATCAAAACACTCAGGCTGTCCTCTCAACTCGCCTTTCAATTTCAAGCTGTCCTCTCAACTCGCTTGAAATTCGCGTTAATATGTTCAGGCTGTTCTCTCAACGAGCCTTCCAATTTCAAGCTGTCCTCTCAACTTGCCTGAAATTGCGAACAACATACTCAAGCTGTCCTCAAGACTCGCTCAATATTTCATTTCAGCTGTCCCTTAAACGGACTTGAATAATTTGTCAATTTAAGTATTTTTTTTTCCAACAACAACAGTGACGTATTCGTAAAACTACTTATTTATCACGGGTCGTATGACCGACGTGCACGCTCATGACGAACTGTCGGGTGGCGGTTTAATCCGTCCACACAGACCCTTTAATATTAAGGTCAGAAAATTTTATAGGAATTGATTGATTTCAGTTGAATTACAATAGCGCGAATGGATGAATTCACGTCACAAAATTTGACTGCTGCAAGGTACTGCTGCACATCAATGTAAAATACCGCTTAAGGAAACGAAAAGTGTGCGATTCACACATTAGGAGTCCATTAATGATGTCACGCAAAATTTGGAAAAAAATGATGATTTAGACAACTAAGCTTAACCCTTCATTTCATGATTTTTTATTTTTTCTCGAAAAAATTCTCAGTAGTGCGCAATGATGAATACATGAAGGGAAAAATAAGGAAAAAATATTATTTTCACATATTTCGGTTATTTAGCAAAAATATTAATTGTTGCAAATTTGCAACAACATGAAACGGTTACACCTTTTTTTCTTCACACTCGACAACTGGAAATAAATGCTTATTCCTAATTTCTTTTGCACTAATCATAGTTTTCGCACAGGAACTTCGCAAATCTAGATTTCTGGACACCGGAAAGTTAAGAAATAATCTGGGAGTAGTTATGTATGTTGGTTTTCCACCATGGGTGCACGGATTCACCGCAGTTTCTGCCTAAGTATGTGCTCACATGCATTCTTGGACCGACCCCATGGCTTCGTATGTAGGTATATTTTGGAAGAACGAGTCAATCAGGTTACTTAGAGGTATTCCGGCATCCGCGCATATACCTGGCCAGCTGGCAGCTGGTTAAACATTCATATAATCAGTTATAAGAGGAAACACATTTTACCTGTCGGCTTCTTATGGGATTCGAACCCAAAAGTTGTCTCGCCGATACCGGGAATCGAACCCAGCCTGGCACATCGGAACCAGACTCGCACCAGCTTATCCACTAGACTACAAAGACTCTCGAGAAATTAGCTAGGAGTAGTTATGCGATAATATACCACCTACTGAGGAAATTATTCCTTACGTTTGCTTGAAGGTGCTAAAAAAACGAACACACACATATAGGATCTCAGTGAAACTTCATGTTTCTTTGAAGAGATCTAATTTACTTAACTCTAAGGCGTACATCTTTCAAGTATTTTATGGCTAGCATCTTACCACCAGTCCACGGAAAGAGCACTATATGTGCCGTGATCGGGATTCGATCTCATGGACTCTGGTTTAGACGGCTGGAACGCTATCCTCTAGGCCACGACCGGCGGCAAAATGGAAAGCTTCTTACCTATACAACTTTTCTGAACATAACCTTAAACAAATCAACACAAATCAATTCCGAAAACGTATTTAAATTGGTTCTGATAAAGATTCTTAATCTTAAATCATACCATAACTATATGCCAGTTTTAATAAACAAACTTGATATTGAAGAGCAAAGTCTCAATTTAGTTTTGAAGAAATGATCCAATTACAAATTACATTAAACTATTAAATATCATTTGTTGGCAAAATTAAAAGAACAATAAAGATTTCTTTGGAATGAGCATTAGAATTTGGAACATGATTCTAAAATTAGAATTCAAACTTGAAATCAGTTTAAGAATAAAAAAGAAATAAAAATAAAACTAAATTCGAGAACAAAAAGTTTCAATTTAAAATCAACTTCCAGAGCTTCCAGGAAAAGGTTGAATAGTATAAATAAAGAGCATTTTTCGTCGATTGATAATAAGAAACGGCTCATACTTTTGTAAAAAATAATGAGCATTGTAATTTTCAATCAAATCATTCATTCATCTCTAAGAAAAAAAAAGCAAAACAATACTTCAAACCTCGGTTATCGAATGTTGGCAGATAGTACTGAATTTTCAAGTGGAAAAATAAAAAAGCGTATTCGTTGTTTGTTTTTAGATTTTTAAACTCTCTGGATAAAGCCCCGTACTTGAGTTTGAATCACGTTGAATAATATAGAACTTTTGAAAATTAGTGTTTGCTTATTTTGCAAGTAATGAAGGCATCCGACATTTTTTTTTATTCAAAATATGTATTTGTTATACCAATGGGCCGCGGAAAAAAAAATCAAAATAATGTGTTTTACATACGCTGAAATACAAATCCTAAATAAGTTAATTATTCGGACCCGTCCTAGTTTAAAATTTGATAAATTTTGAACTTTTTATAATATTTTTCTAGTTTTGATAACGGTTTAGAGCAAAACTTTTATTTTTTTCACCTCGGGGGCCCTCTTTATTCAGGGGGGGGGGGCAATTTTTCTCATCCCCCCCCCCTCTTAATACGGCCTGAACATGATAATAAATCATTAATAACGAAAACATTGTCATCGGGAAACAAATACACTGTTTAACGATGCAAGTTTCGAAAACACACTATGGAACCCATATAACTAGCTAGGGTACTACCGTTGCATGGTGTTGCATATTTGCAACAGTTATTGAAAACCCATTATATCAGAGAAAAAACAAAAAAAAAATCTCAAATTTTGTTTATTATGTAAATTACTTTAGTGGGAATACGAAAATATTTTTTTTGAGTCGAAAAAAAATTCTCAATATGAATTACACTAGGCCAAAAATTTGAAAAATTAGGCTTTTTCCACATTCCATATTTTTCAGATTCAAGTGGGTTTTTTTGATTCCTATAAACACTAAAAATATTTTTTTTTTAATTGAACGTGATCTTGATATTATAAATATTATTCCCATCGAAAAAAAAAAATTTACTTTTTAGCTAAATGTGAAGTTTAGAACAGTTTTAATTAATTGTTGCATATTTGTAACTTTATGAAACGAAGGGTTAAAGTTGGGAAATTTTCCAAAAACTGCATTAAAAATTCATCTCATGGTGAGGTAGACTAAATTGCAAAATTCGAGTTGCATTCGAAGTAATTTTTCATACTTACCAAAACACATTTATTCAATTTAAAATAGCTACCTAAATTATCGTCCACATCACCTCGCAGCATTGTGTAACGGCCAAAAGTTTGAGATCAATGCTCTAAAACATGCATTTTTTTAAACTCGTATCTCTGTTATCAATCAACGAACGTATTGGCTGTGTTACCATTGGGGTATTTTGCCCAATCAGAACCCACCGAGAGCAAGCATTGAGAGCACTCAATCTGAGTGCTAAGGTTAATAATTATTCATCGATAACATATCGATAAGTTTTCTCGCTTAGAATTTAAATATATAAGAACAAAATCTGTTATCTGATTTAAAAGGACCTCAGCTAGTTGGATATTGAAATATTAAAACACAAAAATTGTAAAATAAATATGATAGAGATCACTCAAAATAATGAATAGAAAGTATTCACTTTACACTTATGACACGAGACAAAATACACTACACACTTACAAAACAACCAACAACGACCAACAGTTTAAAAACGTCAAGCAGAAAGTGGAACGGAAATGCCAGTTAGAATGGGCAGCTTATCATCGTACTAACAGGCTCAATCACTTCTTTCCACTTCCAGTCACCATAGTGTGCACATCGGGCATTCCAAGTTATCAGAAAAGCCCACGTGATATAGTAAATCTATAACATTCTAGTGGAAAAATTGAATAGTGATTCGTTAAGAGCCAGGAATCAAGTAAGTGATAAGCGCAAGCTCTAACTGGAGCCCATTCTAACACAAATAAATTCCGCAGGACCCAGAAGATTGGAACTTAGATTTGTGACCAACAAAGCACCATTTGACCCGAGGCAAAGGGGCCGGTGATTCACAATCTATTTCCGTCCTTTCGTTACTGAGCCTACATATAAGTAACGGATTGGTACACCGCATGAAGGGCCGGTAAGTTTCATCCAACAAACTTTACTCGCCGAGGCTTTAAATTGGTTGAGTTAAACGAGCCAGTGAGCCTTCCGTCCTATTCCACTGATCTTCCGAGGAGCGAGCAAGCTGGCACGGAGTGTTAGCTTCGCGGGGAAATTCTAGCACACCAAGCAGGAATTCGTCCAAACCACAAGGACGATCAGCCCAACAGCCACCCACGCTCAGGTCGTCGTTTTGGTCCCAGGAGGCACTGTTCGATCCCTTCAAACGGGTGCGTAAGACTTCGAACGTGTCCCTCAGGATCCACCGCTCTGTTGAGGAGCCTGCGGAGCGCAAGCACTGCGGGCACCATCCAGAGTGCCAAAGGGTTTCATCGCCGCCACGAGGGTGACATAACCTTCGTCGCCACTATATGCCGGAACATCAACCTATTGGCCTGTTGATGACCACGAACCTGATCAGGATAACCGAAAACGCCGGCCGGCCCAGCAGCAGCAGCAGTTACACTTAACTCCCACACACACACAACACGTAAGTTATTTTATAATATACAGGACATGAAAATTTAGCATATTGTGTTTTCCTTTTGAACTTCCGATCAGTACCCTATTGTGAGAAGCCGACCCGAGGTTCTCCGCAACCTCTGCTCTGCTAGCCAAGCAAAAGAGGCCGCATGTGAGCCCACCCTCACTAGAATTCCCGTGGCTTGACCAGGAGTTCGAGGGCAGTAGTAGCTGGCCCTTCTGGCCAGCTAAGTAATAATTGGCGCCCAACTTAAAGAAACAGTACTGGTCAGTAGTTCGAAGGGTTCACAATCGGAGTGATCTAGGGAATTAGGGAAATTTTGCAAAATTTTAGTAAATTTTGTTTGGTCCAAGTTACAACTAGGGATTGCTCGAAGGGGTTTTGAGTAAGCGGGTATTTCGGTGGTTTCGTTATTCTGGATTTCCCCCAAATTTGCACAAGACGATAAACTGTGATAATTGCCGTCTACTAGTGCGCGTACCAGTGAAAAAGGATTTATTTTGCAGAAGTAATTTAAAACTTTTTGTTTGCATAAAATGTATTTATTCCATCTCAAAAATAGAACATTCACTTTCAATTTTATACAATACTTTCACTTTTTTGTTCTTCCACTCCAATAGAAATTTTTATCTAAATCTATCATTATCAAAAGCAATAGCATCATTTCCTACTTAAAACTTAAATCTACATTCAATTTTAAAATTTTATTTTCAAATAGTTTTTCCGCATCAATAACATCACATTCACTTGGTATCACAGTAATTCAATATCATTTTTTCCATCCGAGATTATTTAAACTACATCAATTAAAGAAACACTTTTATCTGGGTCTTGATTCGACGAGAGGGAGGGTGAATATTTTACTCAAATTGAAGTAAAATAAAGAAAATCTAAGTTTTTCGTAACAAGGTTAAAGTTTTTTGTTGATTCATATTTTATATTATTATCGTGCTTCAAAATGAATTTGCAGCAGTTGTATAAAAATATGTGCGTTTCGCACCTAGAGGTTGACGAGGTCGAGCATGAACTGTTGATTAGGAACATTCTATTTCATTTCGATGACTCGGAATCGAAGAAACGAAGAAAACTAGAAGAAAGAATAAAAGAAGAAAGAAGATTAGGGTACATCTCCACCGCATTCGCGCGAACTTGGAGAACAGCCACCGAAGAGCTGGAAATAACTAGCAATCGGGTGACGATGATTAGAAACGCTCTAGAAACCCAAAATTTAGGCAAACGCTCTAAAGATTAAATAAAGACTCGTTTAGTGCATTATCTTGTTCGAATGTTTCATTTATCTAAAGCTTCGGACGCTAAAAAAATTCTTCCACAAATTGAAAAAATGGAACTGACTTTAGAAAAACTCTTCGAAAAATATTTTTCTGAAGAAACAGTGGAAAATGACAAAGTTCAAGAAATCCAGATAGGACAAGAAATTTCACAAGTTCTTGAAGAAGTTCGCGATGAAATTCAAACGTTGAATGAGACTGTAACAGCTCTCGATGAGGATTTAGAAATCTCCGAAGTTGCACAACAACAAATAAGATCATCACAACCCAGCTCAAACGAAATTTTACAAGTTCTTGAGGAATATGAACAGGGTAATAATGATAATTTAGATCAATTGATAAACATGTTTAGAAGTTTCATCATTATCACAGCTGAAAAAGAAAAGCAGAATAGCGAAAAGAAGGAAGAGAAAAAGAAAGAATTGGTAGAAAGTATCGAGAAAAAGAAGAAAATCGAAAATTTGCTAGGCAAAATAGATTTGAAAGTTAATAGAAATCCTATTCACAATAGCCAGAGTTTGAAACCCAGTAGTGATCGAACTCAAGCTGACACTGATGAAACTAGCTCTTATTCGAACCATTCTAGGAAGAAAGTTTATGTTAAAGGGTTCAAGAGTGATCTAGCCTCGAGAAAGAAGTTAAATCTAAATTTAGATCAGCAAGAACGAGGCGAAGATGATCACAAAGAGAAATCTAAAACGAAATATCACTTGTTCGATAGATCAGGAACTAAACCAAAGGTATTTGACCTTCAAAAGATCAAATATGATAAATCCAGGCAACACTACAGTTCAGGCACATCCTCTAGTCACGATAGTGGTTCTGCAACTGAGTGTACTTTTCGAAACAATAGATTGTCCACTAAAGTAGTAAAATCCCGAAGCCACGGTAAGATCAAAAGAACCAAGTATGGGAGCATAACACTTTCAGATCCTACATCTGATAGTTCTGTCTCATCTCAATCAAGTTCGGAAAGCTCATCAGATTCTCAGAGAGTAGCTAGGAAAAACTACAAGAAAAGGGGGAGTAGTAAGCTCCGGGAAAAGCAAGCGAGAATGAAGAGAATCCCAGTATCTGAGTGGAAACTCAGATACGACGGAAGAGACGGGGGAAGAAAGTTGGGTGAGTTTCTTAAGGAGATAAGAATGAGGATGAGGGCAGAAGAAGTGTCGGAGAGGGAAATGTACCGATCAGCAATTCACTTATTTAGTGGTCGCGCTAAGGACTGGTACATGGATGGAATAGAGAATAGGGAGTTCAGAAGCTGGTCAGAGCTTTTGAAGGAACTCAAACGAGAATTCCTCCCACCAGACATAGACTTTCAGCTCGAAATTCAGGCTACTAATCGCCGCCAAGCAAGAGGGGAAAGGTTCGTGGATTTTTATCATGAAATCCAGAAAATATTTCATTCGATGACAAAACAGATTTCAGAACGGAAGAAATTAAAAATAATCTGGCGTAATATGCGTCATGATTATAAAAATGCCTTGACTGGAAAGGAAATAAAGTCATTAGCTAAACTGCGTAAGTATGGGCGGATCATTGACGAAAATAACTGGGCTCTATACCAGAAAGCTCCTGAAAATAACATGCGTGGGCGAATAAATCAAGTGGGAGAAGTTCAGTTCGATGAACAGTCAATCATGTTAAGAAAAGATAAAAATGTTAAAACTTCAAATAAGAATAATCAGGAAGAAACAAGAAAAGGACAGAATCAAGCGATCAAGGGAAAGGAGGAGATAAAAAGGCCAACAGAGAAAGAAAAGAAAGAAGAAAACTCGTTGATGAATTTGCCAGGGACTTCTCAAGGTACCTTGGAGGTATTGGTGAACCAGTATAAGCGTCCACCAATCGGCACTTGTTATAATTGCCGCAAAGAGGGCCATCACTATAGTGAATGCCCCCAAAAACGAGAAAAATTTTGTAGGTTGTGTGGATTCGCTAACGTTTTCACTAGTGCGTGTCCATTCTGTCAAAAAAACGCTTAGAATTCAGTTTGGGAAGGCAAACTGATTCTGAATCTTCAAATCCTTCATCACCTGATTTGACTAAAGAATTAAATTCTTTGGGATTTCGCCCAATGAGTGAAACCGATTATGACAATCAAGAAGTAGCAGAGTTATTTGTTGAACTAGAAGGTGACGGAAGACCTTTTGTAAAAGTTCACATTTCAGAGGAAGAAATTATTGGGCTGTTGGACAGTGGAGCCCAGCGCTCTGTGTTGGGGATTGATTCAGAAAAACTTATTGAAAGATTAAACCTTAAGCTGTTCCCAACCACGGTTACAGTTAAGGCTGCTAATGGAAAAATTATCCCAGCAAAGGGATTCGTGTACTTGCCCATCACGTTCAACAACACAACTAAAATAGTTCCTACTTTTGTAGCACCCGAGCTAAGCCGAAAGCTCATTTTGGGATACGAAGATTTTTGGCGCTCTTTTGGGATTAAACCCACAATCGATTCAAATATCGACGTCGCCAGTTTAAACTGTCTCGAAGAGACGACATCGGAATTAGAAGGAAAATGGGAGCTGAGCGAAAGTCAAGAACAACAGCTGGAGGAGATCAAAAAGCTTTTCAAAGTTGCGGTGGATGGGGAGATTTTGGGTGCAACGTCTTTGGTCTCACACACCATCGAGATTAAGGATGAGTACCAGGCGTCTCCACCCATACGTATCAATCCTTATCCAACTTCGCCAGCCATGCAGGCCAAAATAAACCGGGAAATCGATAAGCTTTTGGAGCAGGGGGTGATAGAAAAAAGTAGAAGCGAGTGGTCATTGAGTACTGTGCCGGTTATAAAGCCAACCGGAGAAGTGCGGCTTTGTTTAGACGCCAGGCGTCTAAATGAGCGCACTCGGATGGATGCGTATCCTCTTCCCCACCAAGACCGCATACTGAGCAGGCTTGGGTCTAGTAGATTCATGAGCACGATTGATTTATCAAAAGCGTTCTTTAAAATTCCGCTTGACCCAGCCTCGCGAAAGTATACGGCCTTTTCGGTTATTGGGAGGGGACAATTTCGCTTTTGCAGAGTGACGATGGGCCTTCTAAATTCTAGTGCAGCTTTGGCCCGTTTAATGGATGAGATTTTGGGGTACGGAGAATTGGAACCGAATGTGTTTGTTTACCTCGACGATATCGTCGTGGTAAACAACACATTTGAAGACCATCTTTGTTCCCTGAAAGAAGTTTCTCGCAGGTTGAATGCAGCTAATCTCTCGATCAATATTGAAAAATCAAAATTTTGCGTACCAGAATTACCATACCTCGGTTACATCCTATCTGCTGAGGGATTAAGGCCGAATCCAGATAGAATCAATCCCATTCTAAATTATGAAAGACCGTCTTCTATTCGTGCCTTACGCCGTTTCATTGGAATGGCAAACTATTACAGGCGTTTCATTCCGCATTTTAGCGAAATGAGCGCCCCATTGACAAATCTTCTCCGCAAAAAGCCAAAATCATTACCTTGGAATGAGCAGGCAGAAAAAGCTTTTTTAGAGATCAAAGAAAGTTTGATCTCGGCGCCTGTATTGTGTAACCCAAATTTTACATTGCCATTTCAAATCCAGTCTGACGCGAGTGACAGCGCCATTGCTGCTGTTCTCACTCAACAGTACGAGGACGGGGAGAGGGTGATCGCGTATTTTTCGCAGAAGTTAAGCCCAGCACAACAATCGTACGCAGCGACTGAGAAGGAGGGTCTCGCTGTGTTATCGGCAATTGAGCGATTCAGACCATATATCGAGGGCACACACTTTGTCGTAATAACAGACGCGTCCGCGCTGACGCATATTATGAAAGGTCGTTGGAGAACATCATCTCGCTTAAGTCGTTGGAGCATCGAGCTCCAGGCGTACGACATGGAGATACGCCATCGAAAAGGTCGGGACAACATTATTCCTGACGCGCTTTCACGCGCTGTAGAAGAGATCGAGATTTTGGAGATAGAAGACGAGTGGTATCAGGGAGTGTGGAAGAGGGTTGAGGAAGCGTCAGACGATTGCGTAGATTATAAAATTGAGGAAGGAAAATTGTTTCGATTTTTGCCGACTAAAACACCAGTTTTAGATTATCGTTATGACTGGAAGTTATGCGTACCGGAAAATCTTCGCGAACAAGTTCTCCGCACAGAACATGACGAAATGTTACATTTAGGGTTCGAAAAACTTTTAGATCGTTTGAAATTGCGATATTTCTGGCCAAATATGTCGTCCGCAGCCAGAAAGTACGTTCAAAAATGTCACGCGTGCAAGGAATTTAAACCTACAAACGTCTCGCAGCATCCCGGCGCGTCTAAGCCACGTCTGGCTACAAAACCGTTTCAAATCGTTTGTCTTGATTTCATTCAGTCGTTGCCGCGGAGTAAATGCGGAAATATGCATTTGCTTGTCGTTATGGATTACTTTTCCAAGTGGACAATGCTTTTCCCAGTTAAGAAAATCGCGTCGAATATAATCATAAAAACTCTCGAGGAACAATGGTTTCGACGGTATTCGGTTCCGGAAATCCTAATAAGCGATAATGCCAGTTGTTTCCTTAGTCGCGAATTCAAATCTTTTCTCGAACGGTACCAGGTCAAACATTGGACCAACGCGCGGCATCACTCGCAATCGAATCCGGTAGAAAGATTAAATCGAAGTATAAATGCCTGTATACGCACGTACGTGAAGAGTGATCATCGGTTATGGGACACTCAGATTTCCCAAGTTGAGTTCGCGATCAATAATACCCGTCACGCGTCCACCGGTTTCTCCCCTTACCGCGTCATCTATGGTCATGAGATCGTCTCAAATGGGCAAGAGCATAGACTAGATTCCGAAACTCAGGAACTCTCTGAATCTGAAAGAGCAAAGAAGAAATCAGAAATCGATCGTTCGATTTGGGAGTTTGTAGCAAAAAACTTAAACAAAGCTTTCGATAAAAGCAGCCGTGCGTATAATCTTCGAGTATACGAGGTGGGCCAAAAAGTTTATCGTAGGAACTTTACCCAATCATCAGCAGGAGAAGCATACAATGCCAAGTTAGGGCCAGCATACATTGCATGTACTGTAGTTTCCAGAAGAGGAACCAGTGCATATGAGCTCATGGATCAAACTGGGAAGAATATAGGCATATTTTCCGCAGCCGATCTAAAGCCAGGCATCTCAGAAACCTAAGCAGAATAATAAAATAAAGAAGAACAAACCTAAGTTGATTGTATCAGGGCGATCTCTTAGATTGTGTTCGTTAACAGAAAGTAGATCATTAAATATCTTTTGATAAATTTTTTTTCATAGAATTTAAATTTTAGTGGTACCACATCCAGCAAATTCTAATTTTTGTTTGTCGCTTTCAGCAAAACATTAATAATAAAATTAATAATAATAGTATTGAGCACTAATCGAATTTCGAGCAAGACAAAGAAAAATGCTTTATCAGTTTAGGGTCAAATTCAATTAAATTTCCTCAGTTCAATCGACAGTTCATGTAAAACCGAAAAATTCATAATCTCCAAAAGTAAGCAAAAATATTATATGATTCGCGTGAGATTGATCTAGACCGATAAATGGAATACGACGGAATAATGCATAAGATCAAACACAGCTTAGAGAATTCTACACCGGTTATTTTCTCGTCATGTAGTACGAAAGCACTTTTTCCATAAACCAGAATTCACATATCGTAGTTAACCATCAAAATTTAAAAGTTTCAACAATTTCAAACAATAATTTCGTAGAATATCCGAGAACACACCTAGAACCAACCATAGCGATCCGAATGATGATGCCATTTGCTAAAAATCTTTGTTTTATAAAGCTCGACGAATAGAGAGTTTAAAAGAGATGATAGTTTTCCACTCAATATTTTATTGAGGTAACTGGTGAACTTGAGAGCAACGGAAAAGTGAAAGGTAACTGCACCAATCTTTATCAAAAAGAAATATATATATATATAAAAACAAAAACAAAAAAAAAACAAAAACAAAAATTTTAATTAATAAATTTACTTTTCTTATTGTATGATTTAGTATACTAGAGCATTTATATTTTCTTTTTCATAAATTCGTTTTGCAAAAAGCAGACTCAACCCTGGGCGGCAAGAATCATAGCGAAGTCTTGATTTCAGAATTAATGACCTTCCGTTATTAATTCCTTGGGGGGAGTATGGGGTAATGTTACCATTGGGGTATTTTGCCCAATCAGAACCCACCGAGAGCAAGCATTGAGAGCACTCAATCTGAGTGCTAAGGTTAATAATTATTCATCGATAACATATCGATAAGTTTTCTCGCTTAGAATTTAAATATATAAGAACAAAATCTGTTATCTGATTTAAAAGGACCTCAGCTAGTTGGATATTGAAATATTAAAACACAAAAATTGTAAAATAAATATGATAGAGATCACTCAAAATAATGAATAGAAACTATTCACTTTACACTTATGACACGAGACAAAATACACTACACACTTACAAAACAACCAACAACGACCAACAGTTTAAAAACGTCAAGCAGAAAGTGGAACGGAAATGCCAGTTAGAATGGGCAGCTTATCATCGTACTAACAGGCTCAATCACTTCTTTCCACTTCCAGTCACCATAGTGTGCACATCGGGCATTCCAAGTTATCAGAAAAGCCCACGTGATATAGTAAATCTATAACATTCTAGTGGAAAAATTGAATAGTGATTCGTTAAGAGCCAGGAATCAAGTAAGTGATAAGCGCAAGCTCTAACTGGAGCCCATTCTAACACAAATAAATTCCGCAGGACCCAGAAGATTGGAACTTAGATTTGTGACCAACAAAGCACCATTTGACCCGAGGCAAAGGGGCCGGTGATTCACAATCTATTTCCGTCCTTTCGTTACTGAGCCTACATATAAGTAACGGATTGGTACACCGCATGAAGGGCCGGTAAGTTTCATCCAACAAACTTTACTCGCCGAGGCTTTAAATTGGTTGAGTTAAACGAGCCAGTGAGCCTTCCGTCCTATTCCACTGATCTTCCGAGGAGCGAGCAAGCTGGCACGGAGTGTTAGCTTCGCGGGGAAATTCTAGCACACCAAGCAGGAATTCGTCCAAACCACAAGGACGATCAGCCCAACAGCCACCCACGCTCAGGTCGTCGTTTTGGTCCCAGGAGGCACTGTTCGATCCCTTCAAACGGGTGCGTAAGACTTCGAACGTGTCCCTCAGGATCCACCGCTCTGTTGAGGAGCCTGCGGAGCGCAAGCACTGCGGGCACCATCCAGAGTGCCAAAGGGTTTCATCGCCGCCACGAGGGTGACATAACCTTCGTCGCCACTATATGCCGGAACATCAACCTATTGGCCTGTTGATGACCACGAACCTGATCAGGATAACCGAAAACGCCGGCCGGCCCAGCAGCAGCAGCAGTTACACTTAACTCCCACACACACACAACACGTAAGTTATTTTATAATATACAGGACATGAAAATTTAGCATATTGTGTTTTCCTTTTGAACTTCCGATCAGTACCCTATTGTGAGAAGCCGACCCGAGGTTCTCCGCAACCTCTGCTCTGCTAGCCAAGCAAAAGAGGCCGCATGTGAGCCCACCCTCACTAGAATTCCCGTGGCTTGACCAGGAGTTCGAGGGCAGTAGTAGCTGGCCCTTCTGGCCAGCTAAGTAATAGCTGGTAGGCTGATTTCGTAGCTATTGAATTGACTTTACTTTTTGAATATTTAGTCGAAATATCTTTGAAGACTATCGTCACTAAACCTTTATTTGAATTTAAATCATTTTTTGATAATTTTAACCACATGGTTTGACCGATAAAAAACATGTTATGCTTTATGTCAAAAACATACAAAAAAAGTTTTGCTCACGATTTTTTGAATGAAATCAAAAGAATTGCAATATGGCCGATCAAAATTTTCACTTTTTTGAAGTGGTGATCCCAAACATTTAGCTGGTAGTATGATAGCATCTAGTATATGGACATTAGACTAGTTCACTTTTCGGCTTTTTTCGCTGATCACAACGCCACTTACAGGGTTTGATCCTCATTCATTTTCAAGAACTCTGGCTGAATTTGAGCTCATTTGAGTAAGTTTCCAGCAAGCGCTAGAAGTTTTATTGAAAAAAGTCCATTTTTCTGGAAAATTTTCGTAGATGTGTTCTAGCAAGCTGTTGTTAATATAAAATGATAATTTTATAGTGCTCGGTGATTGGTATGACAAGCATTCGTATGGACCTGTTTTAGATAATTGACTAAATCAAACCGAAAAAATTTAAAAATTCATAAACTACCAACTTTTACAGAAAATTTGCTTACAAGTTGAGAGCTTAAAATCAGTAGTAAATAGAAAAAAAATATTTCCGATATAAACTTTTTATAAAAAGATAGCCTTATTTATAACCTTTAATTTGATGTATAACACTTAATTATCGCAACAGTACAAGCAAAGATATTCAAACATTCACATCACATTCTTTGAATCATAATGTTGTCTCCATTCAAGTTTTAGCATCATGCAACCTACAAAACGTGGCATCAAGAGGACTTGCTTACAACTAGATCAAAGCGCGCGCTTTTTTTAACTCCTGGCCCCGTCATGGGATACTTGATTGAATAAAATATCCTTTCTTGTGCACAAGTTGGTGTGGAGCAAACTTGAATGAAAAATATTTTATCAAATCAAATTTGTTGCATAGATATTTAAATAACTTTGCTAGCACTCTTGCGATCATTAAGTGTTATACATCAAATTAAAGGTTATAAATAAGCCTATCTTTTTATGAAAAGTTTATATCGAAAATATTTTTTTTCTATTTACTACTGATTTTAAGCTCTCAACTTGTAAGTAAATTTTCTGTAAAAGTTGGTAGTTTATGAATTTTTAAATTTTTTCGGTTTGATTTAGTCAATTATCTAAAACAGGTCCATACGAATGCTTGTCATACCAATCACCGAGCACTATAAAATTATCATTTTATATTAACAACAGCTTGCTAGGAACACATCTACGAAAATTTTCCAGAAAATGGACTTTTTACAATAAAACTCCTAGCGCACGCCGGAAACTTACTCAAATGAGCTCAAATTTGGCCAGAGTACTTGAAAATGAATGAGGATCAAACCCTGTAAGTGGCGTTGCGATCAGCGAAAAAAGCCGAAAAGTGAACTAGTCTAATGGACATCAATACTCATGATGCACTTGAAAAAAAAAGATTTATTATTTGGAATACATCTTCTCAAACCTCTCAATGTGAAATGCTAATATAACTTCACATTTCTACGCAACCGATACCTTCACGCTCATTTCTCGTTTTTTTGTTTGTTTGTTTGTAAAATTCATTTTTATTGCTTCACCCAGAACGGAAATCAGTCAAGGGCGCGATAGAAAAAGCATTCCGATTAATCCGACAAGCCGTAGGCGTCAGCCAAGTCAGTCAGTGTCATTCCTGATGTAGGGGAGCGTCCTCTCAGTACCTTCCTCTGCAATGTATTAATCATCTTTATTTTCATCCGTTTGTCGTTCGGTTGTGACCAACAACGGATGACAGACGCAAAAAAATTGGCATAAAAAAGAAAACATCACTTAGCAAAATGGCATTTTTTTTTTCTTCGGGCGATGATGAGTGGCTGAGAAAAAATTTCAACAAGGGTGGCGAGGTCGATTAGTTTATTAATTTTTATCGTCATGCCGAATCGATATTTCAGAAGAAAAAAAATCATACAAATCATATTGAAGTTTATTTGAAAACCTTGAAATCCATTCACTGTTGCCTAAAACTTTTTTTAGGAATCAGGATCAATCCCCACCTCATGCGAAAAAACGGCGGTTAGGAAAACTGGCACGTAAACAAACTACCAAAACGTGCAATTTTCGCCCCACTTTGCCTCGACTTTCTCGAGTCGAGTCCCCTTTCTTCAAAATGTACCGAACCACCTCGGTTGGAAAATGGCAAAAGATCACATAAACCATTTTCCCACACCAATCATCATCATCATCACTCGACTAACAACAGAAGGGTACGTTAATCTCAATACCACACTATTCAAGATATTTAATAAACGAAAAATCTGAGCCCGTGTGCCGCAAATTTTTGACGTGGGTGGAAGACCGTCACCGGGAGAGAAAATTCTGTGTGGGGGGAAAGGTTTTTTCGTGTCCGCGAGCAACAACGAAAAAAAAAAAGATGAATAACAACATTTCACCCTGGACTTGGGGCCGATTTTCCGATGCTCTGACCGGACAGTTCACTTCGAGCGGTTCGCCGTGTAGGATTTGTAACGAGCAAAATAGCAGTAGGTAGTGTAATAACAATAATAATTCGACAGAAATAACGAGCACTTTTCCTCATCATCATCGTTGGTCCGTGAAAAATCGCGAAATCGTTGGTGCCAACCGGATCAGTGTTAATCAATTGTGAGTGATTTTTCGCCGTAGGCAACGGGAAAAAATCCCGGTCCAGTGTGATATTCCAGTCTATTTTTTATACAAGTATTACCCTCAAAGAGCGGTTTATTCGACTACAAAGTAAGTTGACAGACGGAGAGAAAGAAGTGGGTGAGCTACGCGGGCAAATTGATAAGCAAATAAATTTGATGTGAAGGAGTTCAAACTGGATGGGCAACGGATTATTTTTCTGGGAAATTGTGACCTCAAGGAACAGTGTCTGTGCAACTGATGGAAATTATCTCACCAATAAGGATGAAAGTTAAAAATATTTGAACAGCGTAATGTGTGGACTTTGAAGTGAAAAATATTTGAAAACAAACGGATCGGAAAAATCAAGCAAACCCATAATCGAAGTTTAAAGTCGATGAACAGTATGATATCCAAAGTTTTCGGGAAGAAGTTTATCAATTATTCAACTAATTTAAAAAGTTATAGTGATGTAACAAAACAAAAAAACAACCAGAACTGTTTATAATAATTGAAAACCTATCTTCAAACATGAGCTGTCGTCTCGATTTTTCAATAAATCAACGGTCCTGTTTTGAAAGTTTTCTGGAAAAAAAAAACATTAAACACAATCAATTGGTTAGACTAAGGTAGCCATATTGCCCGTTTTTATCCGGGTTTGCCCAGATATTTAATGTTAAATTTGGGAACAGTCTAGCCCGGATTTCATTGAAAAATGTCCCGGTTTTGCCCGGTTTTATTCACTTTATTTGACAAATCAAACAAAAAAAAATCTATCATGACTCCCAAATGAAATGTTTTAGGCAAGTTTTACAAAAATAATGATGAAAAGTTTCTTGAAAGTCTCGAATAAAAAAAATTTAAAAAAAAAACAATTGTCGATTAATTTTGAAAAAAAAATTTTTTTCAATATTTTTTTCTTGATTTTTGTTGAGTAAGTTCTGGGTTTTTACAAAATATACTCAGATAATGCCCATATTGTTGGTCATCAATTTTAAAATCAAATATCCGTATTTTGCCAGGTTTTTATAAAAAGTTGCTCGGATGTTTCCGGCCCTAATATGTGCTGGAAAAATTCTGGCAACCTTAAGTTAGGCGATTCATTAAATTCAGATTTAATGAATGCCATCCTTTCTTCGAAAATAACTTGAGGTGACTCGACCAATATCACCATAGATCTACTTTAAATTTAAGTTATAAATTTCAAACGCAAGATTTCGGTTTGAAATATTATTTTCGTACTATTTATGAGTATATGAGTGTTTAATTGATTTTCTCAAGTGGTATTTTCAAGAGAATTTAACAATGCAAAACATATAATGTAGATAGATACTTGAAGAAAGGGCACAAAATTTTTTGATAATTTTTGACGCGGTCAATGAACTTGGCACACAATTTAAATAATAGACTAAACATGATTTAAAATTGCCAAAAAAAATCCGTCGTTTCAAAATAAACTGAAATATTCTTGAAAGACTCAACACTGACTCAAATTTAATATGGAAATTAATCAAAATTGATCAGAAACTACCCTGTGCTTTTAAATATGGACTCAAATTTTACCTAAATTGATACAAAAGTTTACCGTTATTCCCAATAACAAAATATTTAAGAACGCTTCTTACCAGGCAGCTCTAGTCTAAATGAGATTTACAAAATCACGCATGGTATTTTTGGCTTACATTGCCCTCAACATTTAAGATTAAAATTATTCCAAAGTGAACTCAACATTCCCTCAAAGTTCAATAACAGAATACTTGAAACTAATTAAAAAAAATTGACCTAAAATTCATTTTAAATTGGCGCAAAGAAGATTTTTATTAAAAATTGCAAACATACTCAAATGTATTAACTATAAGTGATGTCTAAATTAAGGTTGCCAGAATTTATTCAGTACATATGAGTTCCAGACAAATACGGGCAGTTTTAAACAAAACCGGGCAAAATTCAGGCATTTTATTTAAAAATTGACGACCAAAAATCCAGGCAATATCATGGCACACTTTGTCAAAACCCAGAAACTACTCGACAAGAATCAAGAAAAAATATTGGAAAAAGTTTTTTTCATCAAAACTTATCGGCATATTTTAAGTCGTATTTTTGGGTTCCAAAAAAACCCTTCATGATTATTTTAATAAAATTTTCTCAAAATTTGATTTCCCATAAAAAATGAAAATTTCTGGGCAATATCCAGGCATTTTACATTGAATTTCGGGCAACCGGGCCGGGCCGGACTGTTCCCAAATTGTGTGTTAAATATCCGGGCAAACCCAGATAAAACCAGGTAATCTTGCAATCTTAGTCAATATTCGCCTAAAGTCAACTCCCTGTCGACTAACAATTTTAAAGGAATAACCCGCAAGTGATTCAAAATAAATATTATTTATCAATCTGGGAATAATATAAGGATAAACTAATTAAGTATAGATACAAAATCTAAAAAAAAACTTGAAACAGAATCAAAATCGACGACAAATCCCAAAATCGCCTCAGAGAACTGAAAAATGTCCCGTATAAGATAAAAAAAAATCAAAAACAAACTCAAATTAAACTTTCATCAGATATACTTCAACCGAAATACACCACTTTACGAGATAACGGGACACGAATAGCGCTATCTGGCGACTGAAATGGAAGCATTTCACTGTGATTTTTTTCGGAGTTTTGATCAGAGATGCCAGGTGTCCTGATTTTAGAGAATTTGTCCTGATTTTCAAGAACCGTTTTGAAAATGGTCTTTATTTTTGATAAATGGTCTTAAAAATTTCCTTATTTTCAAAAAAAAATCAAGTTTCTTATTTGTAGTTAAGTTATGAAAACATTGAACAAATCTGCAAAAAAGTAGTTGAATCCATTTAATCCATGGTAATCGTTAGTTCAGATGATATTTAAATGGTGTTTTTCGATATGAACTGGAGTTCAACCATGAAGATGCTCACTGAATGTCCTGATAAATAAATCAATTCCTGTTATTTGACAGTACCACCTGGCACTTCTGTTAGACAATCGCAATAAGTGTTGTGCAGGAATGCCAACCAAATCAATTTTCTTCACTTTTTCTTTAGTTTACATACAATGATAAAAGAAGCAAGTGTGTAATTAAAAAAATATATATAATATAAAGCAATGTGTTTGAATAATTTTTGAAATGTTTTCTCACTGGTTGATGTCTAGATATTTGAAGACTGTACTCAAAAAACGCTATCAAAAGTAATTTACAAAATAGGATGGTGCATGATCTTTGGGTACAGTCATTAGTCCCGAATATCGAATTTAATTCGAATAATGAAACTAGACTTACTAAGGTTGCCAGGTTGCTCGGATTTTGCCCAAATGTGTTTACTTTATTGGCAAAATCAATTACTTGATAACAATTATGTATTTTTCGTTCAAATTAATTTTTTTCAACAAAGTTTATCCAAATAAAGTGGCTGATGCGATTCGATGAATAGAACAACTTTTCGAGTTTTTTTTGTTTTAATAGAAAAGTTCCTCAATTTGCCTGGATGTTGCCCAGATTTTGATTTGTAAACATTGAAATCGGATGTCCGGATTTTGCAAGGTTTTTTTTAGATAAAATAGCCCGGATTTGCCCTGCCCGGATAAGTGCGAAAAAATCAGGTGTGATAATCGGCTCCATTTTCTTTTTAATCTAAATTTGTTGCCAGTGACCGGATTGTGGAATTTGTATCAAGTTTATAATTCTTGATTACAGTTTAGTTCATCATTCGGAAAAAATCCTGAATCGAATCTTGATTTTACTTTCAAAACTAAAGGTAGATTCATTTTCCATGTTCGAAACTCATAATTCCGGCATATTAAAATAAATTAATAAAATAAGAAACAATTTTTAAGATTTGGATTAACAATTTTTAATTCAATTCATATGCCGAATTGAAACTTAATAAAGTTCCATAATGCTGATTCAGAACTGAAATATCAGAGTTTCGGAATTTTCATCCAGATTACTGGGTAGTTGAATAACGAATTAATAACACTAGTTCACAGCATTTTTGAACTCAGTTAACTGAAGGTCTTTTCCAATGTGAAATCGGGCGCTGAATCCGAAAATGAAATTCAAAAAATCTCAGTAGAACCGTTTTTTAGTTATGCTCCAAATATGAAATTTCGAAAAAATTAAAAAAGTTCTTGTACTAAGATTAAAATATCTCGGACGGCATAACAGTAATTTGAAATCTCTCTTTCGCATATTGAAAGTGAATAAGTTTTCTATCGATCATCTGAACAGTGTTTTTGCGTTTGACCAACAATATTGTTGATTTTAGTGACTTTATGAGGAAAAAAATTATAAAAAAACACACTTTTTTAGAGAAAATATTGTTTCAACGAAATTTTTAGACTCGATGGCAGCATTTAAAAAATCTGATTTTCTTCTGCGCTTAAATGTCAATTTAAAACAAAGATTTCAAGTGGTTATTTATCTAAATCGGTTGAAAATTGAAGAAGTTATGGCTTTTTTACCATAACTGTAATTTTTACAGTTTTTAATAATTTAACGAACCGCAGTACACTTATCATAGTTTAAGAAGAATGAAACATGATAAATCTCACTCGCTCCAAATCAAAATTATTTATTAGCTTACCAAAAGGTTACATGCCAAGTTTCAGGAAGATCTGACCTTAGGGAGGGTTTGCTTAAGTCTTAAACGAGAATAAAATTTTTAGGTATTTAGCCTGAAAGGAACGAAAAATACTGATTTTTCATCAATAACTTTTTTCATTACTAGCCGATTGTTTTTTATGGTTGATTTTCTTAAAGCCTAAATTGAGACAAATATTTCACCCGAAGACTGTAACTCGATTGGATTTGAAACAGAAAAGTTATTTCGGTTCAAAGATTGTATTTTGGTCGAAAATTGTCGTATTAAACGCAATGCGTAAAAAGTACTCATTGCGTGTTGGACAAAATTTGCGGCCTTTGAACCGCAATAACTTTTCTGTTTCAAATCCAATCGAGTTACAGTCTTCGGGTGAAATATTTGTCTCAACTTAAGCTTTAAGAAAATCAACCATAAAAAACATTCAGATAGTGATGAAAAAAGTTATTGATGAAAAACCAGTATTTTTCGTTCCTTTCAGGCTAAATACGTCAAAATTTCATTCTCGTTTGAGACTTAAGCAAACCCTCCCTATGGTCAGATCTATCTGAAACTTGGCATGTGACCTTCTGGTAAGCTTATAAATAATTTTGACTTGGAGCGAGTGTTTCATTCTTCTTATACTGTGATAAGTGTACTGCGGTTTGTTAAATTATTAAAAACTGTTAAAATTACAGTTATGGTAAAGTAGCCATAACTTCTTCAATTTTCAACCGATTTTGATAAATAACCACTTGAAATCTTTGTTTTGAATTGACATTTGAGGTCTAAAGAAAATCAGATTTTTTAAATGCTACTATTGAGTCTAAAACGTTCGTTGAAACAATATTTTCTCTAAAAAATGAGTTTTTTATAATTTTTTCTCTCGTTAAGTCACTAATATCAACAATACTGTGGGTCAAACGCAAAAACACTGTTCAGATAATCGAAAGAATATTTATTCACCTTCAATGTGCAAAAGAAGTATTTCAAATTACTGCTGTGCCGTCCGAGATATTCCAATCTAAGTACAAGAACTTTCTTAATTTTTCCGAAATTTCAAATTTGGGGCATAACTCAAAAACAGTACTACTGAGATTTTTTTGAATTTCATTTTCGGATTCAGCGTCCGATTTTACATTAAAAATGTTGGTCAGTTAATCAAGTTCACGATTTTTTTTAAATTTTGTAAACTAGTGTAATTTAAGAAAAATTCATACAGAAAATCAACGATTCAAAATTCGAATAAGAAAATTCTGGTTAAGGATTCTGTCTGTTCTGTTCATAATTATTGTAATTTTCATTTGAAATTTCGACTCCGAAATCGATTCTAAATTAAGGAATTAAATTTTTTAATGTAGGTTCAAAATGCAGAATTCAGATTCGAAATTAAAAATTCAAAATTTACCGAAACAAAACACAAAACAGGTGAAATCCACTATTAAAAAATAAGAATCGATTTCATTATTTAAATTTCGTTCGTTGAAAAATCTTAATTTAAATATTATTTTTTTCACAGGATTTTAAAAGTGAATTATTCTGTGAATTATTATGAATTATTGAAGTGATGATGTTGTTAGTAATTATTATATGAATCTGTTAAGTAAATTATTATGAATTATTGAAGATTACGGAAGTTATCTTCAGGCTCAGGAAAAGCTGAAAATATATTATATTGCTTGTTTTTCATAATGAAATTGAAAACACTTCAAAAACAAAGATTTGAACTAAAATCTGAATGTATCGAGTTTACGAAAATTTTAAATAAATTTGATTTTTACCCGAAACTAAATCTTTCACGTTTTTTCCTTAATATTTTAAAAATCTTCATCAAAAATTTTATTTTAAATCATGCCTTCAAGATTCAAAATTCAAGTAAAAATGTTAAAAGAAAAAAAAACTATCACCAAATCACCAAAGCCCTCTGCGATCACCTGCCACTTCTTGAACCATAAACATTCTGGCTTTTATTGCTTTTTCGTATCTTTCAAACTCACAATCATATTAAAAGTTTATTTTACGAAACATTCTTGATAGGCACACTTTAGGGAAGTCTAAACGGGATTATACCTAATTGGTACCTAATTCCAATTGCTAACTGATACTAACTTAAATTTGTTTCCTTGATTAAAACCCATATTTGCCTGACCTTGGCCTTAAATGAAGGAAAAATGTTTCGATTGTCTATGTGTCACATATAATCTTCTTCGCCTACTTTTTCGAAAAGCCTCTCAAGTCTTACTAAGTAGCATAGAACGAAATGCGGGCTCGTGTATGAGTGATATCACATCGTCATTTTAAGAGCAAGTTCACTGGTGTTGGGGAAAAGTGGTAGAAATTTTGACACTTACGGCACATTTTAAAAATTTTGTTATGCAAAAACATTTTCAAGATCTGTGGCCTTCTAGTTTTTTTACAACACGTGTTGTATTTTCGCATGCTGTGATGCAAAAATAGCAATATTTCTATCACATACGGCTGAAATAGAAACAGTGAAAACATTTTTGCATGGTTAAATTTTCAAAATGTCAAAATTTATACCACTTTTTCCCAACTTCAGTGAACTTGCTCTGCGATTAGAAAATTGATAACTTAACTAACTTAGAAGTTGTCAATTGAGCTAATTGACAATCTTCACCAGTTTTTGCTTAGCTGATCAAGCTAAAGCTCGAAAATTTTAACGAATTATATGAACTATTGTTCAAAAAATGATTTTAAAAATATTTTCTTTGAAATTTGTAAAGCAAAATGTGACAGCATTAGTCGGTGACATAATTTATCAACATTTATTCATAAACTTAAATGTAACAAAAATTTCATAGCAATTAATATTAATTGGAGCCGGTTGAAAATATAGTTACAGACATTTTTTTTCTCGAATTTTTTTTTAAATATGAATTTTATCATTTTTTTTAAGTTGAAAAAGCTGAACCGGATAGTAAAATGATTTCTTCGATTATTATCTATTTTCAGCGAACGAAACAAATCAAACACACACAACAGTCAAAATGTTCAAAAGCCACCTAGCGATGATTGGCATGAATGAGACGCCAAACAAGAAAGCCAGATTCTGGCAAACTTACATCAGATCGCTTAAAGGTAAGTCTGTTTGAAGGTTACTGGCAGTCGCCGGAAACCGGAAACGGCACCGGCACCGGAACTCAGTTTAATTAACCACCTCACTCTGACGCTACCTTATCCTAGGATCCGACGATATCCGCGCACACGATTCGGCCTCCTGGCGGCACCGGCCCATTCTGTTGTTCGATGAACCGGAAACGGCCACCGGAAGGATCCACTCGCCCGGCTACCACTATCAGCCGGTGCACCGGGAAACCTACGGCTACTCACCGCGCCCAATCTACGACCATCACTATCCACGCTCCCGGCGGGCAGGTGAGTTGATTGTTGAGACATTTTTAATCGTCCACAAATCGTTTCCAATTTAACAACCCACACTCAATCTTGTTTGTTTACGGCTCCCGTTTTTTTCTGCTTCTCTCTTCCACTCTCTGTCGTTTCGATTCATTCAACCGGAAAACCGGAAACGGGAAATTGCCATAACAGCCAGCGTTAGCCGACTGGACGCCGAGAGGGCCTGGGCCGACCATCTGGAGCGGATGAGGGACATCGATCGCAGGTAAGGCATTCCGGTTGAATTTTGTAAATTGACATACATACATACAAGTCTTACTTAAATATCACAACGAGTACCTCTACCTACTATTTACCAATAAAACTCAGAACAACTACTTTAACTGGCAGTTCAATTGTACGAACAAAAAATTCACGGTAGTATCAAAAACAAAAACAGTTACATTTTACAGATGTCACTTGACATACGGAGATAACAATCAAATTTCCAATTGGGATTGAAAGATGTGAAATGCGTGGAAAGGTTTCAAAGCTTAATTCTCAATACAAACTTTATATTGGTTTTATTATCCTACACCAACACTGTTGGTGTAAATATATTTTTTGGACAACATCACCAAATCTAAGTATTTTTATAATTCAGGTAGCAGTCTGGGCTTAAATGCATCAAAAAGCAAATTAAACATTCACCTTTTAAATCTCGTTTCCATATGCTGGAATATGATTGTTTTACATCACGCGTTTGTAAATTTCAAAATTTCGTCTAAACAAACGATAATTTTTGTGATTTCAGTGATTTCAGCTAGAAGATTTTTTTTGTAGAATTTTTACCCCTAAATGTATGCAGCATCCTTATGCATTTACTTTAAACACATTTTTGACAAAATTCAATTCGAACAAAACCAAAAACTATTGCAATTGGTCCCTTATGCGTTATGACAGCAGCAATATATCAAAAGCTTTAAATTTTCAAACGTATTTATTTGAGTTTTCATTAAAAACAAAGTTTGTTGAAATTTTCCCCTTTTGCCAATTTAGAGTCCCATCAACCTTCAAACTTTTGATGTACTAGCGTTGATGAGATTATCTGCAGACATTAAGTTTTTATAAGCCACTGAAGTTGAAAAGTGTTGCATGATGCCCCAGTTTACGGTACTGAATCACAATTTTTAGCAATTTTTTCGGCTTGTATGCTATTTTTTTTTTTTAATTTCAGTTTTTCTTGCATAAAATATTATTTTTTAAATTTTAAGATGATTTGGCTTCAAAGTGAAACACTCATGAACTGGAAATAAATGTTGTAATTATTTTTAAAATAAATAAAGCTTGTTAAAACTGAAAATTGATTAATATCGAGGGAATTCATGCATCTTTAGATTGAAATATTTGGCCCATGAAATGTAATTGACTTCATCAAAATTTTGATGCAATAACTGAAAAAATACATATGAAGAGTAAATAGTCCCAAATAAAATTGTCGATTTTTGGCTTCATCATGCTAAAATAGTTTCGTTTCAAACCTCAAGTTTATCTCATTGTCTCACAAATTTTCATTAATTTATAACTGGTGGCTCCAGAGAGTTAGAAATTGTCTCTTCAAAAATCCTTCCATATATAGATTATGAAATCATTGATCATTTTTAAAGTGAAATAAATTGATTGTTATCTCACTAAAAGATCATCCCAATCGAAAAGGGAAACAATAAGTTTCAGATTTTTATCCCCTCATGAGGATCCAGAAATAGCAAGTGAAGTGTTCTACTCCACACCAAAATTTTAAATTCCTCATCAAATTTTGATGATTGATTGAAGTAATTCAAGAACCACATTCTTGAGTCAGAATGAATGCCAATACCTCAATGCCTAGGTTCGGAATCCTTTTAAAGTTTTTCAAAATTTTCTCACTTGTTGATTGAATAAGGTTACCAGATTTTTTCGGAGCTGGGCCGGAAAAATTCGAAATATTTTATTTTAAAACCTGGCAAAATCCGATCATTTGATTTAAAATTGTCGACTAAGAATCCGGGCAATATCCGGGCAAATTTTTTCAAAACCCAGGAATCACTTAACAATAATTTTCATCTAAACTTATAAAATTTTCAACACAAATTGACATTTTAAGCTTTGATTTGCCCAATGAAGTGAATAAATGAGTGCAAAATACGGGCTTTTTTCAATGAAATCCGAGCCCCTGGTTTTTCCCAAATTTCGTATTAAATATCCGGGCAATCTGGCAACTTTATGATAGAATTTTATTTCTGAATATCAAATTTTGAAATCATATAATTTTTGAGATTCTGGTTCTTTATTATCAAAATAAAAATTGTGTTTTTGTTTAAATGTTTCAGATTCTGTATCCAGATTATAAATCTCAATTTTCGGTTCAAGTCATCATTAGAAAATATATATGTAATTTTTTTGTTTCGATTATAGTCGTTTTAACATCTCTATGACATTTGCGACTTTTTCAACGTTGCTGTTGGCGGGCAGACGTTGAACAACTTATGCGGTACAACTGTATTCGATGTGTACTCATAGGCTCGAACTCGCGGACACCGGCTTAAAAGACAACTGACTTGCCTACTGAGCTATATCAAAATTCCAGATATGGAAAGCTGTTTTGAAATCGTCGTTCAAATTTGGTTTTGCATTTGATTCCAAAGTTGATTCATGGTTTTGGAAAATCATATGTATTTACAATATTCCAAAAACAATTTTCTGGATGTGAAAAAAAAATACTTAGAAACCATCCCAAGGTTTTGTTTCATGTTCAAATTCGAGGTTCTCAAACTTAATTCTTATGCAGAATTTAAGCATGACAAAGCTTTAAAATGGCGATCGAGAATAGATCACGCAGAATCAGATTCCTATTACAATTTTCAAATTTTGACTAATATTTTGTAATAACGACAAGTCAAAATTATTAAAAAAAATCCTATCAGATCAGGGCATGGGACCTACCTGAAAAGAGTTTTTGGCTTTAATCAAGGAATCCATGTTAGAAGTGGTTCTGGGACACCGAATCGTTGCCATGGCAAATCTGGCCGGTTCCAAAACGACAAACTCCAATGTTATCAGATCGTAACTTGCGGCATTTTCGAGGAAAGCTCTTGGCCTCAACATGAAAAGAAATTAGAAAAAAGTAAGAAGTAAGAAGTAATACATGAGAAGGGAGACGTAAAAAAAAGGGAAGGAATGATAAGTGACAATTGATACATGAGAATTGAGATGTGAGAAGTGAGAATCGAAAAATGAAAAGTTATACGTGATACGTAATACTTGTGAAGTGAAAAATGGTAAATGAGAACTGAGAAGTAATAAATGCGAGTGAAAAGAATGACGATAGAAGTGAAAAGTGATACGTGAGAAATGAGAGACCTCTCACTTTTCGCATCACATTTCTCACATCTCATTTCACCATTACCACTTCTCTTTTTTTCACTTTTTATTTTTTATTTATCTCTTATCATGGCTCACTTTTCACTTCTAAAATTTCACTTTTCATGCCTTTCACATGTCTAATCTTTCATTTTTCACTTCCCATTTCTCACGTCTCGATGCCCAATTTTTCAATTTCCACTTTTTTCACTTTTTCCCTCTCATGTTTCACTTTTCACCTATTACGTCTCATTTCTTATGTCTCACTTTTTGTTTCCCATGTCTCACTTCTCATGTCTGACTTCTTATTTCTTACTTACCTTTATGTTGAGGCCATGAGCTTGCCTCCAATGCGGTCCGATGCCTTTCATTTGGTGTTATTTATTTTATTTGGATTTCTTATATATTGTCACAAGAAGTTCGAATAGGGACAATATCATTCATTATCATTCGTTTGTACCAAGAACATTTTTGAGTCACTGTACCTTGTCCAAGTGTCATAAAAAGAAAATTCTGATAGTTTGTCTTCAACCCTATAGCCATTGCATACTTGAAGGCGCACATAAAGATGCCTTCTGTAGCTTCCATGATCTGAGAACTTCGTGAAGTTTGTTTCGCTATCGCTAATGTGGCAGATGGTCGTTTAAATATTAGTCTGAAGATACAGGATAAAGATGAATTCTATTCTACCACTGAAACCTATGTTCAATCTTTCATTTCAACATGAATAAATACCCTCCCATGTCAAATTTATTTTCATTTGCTCCAGTTATTCAACAAATTGTTTGAGAGCCCCCTTCCACATTTCAGTTTCCCTAATGAAAGGTAGGAGGGGCCTCAAACCATCTTGGGAACATTTCGTTCTCCCAAATACCATTGAATGCAAAATTGTATTTCATATGCAAAAAATTGTATCTATCCGATCTTTCCATCCTCTCAATAGAATTAAGGAGGGTCTCAAACAATCATAAACCACGGTGTCTCTGATAATATACTTTTTTACATCGAAAATTAGCATCGCTAACTGTTGCCACATTCGAAAGCTGGGACTTTCTCCTTACATTTGAGCCGAAATTTCAAATCATCCATCCGAGGGTCTTGAACATTTTATTTTTTAAATATTTTTTATCCCTTTGAATGTTTTTTTTTTTCAAAGACAAAATAATATTAATAACTATTAAAATACTTATCTAACCTTTAGCGTTATTCTTACTCTTAATATATGTCTTAAACATGTACTTATATGAAAAATTCCTTGGCAACAACTTTATTGAAGACATCAAGGTCTTCAACAATAAAGAGAAAAAAGTTGTAATGTCGTCAACAGAATGGTTTTTATATCATTCGAAAAATCAAATTCATCGTCTCATCGCTGATTGTACCGACACCAGAAATTATATCCTGACAACTAATTTATTGATTGTTTAGTATTCAAATGTTCAGCAAGGTTAATTCAAATTTATATTTTATCTTTTATATAAATTTCATCATGAAAATCTGAAGTTAACAGCATCCAAAAAAAAAATGGGTTCAGCTTTTCTTAAAATTTTTGTGACTCATTTCTTACTTTGAGCAAAAAAACATCTTGAATATGCGCAAAATCTAGGCAAATGAACTTATAGACCAATTATTTAAGCCTTCTTAAGTGACACGATTTTATTTTTTATTTGCATGAAAATAAGAAAAAGGCATTCCAAAGATAACCAAAAATGCAAACCGAAATCCACAGACATACGTTTGCAGATTTTCATATCGAAAGTACTACCAAATAAAAACTCGTGTGTTCTAATTTTATATAGGAAATTTGGAAAAAAACATTCACATTAATTTAAACAAATGCAAAACTTAAAAAAAACAGATTTTTTTTAAATTTCAAAAAAATTAATTAATTTAATTTCAGTCAACACCTAGAAGTAAATTGAAAAAATAATTTCAAAAAATTGTATTTAATCAAATCAACCACTAAAAAATTGTTGAAAACAAATATTCTTTTTCCTTATAATGAAAAAAAAAATCGATGACAGACATAAGGTTCAGTTCCTTGACAAAAATGAATAATTTTGAATTTTCGCTTAAAAAATGAGTGTAAACTCTAATTCGACCACATTTTTACAGACTAGAACTGCCGTTCCAAGCAAAGCTGTCTCATGTGACAGTTTTCCGTAGAACTAACATCGGTATGCGTACTGATTCTACGCAAAAGTGTCACACGGAGCATTTTTGGCTCTAATTTGCTGTTTGTTGTAGGAAATGTAATTTTGTTTTGGCAGAAAATATTTAAGAATGATTATCTTGAACTGTTCACTACGAAAAAACTAATGGTGAATTTTTAGTTTGAGATAAAAATTGGAAATAAAGCTGGAATTTCAATCGCGTTTTTCGTGTAGGCACGTTTTTTTCACATGGGACAATCTTGCTTGGAATGGCAGGGAATGCTTTCAAAAACGCTTACTTATGGATTTAAAAGGTTGATTTTTTATCTTATCTCTGACATTATACCACCCTTGGGGTACTTTAGACACGGGTTGAACAATCGATCAACTGTGAATAATAAAAAATCATCAAAAAGAATTAAAGATTTTCAACAAAGATATTTTATTATGATTTTCAGGTGGATTAATTTGAGCATCAATGTAACGAGAAAGTCCAATTTGATTCCTAGTCCCAAATATTTGTTCATAAAAGTCCTCACAGCTAAGTTTACTCAATATATAAATTACTAAATTTTCAAGAAAAGCAGGAGACTAATGGGTGTAAAAGATATATTTTCTCTTAAATCAATAATTAAGTCGTCAGGATATAATTTCTGGCCTCGGTACAATCAGCGATGGGAAGATTAGTTAGATTTTTCAAATGGTATCATGGTTCAAATTATCACTCCGTTTGCGAAACTACAAATAATTTCTCATAATTGGTTTTGCTTTGATGCCTTTGAAAAAGTTGTTGCCAAGGAATTTTCCTATCAGATCATGTTATCGTAGGGTTGCCATCCGTCCCGCTTTTTTGTTGAAGCGGGACATGTCCCGCTTTTTCCTCAAAATGTCCCGCTTTTATTCTTGGAAAATTTTACAAAGTTAACTGACTTACACTTGAAAAAATCAAACATTAAACTCAATTTTAATTCTGTGATGAACAGAAAATTGAAAGATACATCTTTTCCAAGTAACACCGATTGATTTATGAGACTCTCAGGCCACTTATGAATCTTTTGGTCTTGTAGCCTGTTTTAAAACCTGAAATGTTGCTTGGTTTTTCTCAAAATAACCAGCATTGTTCATAGTTTGTATAAGGCAATACTGGATAAATCTAAAGCTCTAGCATTACAGTACCTTTTCCGACTCAATTGTCCAAAGTATATGAAGATGAAAGGTGATGGAAGTTTTTTTGAGTTTTCAAATTTTTAAACAAATTACCAAACAAACTAATTTTTAAACAAATTATACAACAAGTTTTTCACGGTTTTCATGTACGACTTGAAATATTTTCTCTTAAAATAACGTGTTAATTCGCGAGTACCGTGGAAAATAACAGTGGATATGGCAAAAAACCGTGTAAATAGAAGTCATGTAAGACAAATTGAGTAAACTCAATCTGCGTTAACCTTAGTGTACTTTTTATGAACAACTTTGGCAGATGGTAAACTTATAAGTCTGGCTACACAATTAAGCTTTTTTTTTAAATGTCTCGCTTTTTTCGGCTATGTCCCGCTTTTTCTTCGTGAAATGTCCCGCTTTTTTCTGAAAGTATCTGGAAAGTCTATGTTATCGTCATTGACATATGGATAAGGTTGCCAGATTTTTTTCAGCACTTATCTGGGCCGGACAGAGTTTTTTTTACCTTGCAAAATCCGGACATTGGTTTCAAAATTGACAACCAAATATCCGGAAAATTTGGTCAAAACCCAAAAATTACTCAGTGGAATTCAAGAAAAAAAATTGAAATTTGTTTTTCTTTTTCATCAAAATTCAATAGCTGATTTTAATTCATTTTCTGTCTTTCAAAAAACCTTTCTTGATTTTTTTACACAACTTGATCAGAAAAAATGGAATTTTACGCACATAAAATAAAAATTTAAACATAAAAAAATCGTTTTTTTATTTGAAAAATATAGTGAATAAATATCTGCAAATTCTTGCCTTTTTCAATAAAATTCGGACAACCGGCCAGGAGCGGACTTTTCACAAATTTTGTTATAATTGTCCGGCCAAACCCGAATAAACCGGTCACTCTGACAAACTTACATATGTAGTTAGAATAACGCTAAAGGTAAGACAAGTGTTTAACAGTGTTTAGTAGGATTTTAAAGTGTTAGTTAACATGGTTTAAAAAGGTTAAAAAATCATCAAAAAAATGTTCTTGACTCCCTGATGGATGATTTCAAATTTGGGCTCAAATGAACGGGAAAATTCTCAGCTTTCGAATGGCGATTGCTAATTTTCGAAAAAAAAAGTGATCTCCCAGAGACACTATGAGAACATTTTCCCATATCCAAATACCTTCTAATGCCAAATTTGGATCAATTTACTCAACTAATTCTCTAGTTGTTTAATAATATGTATGGAAGCCCCTTCCCCTTCCTTCCCTTTCAATCTTCCCACTGGAAGAAGGAAGGGGTCTCAAATCGTCTTAGAAATGTTTGATCTACTCCAAAAAACCCTTACATGCCGAAAGACAGAAAGACAGAAAGACAGAAAGACAGAAAGACAGAAAGACAGAAAGACAGAAAGACAGAAAGACAGAAAGACAGAAAGACAGAAAGACAGAAAGACAGAAAGACAGAAAGACAGAAAGACAGAAAGACAGAAAGACAGAAAGACAGAAAGACAGAAAGACAGAAAGACAGAAAGACAGAAAGACAGAAAGACAGAAAGACAGAAAGACAGAAAGACAGAAAGACAGAAAGACAGAAAGACAGAAAGACAGAAAGACAGAAAGACAGAAAGACAGAAAGACAGAAAGACAGAAAGACAGAAAGACAGAAAGACAGAAAGACAGAAAGACAGAAAGACAGAAAGACAGAAAGACAGAAAGACAGAAAGACAGAAAGACAGAAAGACAGAAAGACAGAAAGACAGAAAGACAGAAAGACAGAAAGACAGAAAGACAGAAAGACAGAAAGACAGAAAGACAGAAAGACAGAAAGACAGAAAGACAGAAAGACAGAAAGACAGAAAGACAGAAAGACAGAAAAAACAGAAAGACAGAAAGACAGAAAGACAGAAAGACAGAAAGACAGAAAGACAGAAAGACAGAAAGACAGAAAGACAGAAAGACAGAAAGACAGAAAGACAGAAAGACAGAAAGACAGAAAGACAGAAAGACAGAAAGACAGAAAGACAGAAAGACAGAAAGACAGAAAGACAGAAAGACAGAAAGACAGAAAGACAGAAAGACAGAAAGACAGAAAGACAGAAAGACAGAAAGACAGAAAGACAGAAAGACAGAAAGACAGGAAGACAGAAAGAAAGAAAGACAGAAAGACAGAAAGACAGAAAGACAGAAAGACAGAAAGACAGAAAGACAGAAAGACAGAAAGACAGAAAGACAGAAAGACAGAAAGACAGAAAGACAGAAAGACAGAAAGACAGACAGACAGGAAGGAAGACAGAAAGACAGAAAGACAGAAAGACAGAAAGACAGAAAGACAGAAAGACAGAAAGACAGAAAGACAGAAAGACAGAAAGACAGAAAGACAGAAAGACAGAAAGACAGAAAGACAGAAAGACAGAAAGACAGAAAGACAGAAAGACAGAAAGACAGAAAGACAGAAAGACAGAAAGACAGAAAGACAGAAAGACAGAAAGACAGAAAGACAGAAAGACAGAAAGACAGAAAGACAGAAAGACAGAAAGACAGAAAGACAGAAAGACAGAAAGACAGAAAGACAGAAAGACAGAAAGACAGAAAGACAGAAAGACAGAAAGACAGAAAGACAGAAAGACAGAAAGACAGAAAGACAGAAAGACAGAAAGACAGGAAAACAGAAAGACAGAAAGATAGAAAGACAGAAAGACAGAAAGACAGAAAGACAGAAAGACAGAAAGACAGAAAGACAGAAAGACAGAAAGACAGAAAGACAGAAAGACAGAAAGACAGAAAGACAGAAAGACAGAAAGACAGAAAGACAGAAAGACAGAAAGACAGAAAGACAGAAAGACAGAAAGATAGAAAGACAGAAAGATAGAAAGACAGAAAGACAGAAAGACAGAAAGACAGAAAGACAGAAAGACAGAAAGACAGAAAGACAGAAAGACAGAAAGACAGGAAGACAGAAAGACAGAAAGACAGAAAGACAGAAAGACAGAAAGACAGAAAGACAGAAAGACAGAAAGACAGAAAGACAGAAAGACAGAAAGACAGAAAGACAGAAAGACAGAAAGACAGAAAGACAGAAAGACAGAAAGACAGAAAGACAGAAAGACAGAAAGACGGAAAGACAGAAAGACAGAAAGACAGAAAGACAGAAAGACAGAAAGACAGAAAGACAGAAAGACAGAAAGACAGATAGACGGAAAGACAGACATTCATTTGAATATTTATGGTCTATCAAAGCCTTTGTTTGAGTAAATATGTGACTTTTGGTTGCATTGGATAAGCTGCTCCTTTTTAAAAAGAACATATTCAAGACGAAATGAGAGATAGGCAATCAGATAATATGTTTAAAGCCAGGGGGGTATAAGTTAAAAAGTAATGAAAATTTGAACTAATTGTAGTATAACGATGAATAAGTTAAAGATTTTGGAAAAATAATAAAAATTATTTACACATAGAAAAGATAATAAATAAGAAAAAAAGGTTAGTTTTTAGTTATCGTGTATTCATCGATGAAAGTGTGATAATCGTTTTGGAGAGTTAGTGATCGATTATAAAGGAAAGAGTGAGAGAGTTCGAAAACGAAAAGCAAAAACGAGCAACGGAAAAATCAGTTTAGTAACGAACTTTCGAGACGATAGACGCAGATAGTTCATTCTCGTGAAAAAGTTATGAGAATACGGCACTAATGTCGTAAAACTATTTTGCATATTTTAATCTATCTATGTTTGGAGCAAATTGAATATATCTATGTTCAGGTATTTTCGATAAAAATAAACAGAAAATTTTCTATACCTGTTTCTGGAATCGTGCGTTTCGAAACTTGTAAGTTTTTTTTAGTTTCAAAAACAACTTTTACGCCCTTTGGGTGAAAAAACCCAAAATTATTTGAATTGACCAGCTGATGGTCAACTCTCGAGCTGGAATTCCCAGATACGGAAACGTTTGAAAGAATTAAGTAACCTATTTCGAAAATCCAATCAAGTCCAACAAACCAGGAAACTCGCACAAACCAAACCCTTCGACAATTACAAGCATCAAATTTAATTGTCACCCAGTTTCGACCACAGCGCAGGATTACACCGCAGCCAAACAAGCCAAATTTCCCAGTCAGAGAACATTACGTTTACACAATCAGTTGCCAAACCATATTTTTTCGATCGGTGGTATTAATTGCTTTAAATGTTACACATTGCTGCTGCCTTCTGACTTCCGTGGTTCTCGTGTTCATCAATTATGCAACGCTTCCAATTCGCTGTTTACTTCCGGATTGGGTTTCCAATTTGAATCCGGCCGACGTCAAACAACAATGGTGGAAAAAAAATGTTTTTGTTTATTTTTCCTGCTTCTCTTCTTTTTCCGAGGGTAGAGGTTTTCGATATGGAGCATCGTGAGTAGTGAAATAGACCTTTATAAAAAAATGTTTTTGAGGTTATGTTTCCCGGATCTCTTGTTATTTGTTTTTAAATTTTTTTTATTTAATTTGGTTAAGGAGTATGTTTAAAATATGTTTCATTAATTGGGATTTTATTCCTTCCGGACAGATACCCATCGCGTTACGGACTGTACCTGAAGGACAAACCCAGCCAGGTCGTGCTGCCCCAGGAGCTCGAGTACGAACCGGAAACGAAGCCGATCTTCTCGCTGCACTAAGACTGCTGCGGCCTGTGTCGTAAGGATCGAGCCGGCGCGTTTAATTTATTGGAGAACAAAATGTAAAAGGAAGAAAAAATACTAAAATGCACAAAAAAATCATTATATCTATGAACGAACCTACTAGACACACAAACACACTCTCTCTCTCTTACAGGAATACACTAAAACATGCATACATGAAGAACACAGAGAATGGACAAATATTTATGAATACCTTAATTAATCGTTTAAGCTTAGAGAACACAATCACACACTTACATATGCACACTACTTGAAGGTTACATCGACAGGATTATTTATTCTCGAAACAAGGACGAAACAAAGGATTTCATTTAATCGCACAAAAAAGCAAACGAGAGTTATTTATTCTATTGATTCTTGCTAAGGGTCGAAATGTAACAGAAGTTTTAATTTTGTTTATTATCTACAATGGTTTATTATGGTTTTCTAAATAAAAAAACTTTCTCAAAGCCTAACCCCACTTCGAGTGTTATTGTCTCTTGTGTCATTTTTATATAATCAAACTTATGCGAAAGAAAGTTAGTATGAGAAATAAACTAAATAAAGGTAGATACGGTCATTGCTTGGTCAATGTCAACTTGACGTTTTTTTTTCAATTTAGCATTTAAAAAACCTGAACACCCCTCATTTTGAAGGTGTGCGTGTGTAGAATGTTGCTTCTATTTTGATTTTGAAATTCACTCTTAAGTTGTCAAAATGCCGTCCAAGGAAGAAGAGCAGCGTATCAAAATTTTGCTCGCGCATCGCGAAAATCCGAGCTACTCGCACGCAAAGCTGGCAAAATCGCTAAAAGTTGCCAAATCAAACGTTACAAAAGTAAATAGAGTTTTTAGGGAACGTTTGTCGACAGCCAGGAAGTCTGGATCGGGGGTAAAATCGAAAACCGGAAGCAGCTGAAACGACAAAGAGAGTTGCCGGTAGTTTCAAGCGAAACCCTAACCTCTCTCTCCGAGATGCCGCAAATAAGCTGGGTGTATCGTCTACTACCGTGCATCGAGTCAAAAAACGAGCCGAACTATCGACTAACAAAAAGGTAGTGACTCCAAATCGCGATGATAAACAAAATACGACGGCCAAAGCGCAATCCCAGAGGCTGTACACGGCGATGCTGACGAAGTTTGACTACGTGGTAATGGACGACGAAACCTACGTCAAAGCCGACTTACAAGCAGCTTCCGAGACAGAAGTTTTATACGGCAAAAGGAAGGGGAAAGGTAGCAGATATTTTCAAGCACATGAAACTGTCAAAGTTCGCGAAGAAATATTTGGTTTGGCAAGCCATCTGTACCTGTGGCTTGAAAAGCAGCATTTTCATAGCTTCCGGGACTGTCAACCAAGAAATTTACGTGAAAGAGTGTTTGAATAAACGTCTGCTGCCTGAAGAAACACGGTTGTTCAGTACTGTTTTGGCCGGATTTGGCATCTTGCCATAACGGTAAAAAGGCCATCGAGTGGTACGCCGCCAACAACGTGCAGGTGGTTCCCAAGGACAAGAACCCTCCCAACACGCCAGAGCTCCGCCCAATTGAGAAATACTGGGCTATTGTCAAGCGGAACCTAAAGAAGACCAAAAAAACTGCTAAGGACGAGCAGCAGTTCAAGGCAAACTGACTTTCTGCGGCAAAGAAGGTGGACAAGGTGGCTATACAAAATCTGATGGCAGGGGTTAAGCGTAAGGGCTGGCAATTCGGATTTGGAAAAGCGGAAGCCTAACAGAATATTTTTCCTGAATTTTATACTAATTAAACATGAAAAAGAAATTCAATTTGATTTTTTAAATAAACGATTTCACCGATTTACACGCGTTTTCCCTTGACCAAATTTTGACCGTATCACCCTTTATAGCGAAGATTCTGTTAACGAATCTTGGAGAGAAAGGTCACGTTTAACGAGTGAGTAATAATGGAATCGCGGTAAATTTGGTAATTAGTCCGAAAATACGAATAAAAGTACGACACTATATTGTGAGCGTTGACATAAGATTGACCTCTACAAATCTCAAAATCGATATTTTCAGATTTGAAATAGTTCAGCAAAGCAAAGGGTTGCAAAAATATGAGAAATCCTGCAACTGATTTTCCAAACAAAACGTTTCGTATTATCACAGTTATCGGATCAGTGTGACCTAAGTCAGAAGTTGAATTCACTGACACCAGAAAATATTTGATCGCCTTGATTTCTTCTTTAATTCTCTGTTTTACTTCCTTAGACACAATCTGAGTCAATTCCTCGTACATCGTTGAAAATCGAATGTTGACGGAAACTCGTCAGATTTACTAGATGTACCCGATCAGTAGAGCATATCAAAATAATAACTCAAACGTATCTCACCAAGATATTTACATCTTATTCAGTTATAATTAGGTACTCTAAATTTTCGATTTTAAGTTTCTCCAATCTGAATTATACCTTATTCTGATTGACAGACTTGAATGGGGATGAGCTTATTTTCAATGATAAAGATTTTTTCGGATTGTCCTAAAATCCTATCATATTTTGATATACGAGCAACTTTTTATGAAACACGGGCATCGAAGTCAACGGCCCAAACCGTGCATTAATGAGTTTCGCCCAACAGATCCATAAAATTGATGCAATTTTTGGGAAACCAAAAATGGAGCACGGTTTAAGCATTTAATGTGGATTATTGACATTCCACTAGAAATTTTTCTCCAAGCACTCATATCTTGATATGTTATAATTTTGATAGGTTTTGTTCTGTCCAATATCAAACTATGCTATCTGAATGAGATATAATCTTGAAAGGAGCATATCTAAAATTGATATAATTTAGCCTTGGTGTTTGTTCCTGTTTGCGTGCTTTGGGATCTTTTTTACTCACTCTCAATTTACACGATGAAACGCAAAACTCAATGACTCGTTATATTGTGACCAATTTAAACATTTTTATTTTATTGTCACATCCTTTTATTAATTATTTATTTACAATGTGGAAAATGTTTATGTTGATCAAAGATACCCTGGTGATCAAAGTTTCCCCAGTTTGCGATACTAAATTATTATTATTAGGGGGAAGTCGTCTACTACCGGACACTTAAGGTTTGTAAGCAATAACTTCAAAAATATTTTTTTGTAAATATTGGTTCCTCTACTGATTTGAAGTGTATCAATATTATGATCACTTAACTATATTAGAAAAAAATAAATTTACAACATATTAATGTGGTAAGAGAAATCATTTTATATTAGTTTTCACTCATTTCCAAAAGTGTTGTCTATGGCCGGACACTACGAATTACTTCACCAAAGTTGTCACCAATGGCACAAAAACGTAGCAAAGAGACTGAAATCACTTGTGAGTATGTGTTTTCCAATACTGAACATTCTATGAAGCCAGTCATAAAAGTTATTTTGACAAACCAGAATGAAACATTTGTTTCGAAAAAACTAGAGAAAAATTGTCTATGACCGGACAGCTAAATTTAAAGTTTCTCAGAGAATCAAAATAGTTTCGTTATTGAATCCTTATCTTCTGCTAACCATTTAAGGGTGCTATAGAGATGAAAAAATGAAAGTTTCAAGTTGAAATCATCTATAACTTTGAATATTTCCTTGTCCGGTCATAGACAACCATTTAGTGTCCGGTCATAGAAGAATCGCATTTTTTTAAATTTTCCTAATATTCCGTTTGAACTCCCGTTTTGTTATCTTCTATCTACTGTAGTCGAAAGATAACCAACCAACGATGTCGTTCATTTGCAGTTCAAATTTTACAAGCCGTAAAAACTGACCACAAAACAAATGCAAAGTTTAGGCGATCCTCTCCTAACTACTAGGCAGAAGCTTTAGATGCCTATCATTGGTTTACCTTTTTAGATTGGGTTACCATCTTTCGAACATCATATCAGGCTACTATTTATTTTATTTTCATGATGTAAAAACATTATTAGAGTATTGTGTTTTCGAAAAATCTAAGTTGTCCGGCCATAGGCGATGTCCGGCCATAGACGACTTCCCCCTATTGTTTTTTTCTAAAACTTCGTCTTCCCATCGAAGCTTCATTCTATTTTGATTAATCATTCAATGAGATCTTTGCCTTCTCATCGAAGTCCTGCTTTTGAAATTATATTTTTTTTTTCATTAAATATTGTCTCCCACTCTTTTCATTCGAAAATAGCTTGTAAGATTTCTTAATTCTGTAAATTAATTTTCGGCATATCGGTGAAAATGTATATTGCTGGAGAAAGAATATCAGAATTGAAAATTGATAAACATGGATAAAAAAGTTAGCAGAAAATTTACAATTGTTGAAAATAGCGAAAGAGCGGGGTAAAGTATGCTGTACGTTAATAAGATTTCCTCGCAAAAATCCTGTTTCGTTCTTTTCAACGTCTGTAAATTTTCCACTAACTTTTTCATCCATATTTATCATTTTCCAATTCTGATATTCTATCTCTAAGAATACACATTTTCACCGATATGCCGAAAATAAGTTTACAAACATCATTTAAACGGTGGTTAACTTATTTAAAAAAAATCTTATTTCTTCTACTCATATATGCAAATTCTAATGAACTTTCTCTTTTTATCCGTAAGTAAACACTTTGATTCCAATTGGTTTACTCTTCCTGTCCACTTAGCACGTCTATCCACATTGCACTTTTGATCTGGAAGATATTCAATGAATCTCCTAAATTTCAATATGAACAATCTAACTCACATCCTTTTGGGGAGAATGAGGATACTTGACCCCTGGGGATACTTGATTCCTCAAACATATCTCCAAACTGGACTGTCGCACATGAATAAAATGTTCTAGAAAAATTTGCCAGATAGAACAAAACAGCAAACCTATTATCTCAACAAATTTTAAAATAATAATTATTTTTTGAGTAATTGCAGTTTTTTAAAAAAAAATTCAAAATGTAAGTTCTGGGTCCACTTGATCGCTCGAGTCCAAAAAAATATATCTGTCTTCTGAATTCATGTTGATCATTGCTTAGCACGAAATTTTAAATATTTTCCCAATGACTTATATTTATCCAATAATTTCCGGATAAAGAGGGCTTAAAAATTACTTTTATCTGAAAATTAGAAAACTGCGCCTTTAAGTATGCAATGAATATAGGGTAGTAAATATACTCTAAGAATTTTTTTTGCCCGATACCTACCTCTAAACTGGGAAATTAAAACTAGTATTGCCAAAAAATCGATGGAACTTTTATATTTAGATTATGCATGGTTTTTGCCGAAACTTATGGAACCCTGATTAAAGGATCAAGTCTCCTTTAATAAAGGATGAAGTTTCCTTTTATTTTCAAAAAGTCACAAATTTTTTTAGCCCCACGCAGGCTTCCGAAAAGTACTGGCGAACGACAGTATTCTTGCGAATGTCGCACATGCACCTCGATGAAAGCTTCGCGAATATTTCTTCCCCGACAGTTTTAAAAGGAGCAGTCGTGCGATGTACAGCGATGCCTTGTTTTACCTCATGCGAGAGTTTGTTCGTGGGTATGAAATTTTTTAAAGCTTCGTGACAGTTTTCAATGCGTTGAATTTCGCATGACCGTAGGGGAAAGGTTTCCTAAATGGGCCTATCGGATTAAATGACCCTACGGCTGTTTGATGAAATGGCTGACTGGACAGCTTATCTGACCAATGCATTTTGAGGGTGATACGCTTAGAACATAAGGGTAGAAAGAATTTTATGAATTTACAAACTCAAAAAAAAATTAAAAAATCGTACAAGGTTTTGAAACATTTTGATGTAATATTTCGACTTTTAAAAATTATACGTAAAGAAGCTTAAAACAAAAACTAGGATGGTTTTTGTTTCTTACTAAAATGAACTTAAGAAATTAAACATATTTCAGCTTTTGTGGAAGTTCAATAATGATTATATAGTGGAATAATAGAGTGTTTTTGTATGCCCCCATCATGTTTGTAAAATGCCTCCATCCTAAAATAACAGGTTAAATAGAACAAATAAATTATTTTCATCAATGAAACTTCAAATCTAAGCTCTGAATAACATCTTAAGAGAGAATTGACGATCTAAAAACAGATTTGATAAAGTTTTTCTCATGGATGAACTGCCTCCATAGTATGGCAACCCTAACTTTTGTTTTATTCCATAAAATTCTAATATACATAGATTTTTATGAAACTTCAGCTTTGCCGTACGGAAATTATTACTTTCTAGCAGTTTCAATGAAATTATACGGAAATATAGCCCAAAAACCAGAAATTTTTTCGAAACATAAATAGGCGCATTTAGCCCACACGGTTTGAGGATCGGCATTCTAGACAACACTTATAATAAAATAATTTTCTAGGAAACAGAAGAAAATTTTAACATAAAAATTACTCCAATGTATAGAAAACAGATGCCTGCACACGTGTATAAGTTTTTGTACACATATTCGATGTGATATTTGATTAAATCAGTGTTCCGCTTAATAGGCGCATATAGCCCGCTCCTCCCCTACTACTTACTCCGTCCGACTGTAGCCGAGATTCGCTCGGGCTGAGTTGATTTCGAACGAACTTATTTTCCTTTTGCTTGAAGCTACTGCGGGTGGTGATCACCCCAATCACCCTCCCCACCCCTTTTTCGCCTAACCTGCACCGGCACCACACATCGCGTTACGCCTCGGTCGTATGCTGCTGCTTGGTGTGAATATATGGCTCGTTCGATCTATTCGATCCGAGCAGCCGCGCATACGATCGGGCATGGGTACGGTATGGGCACTACAGTCACCCGTGACAGTCCTGCAAAAACTGTCACGCCCTGGAGCCGACAGTTAGGATGAAATTATTTTCGAAACAGGAGGATGGGGGGATGAAAACCGAACTGTCGGTTGGGTTCGCTACAGCTTAAAGCACAACACTTTCGGCAACGCATGCTTTGAGCAGATTGTTCAGATACAGCCTGGGATCTCGCACGTGTGCGATGTAGCCGAAGCATTACGATTCGTTACCGACGGTACAGCAGCGAACCGAGTGGTAAGGAAAACCGAGACAGTTTATTTGGCAAGAAAAAAGCTGTCATAGCAAAGCTGTACTTTTCGGAAGCCTGGTCCCACGTATCGATTTAACTTTCGTAGTATATAAACTTGTAGTTACACGCTGTCAAAAAAGCAAAAAACGGCGATCTGCAAAATTTTCCAGAAAGGTATGGTTAAAATGAGAAAATAGGATCAAGCATCCCCATTCCCCCCTATCACCAAACTTCGTTAATCGATTGATTCTTCCACGAACAGTTTTTTCGTCTTTTTCTTTCTTCCTGAAAAGTCTTTTTCACACTCCATTTAAAGCATTCAATTGGATGGAAATATTGATCAAAAATTTTTGACCAATTTTTATAAACTGTATACATCAATTCTGCGTTTAGTGGATCTATATCCTAGATTATAAAAATATGAACTATATATTTTTTCAGTGGGTTTCCATTCCATTCCATTCCACTTCTTGGAAATAGGACTACAATTATACATACACACTAAGATTGCATTTATCTCGCTCGGGACCATGAATCTCCGTGTCACGGGAAAGTTGTTCAATGTGAACGAAGTTCAAAAGGGAACTCACCCGAATCTCAGGACGTTTCATCTTTCCTGAAATCCGAGACAAACTTTCTACGAGAGCACAGAAACTAAACGTATCCCCGTGAATGCAGGACAGTGTTCTCCAGAATCACGGTAGACCCAATTCTTGTCAAATTTTCTTTCTCTTGCGCTCCTGTATACGGTTTTTTTTCTCTCTTTTCCACATGTGCATGATAATTAAAACCGCCAAACATTTCAACTTGTCATTTTTCATATTGTTAAAAATCTTGTTGTGGCCTGCTGAGAATCATGTGCAACCGGAACTTTTCACCTTTAAAACCGCAGAACTGCGTGGAGAAACTCTACGGCTGGTGCGGTATTCTTTCGCCCCGGTTTGGGAGCTTTGGTCTATCCATTAAGATAGCTAACAGGAACATGGACTCGGAGCGCAAGGATTTATACATTCCATGGCTCGAAAGGCGCATCGGTAAGTTTCTTTGCCATTCAGCGTTTGGGTAGTGAAAATAATGTAAATCTTTCCTTTTTCTACTTACAGGAAAAAAATTGTATGTGTGTTACGCATTTGAGAATTTTGAAATGTGCAAAAAAGTGAAATGTTCAAAAGAAGAAAAAGTTGTTTGAAATATATTGAACTTGTTTAAAAAACAACTGTGTTTCAGTTTTTGAACATTGCATTGAAACTTATTTCAGAATTTAAAAAAAATGAACCAGGGGAAAGGGTAGCAGAATTCACTACAAATCACAGTACGAAACCTTTTCGAGCACACAGGAAATTTTCAAAAGTCCCTGCAAGTCACAGGGGAAAACCGTTTCGAACATACAGGCGAATTTGACAGTTGTTTTCCTGAGCTGTTTTGTTGTCCTAAAATCGTCCTGTAATTTCAGCTGTTGAAAATATAGGACGAAATCTTCCCGACCACAGGAGAAAAGATTAAGTGTGTACACCGCATAATGACAAAGCAATTCCATTTTTTTAATGAAGGTCTTGTAGAGAATAAAGCATAGAATGATAATAATAAAAAAATATATTTTCATTATGTGAAACTTGTTTAGAATGTCAATTTGTACCCTTATTTTGTTGCATTTAAATTTAATCCTACGTTAAAAATTCAAAAAAAAAAGTTAACGATTACAGTTCTCCAAGTGGTGGCCTACTTTTTCATATGGCTAAGAGGGAATTGTTCCAATAATCTGGGAAAAACCAGCTCCAAGCTAAGAGAATTAACAATGCCAACTAAATGCAGGGATTTCATGAAGAAAATTACTGCAATAAGGAAGAGATCCGGAAAATGCAAATCTTTTCGAGGAAATGAATCGCTTCGACCAGTGCGGTAGGAAGCACTCGTTCCAGGAAAATTCCCCAGACTGATGGTTGTTGTTGAAGCTGCTCAGAAAAATATCCTGCAGGGTTCTCTAAGCAATTGCCCAGCTAGAGAGCCATCCTTCAGGAAGAACAAAATAATCCCACAAACCATCATTAAGATCCGTGTCTGGAAGAAAGCAAGTCTCTATCTCATTCCATCCCCTGGCACGGAAAGATTTTTTCGAGCCATTTGAAAATTGAAGGGCGAAAAAACACAAATTACCATTATTCGAGTTTTTCCCGGACGAACATGGCTTAGTTGAAGCGGAAGAAAATAGCACAAAAAACCCTATCCTTGAGAACGATTCGGGGAAAAGCTGCCATTTAGTGTGCAGCAGCAAAGTACCTTCACATTGCTGTCGAAAGCTGAATGACTTTCCCTCCCTCTTTGGCATCACACTGTCTAAATCAAGAGCTAAGCTTCCCAACACACACAGCGAGGAAAGTCGAAATTCACCGTCCCCATGGATTCGGAACGTAACGAAAGTCATTTCCGAACCTTTGCTTTTGCTCCACCTTGGAAGAAACGAGCTTAAAGAGAGCAATAGGAAAAAGAAAAAACGTTCCCACATACGACGACTCCAAGAAACCACTTTATAAATAGATTCATTTTCGATACAAAAGCAAACCGAACGCAGGAAATGCTACGCACCCAGGTTACGTTTACATTAGGGATGTCAGAGAAGAAGAAAAAAGCAAAAAAGAAGTGAACAACAGTTAAGCCGAAACCCCAACAGCAATAACAAACTACCAACTACTGCAGACTTACCTACATACAGGGAAGTGTAAGAAACCATCCAAAAATGAAAGAAAAGCAGTTCCATTTATTTAGGGTCTTCTTAAGGGTGAGTTGGGGGGCAAAAACGAAATGGCAGCCATAGAGAGCCTTTGTTTATTTTTCTATTGATGACCCACCACCACATCCGCCAACAAAAGATTCGATCCATGCATATTTGTTTGTTTTTGTTTTTTTTTATTACCTACCCCAAAAATGAAGGACGTCTTTTCCCCCCTTTTTGAGGCAATACATTATTTTTCTTACCGTATACAAAACGAAACATCATTTTTACTATCGGGCATCTCAAAAGGTTTTTTGTTTTACGATGGTCTTCAGATGGTTTTTTCTAGAATTGGTAGTACATATTGAATAGTCGTTCCTTTCTTTGAAGTGAGATCACATCTGTCCTACCTACGATAACACTATGGAACAGCATTTTTGGTGCCTATGTTTCAATAACTGTTTTTGGAAAATTTTGGCGTCCTAAATTCAAGTCATTTGTCCGATACTGTCCATCAGCTCTTGTTTTAGTGATATGGCTTGGGGAAAAATGTTTTGTTAGTTAAATTGATCCTTAATAACTAATAATAAACCTCGAGAATTCCACTTCCATTTGTACAGTTGAGCCATCTACACTTACGCCGTAGCATCGTATCGTTGCTGTGTACCTGCAGGAACATTTGACATTATTTATTTTCTTACCTGTTTTTCAATCAGCGCTTTTCAGTCCTAAAATTATTTTCATTTTCTTCTATTGATATTTTCTATTTTCTTTCCAACATGGGGAGGTCATCGGCCATTGTGAAAGCCGAAAGAAAACGAATTGCCGAACCTAATTCAGGTCCATCGGCCTAAAAAGTTGTAATTTCCAATTCATTCGATGTCCTTCAAAACATCGGTGATGAGGAAATATTCATATTTAATTCTGATAAGAGTACTAAGAAACCTACTTCTTCTTATACTCTTAAAAACGAAAAGGTTTCACCAATTTCGGTCACGATTTCGGACTTCAAAGCCTTTCGAAAAAAAATCGTCACTTCCGTCAAGGATCTTTTAATGATTTGCAAAAAAATTTAAATTATATGAATAATAAAAAACATAATTTTTTACGTACGACACTAGAAGTGATCGTACTTTTAAAGTTGTACTTCGTGGTCTCACTGGCGGTCAGACACCGGATGAGGTCACAACTGAATTAAATTCTTTGTTAGGTTTTTCTCCGATTAAAGTAATTCAAATGAGGAAAAGAACCAACTCGAATAATACCAGTAGTGTTGGTTTTGCTCCTGAGCTTTATTTGATCCATTTTAAAAAAGGATCAGGTTAATAATTTGCAAATTCGTGAAAAGGCTCGTCTTATGTTTCATTGTCGAGTCAAATATGAACCTTTTTCGAAAATCATCCACCAATTTTCTACAAAATATTACGCAATGTCGCCGTTGTCAAGCTTTTTGTCATGGCACTCAAAATTGTAGAATGAATGCCAGATGCAAGCGTTGCGGCTCATTCGATCATGAAGAATCTAAATACCTTTTTGGGGGTGATAAACCGTCTTGGTAATGCTCGAAGTGATTTTATTGTGACCTGTGCTGATTCAGCGCCACTGACTCATTGTTTGACGTTCTCAGAGGTTGTTGAAAATGGGTGGCCTGCTTCGGGTATTACTAATGGGAAAAAACCAACTCTAAACGTACATGCGAAGACTTGGGAAAGACGATTCCCTCATTAAACCAAATAGATGTTTAAATATTATTAATTGGAACGCTAGATCGTTGCTGGCTAACCAAGATGAGATCTTCATATTTTTGAAAACTCAAAACATACATATTGCTGCCACCACTTTTCCCAATAAGTGGAAAAATACCAAAGGAACTCCAATTTTTAACCTGGAAAAAGTGATTCAGAGCCTTCAAGTTATCGACCAATTAGTTTGCTTCCTTCTTTAAGTAAACTATTTGAAAGAGTTATTTTGAATAGAATGATGATTCGCATTAATCAGAATTCTATTTTCCCTGAAGAACAATTTGGTTTTCGTCATGGACTTTCTACTACACATCAACTTTTGAGTGTAACTAGTATGATTAACGCTAGCAAATCTGAAGGTTATTCAACTGGTGTTGCTCTTCTAGATATTGAAAAAGCTTTTGACAGTGTTTGGCACAAAGGTTTAGTAGGGTGATTTGCCAACTGTTGCACAGCTAAGCACATGATTTTTATTTTTATGCTGTATTTTAGTCATTTCAACCAAATTCACTCGATTTTTTTGTCAATTGCACTCATACAGCATTGGTCACCATGATCCAAAAGGCCAAGTGTTTGAAAAAAGTGACTTAAAAATTTAAAAAATCATTTAAAACAGCTTGTCTGTGCCCAATAGTTGTCTGATTTTTTCCAATGGTTGCACATTTTTAAAATCTTCTTAAGGCTCAGCCATCATGTGGTTGAGGAGGCTTATATTTGTAACGTAAGCATATCATGAGAACTGCTAGTTCAAATGCAATCTAATTTGTAGACATCCCCTCTTGAGGGCGGGGGGGGGGGTCTTCCATATATACCGTCCAATGCTCAATTGGAAAGTTCGGACCAAAAATCTAAAAAAAAGCATAAATCCGCCGAGTGGCTAGAATAGCATTTATCACACGTGAAATTTTCTCAGAAACTCCATTCTACCTCTGAATTTAACCGAAGTCATCTGAGTGGAGTGTCATTTGACCTTATTTGCTCAGTGTAGAGCTTTTTTTCTTTATATGTCCTACCAACATGAAATTTTATGTCTTTGAAATCCCATAGAATGAACTGAAGGGTTTTTAATTTTTTTAAGTGCCTATTTACAGGTGAAAAGATTAAAGAACGTGATCTGTTTTGCCCCACTTGACCCCTTTAAAGAAGATGTGATTTTATTAAACAATTGCTTTAGAACTCACTTGGGAGTCGATCAATTTTTACATAATGAATATCAATTGAAAACTTGAAAATGGACACAACCTCGCCCAAAGTTTCAAATAGATTGAATGATTTATGCTCATGATATACAATTTTGTATTAGAATGTATCTTTTCAAAAAGTTAATTGATTTAAACATCTTTTGCATGTAAGTGAGTATATTTGTAATGAATGTAACCTCTGTAGTATTTCATCAATCTTCAGAAAACAATCACATCACATAGAAATGTTTCCAAAGAGTTTTCCGACTGAAAAACTATTTTGGATGAAATTAAGTTTCACAAAGCTATGACTGTTTATTTTCTGGATGATAAGGGCCAAATAAAGCTTCACTTAGATGTCTGCAGTGACGGCTACTCGACGACAGATTAATATTTCTGAGAAAATGGCATATCAGATAAGTTATATTTCGGGTCTTTTTTGGGATTAAGGGTCGTAGTTTTCCTACTGTTAACACTGTTTTGACAATATTATTAACAAAATCAAGGGGATCGCTGTTGACATTGAATACAATTCTTAAAGATTTCGTCTCGAAATTTGAAAAACAGATTTTTTCAAAAAATTGCTTAGATTCTTCGCATAAAATGTTGAGTAAATGCTCGGGGTGAAGGAATTCAAAATAAATCTGATAAAAGAGTAGTCTCACAAAGCCTAAGCAGTTGAGGTGACTTTGACACTTTTAAGACATTGCAAGCTGCCCGACTTTCATACATACATATGTATGTTTTTTCAACGAGATTAATAATTTCAAAACTTCAATTATAAGATTTGACGGTAGAAAAAATAAACTTATGGAAATATGAAGTGTCTTTGAATTATTAAATAAATTATTGAAAATCCCATTGCGTGTAAAAAATATTAAAATTCTGAGCGGAAAATCGTTAATTAGAGCACAGAAATTACTAAAATTACTAGTTAAACGTAAATATCCACTTATTCAGAAAAAGAATGTCATATCAATAGACAATCCAAATTTTTTAAGTTGCATGTAGTCAATGAACGTGTTCAATTTTGTATGACAATTTGTATGGAAGAAGAAATTTTTGCATATTCAAGAAATTCAAATAAGTTTGAAATGAAGTTGATCTCTAGTTATTGATTTTGCCTGTAAAGTAAAAGAAGTAAAGAAGTAAAGAATTTCCTGAAAAAAATTATAATTATTTCAAAATAAAAAATCGGAATCCATTGAAAAGTATTAAAAATTGCAGGATTTGCTTTCTGGAGCTTTCAATTATTTCATGACATGTTTTTGCGAAATTTTCAAATCAACACACTTATTGGCTATGCAAAGCAGTATAATGCTATTCTTATTTTATCCTACGGTTAACAAGCTTTCAAATAAGTTGCCAAAACACTAAAATAAAAAAAAATTATTTTGAATTTTTTATATGACAATGAATTTCTTTTCTGGAGTACAAGATAGGTTTAGATTTTTTCACATGAAATGTATTAAAAGAACCAAGAAATATTTAAAAAAAAAATCCAAAATTTTGTTTTTTTAATTTCCAGTACATCTCTGAATTTTTTTAATGAAAACTTGGATTTTTCCGTACAAGCCTCCTTCCTTACTAATTTAAAACACGTTGTTATAGTATTCAGGACTTAATCAATTGCTTCCAAAATTTTTATTGCTATTGTTGGCTGTAAGAACAATCAATCAATGCTATTGGAAGTATACAAATTTTTAAATTTGAAATTTCCTAACGAATTCTGCAGTGGACTTATGAACAACAATGCGGTAGGAGGAGATTGAGCGGACCAATTGTTTCACGATCCGACAGTTTTTCTCGTTAAGTATGGATCATATTTTTTTATTTTTTTTTCAAAATCATGATGTTAAAATTGTCCGATGAGTAGGCCATAATTCGTCGGCAACGGTCGTGTTTTGTTTTCTCTCCGTCTATCGAAATTATTATTTTTGATGTTTAAGTGTTAAAACCGATTTAAAATATAAAAACTTTTGAAGTGTCGGAATGCCGGAAGTGTCGAATTGTCTGTAAGTGTGATCAAGTGGTCGAGATCGAGAGTTACAGCATCCTTCGGCATAATGAAAAATCGAACATCGTTTTCCTTATGTGCTGTACAGCACTGAAACCGGCCCAGAGACGATGGGAAAGTGGTACCGTCAAACGGGGCATCATGCAACAGCGGGGGTCAATGCAACATTTATATAACACTACATTGAATCAATTTTTAATTTAATGTTATCTTAATTTAAAGTTATCTTTTAATGATAACAAAATGATGATGACATAATTTCTCGCATCTTAAGCTAGTTGTCTTAGGTTTTTTATTTTTATGTAAAATTTGAAAAATCGAGCAATAAATGTACAAATTTTAACATTTTTTGATGCCGAAAAAAACTTTACCTAGTATGACGGATCGGCTTGATAATATTACCTACAAACTTTTTATTGGTTTCCTCATGCTATATCAACACTGTTGGTGTAAAAATATTTTTCGAACAATCACCCAATTTTTTAAAATGAATATTTTTAAAATTCAGTTAGGTGTCTGGGGTTAAATGCAACAAAATGCAATTGAAGAAATACCTTGTAAATCTCGTTTCCATGTGCTGGAATGTGAATGTTTTGCATCACGCGTTTGTAAACATTTAAATTTCATTCATCCAAACATTTATTTTTATAATTTCAGCTTGTAGAATTTTTCGTATATTATTATACCCCTAAATGTATGCAGCATCCTTATTATCAGAAAAAATGTGAAAATTTGTTTTAGCAGACCCAAAAACTACTGAAATTGGTGTTGTCATGCGTAAAAGTCTTTAAAGCATCGCAAATATATTAAAAACTATGAATTTTCGTACGTGTGCATAAGATTTTTCATTAAAAACAAAGTTTGTTGCAAGTTACCCCATTTTATAAGGAGTGTGAAAATCGCATGTTTTTAGAAAATTAAAAATAATTGAAGAAACCAATAATTTTTTTAACAACGCCAATTTGATGCCCCAGCATCCTTAAAACTTTTGATGCATAAAGGATACGATTAACTGTGAACATAAGTTTTTTAGAAGCCATTGAAGTTGAAAATTGTTGCATGTTGCCCCAGTTGACGGTATTTGGTGAGTCCGTTCCATGATAATTATTTAAAGAAAATCAGATTGTATCTAATTTTGGATAAATTCAAGTATCTTCGATTTTTAAGAATCGATTGCGGAAAACCAATTGCAAATTTCAGAATGTCCTGGTGCATCTTTTGGTTTTCCTAATCGTGATCCGTTGGACTGATTCGTTTTTTCACAGGAAATTGAGGTCTGTGACACAAAATATCTACCAAATCAATTTAAAATAAATAATCATCTTTAAACGGTAATCGCAAATATTAGTTGTCCTCGTTGATATTCGTTGTTGAATTTGGTTCTGTGCAAATTTCCCACGCTTGTTTTTCGGTTAAATGTTGCCTCTTTCTAACATGCCTCGACTTTTTGCTTTTTAATTTATGAGTCGTTTTTTTAAGAAGGTTTTTTTTCTTTTAAATCAGTTTGGGGCTAAGATTTTGAATGAGATTTTTCTTGAAAGCTCAATTTTGTCAAATCATGTCTTACAATTCTTCTTCAGATAAATAAAAAAAATCTTCAGAGCATATCTTAAATGCACTAGAGAGGCCGTACATTATAGATTTTTGTGTTCCTACAGTGAAAAATTAAATGAAATACAATAACATTAAGAATTGAAAGCTGATTATTTGTCGCAATATTTCGAGGTTATTTAAAAGTTCAATTTAAATGAATGGATAATTTTTTTAAATAAAACCTTTCGAGCTCTATACAGAGCTCTAAAGGTTTCATGTTTTAATAATGTTTCCCACTTCTCTTTTTTACTTTCAAGAGCGAGTAAAGGCGCTTTATCTTTGGTCGATGACCAGAAATGATCGTACACTGAAATCCAAAACTGTTCAACAAAGAAAAGTTTAGCTTTGAATTCAAATCCTTTGATTTATAAAATTATATTATTCACTATGATTATACACTCAGGTTTTGTGAGTTCTGTGTACAAAATAAATCATTTCCAGCCGTTAAAGATGGTCCCAGTGATTCGTGAAGTTACTTTACATAACGAGTGGTTTTTTCATAAAGGAGCATTTTTATTAGCGTGCTTCTAACGATATTGCCCATTTGAAATGTATGGTACTGGTGGTCCACGTTTCTTCCTGTTCCTGTGTTCCAGATGTCTCTGCATTCTCTGCTCCATGGTAGTCCCAACCACTTTATGTTTTTAAATATTTTAATGTTTTTATGTTAAAGTAATTAAAAACATGAACAAAGAAAAGAGTAATAATAACACATTTTATTATTCTTTGGGACTCAGACATAAGTTCTGGCTGTGGAAGTAAGATTAGTGATTAGTGAAAATCATGATGTTAAAATTGTCCAACGGACGTTTCGTAAAGAGAACTGATATGAAAAAAATTTTGTTCTGACGTAAAACCTTATTTGCCATAGAAGGATGTTAAGGTTTTGTTAACAATTAGCACAAAAACCGCGCGAAAAAGAACAAGAAAAATTAAAACAGTCTTAAGATACACATTTAACAGCAGAAAATATCTCAAAAGTCTCGTTTCAGTAGTAAACATTCCGAATTTCATGATTCATTATTATTTTTGAGGAAAAGTTGGAAAACAACTGAAACATTGTCAATTTAAGTCAGTCTGTGCAACGATGGTTAGGGGACGACGATTGGCAAATCACCCTAGCTAAATTAGTTCGATTTGATGATCTATATGTGGATCATTCCATGTCAAGTGTGCACAGCGAAAAAAAAAATCTCATTAAAAATTCGCCAAACTTGGCCGAAAGACTTTCTGAGGTCTACAATACAAATCCTCTATTTTTGAGAATGATCCGCCCAGCTCTCGTTCCAGGACCCTCCCTTCCTTTTTTCACGATTTTGAAAAATTCATCTTTTTAAGAATACTATATCTCCGGACTGAAAAATCATATCAAAATGACAAAATATGCGTTGTGTAGATTTTATTAAAGTCTATCAATTTATGTTATTCATTTTTTTAAATAGTGACGTTTTAAACGTCTAAACATAGCTCTAAAAATAAAACGTTATTTTTCGCAAGAAAAGTATATTTTTTTCTTGAATTTTATGATTTCATTGTTTTTTTTGAGAAAATTTTACGTAAGAACCAACAAAAATCTCAATATAATATTTCTTATTTTCGAGATATGAAAGATATACTTAAGTTTTATTGTCCTTAAAATATTTTCTTACAGTATTCCCTTAAACTTTTGGTAATCCCATTCACGATTTTCTGTACGAATTAAATTAAAAATCAGCATATACATGATGTTACCTTCTAGTGAGCAGCAAATTTTTCCTTAGCGAATGCTGCGGATGAATTAATGTGCGGATTTGGTTCATTTTTCCATAAAACTGTTAAATTTATTCACAGAAAATGTGTAAATGTCAAAAATCTGCTCGTATGTTGATTACCTACAAAACTTACATGAATTATGACGATACTGGTCTAACAATACTGACTATTGACGCACAGCATTTGTTCATTGTATATATCTAGCCTATATTTATGCAAAGTAAGCATAGTAGATTTTTTTGTTGACACCGAGTGGCACTGAACAATAACAATTTTTTTAACTGATTCACTGACCATTGTGAACGAATTGTTGCCGCAACTGCTCGCATGCTGCTACTTGCTAGTAGTAATAAATACAATTTCTAAAATCGAAGATTGCGGTTAAAATATCCAGTTGCATTCTGTTACATTATAACGGAGTTGTCTTAGTGAATTTTATTGTTAAGCTTCTAAATAGTCGGGAACAGTTTTCCGAGCATTGTCAAAATGACGTGATCAATTGGAAAAGAGCTTCATAAGCGATAAAAAAAAAGAAGAAACAAACTAGTTATATTACGAATAAAAATAGTTCATAAACCGAAAATATTGTTTTCACTTCATTCAAAATGTCATTAACAAAAAGATGGCTTGCAAGAGGACAAGAAGTTTGAACAAAAAGACGGCTTACTAAAGGACAAGTCCTCATTGATTTGAGTAATGTTTTACAAAAGAATAGCTTGCTAGAGGACAAGTTCCCATTTGTTTGAGTAATTTAAAAAAAAAGATGGCTTGCAAGAGGACAAGTTTCCATTGATTATGAAAATTTTTAACAAAACGATGGTTAGAGGAAATACTCCATTGATTTGAGTAATTTTAACAAAACGATGGCTTGCAAGTGGACAAATCCCCATTCATTTGAGTAATTTAAACCAAAAAATGGCTTGCTAGAGGACAAGTCTCCATTGATAATAAGAAGTTTTTAAAAAAAGATGGCTTGCAAGTTGACAAGTCTCCATGAATTATGAAAACTTTTAACAAAAAGATGGCTTGCTAGTGTTTCTGCAGCTCTGGTTGATGGTATGACCATTTCGGAACGCACGTGCCGAGGAGCTCTTCCAACATACCTTCTACATCGTTTCAACGTCGAATTTGCGTCTGTTCGTTTCGTTGGAGAGCACGTGGAAACTGCCCACGAAATTTAGCGACCGGCAATTCCATGCTCCAAGTTTCCAATCGCTGGTCCCATTTCGTCACGTGGGTCTTTGACAATTTCCATAAAAAAAAATTCTAGATGATTTTTTGATCTCGCAGGAGGATCGTCGTGATGTTGCTGTTTTGGGTCCCGAACACTACCAGGACTTTGTTGCACTCCGGACGCCGGCCGCCCCTGAGATGGAGAACAGAGACGTACGGAGCCTCCTATCTCAGTTCGCATGCGACCAAAGCACTTAAGTTGCTTGCACCACGGGGAAGTTGAGACCTACGTGAGTGAGTACCAAAACAAAAGCTTTTTTTGGTTCGAAGGATGAGAAAAGCAAGCAAAACAGTTTTTGAATCGGACAGAAGTTAAGTTGAGTTTTTTCTGAACATTTCTGGCTGCTCTTGGGGGGCTTTTGAACAGTTGTTGTTGTTGTTGAAAGTTGTTAGAAGCAGCATAAGTGTGGGTGTCAAAACCAGAGATGATGCTAGACAAAACCACACTCCGAGTGCATTCTGTCCTTCAGGTAAAAACGAAATGTTTTCGTTAGCTAAAGACTAGAAGTGTTGGTATTAGGTTGTTTTCAAGAGCAACAAAAATACCCAAGAGGTGATGCCCGGAACTGGTTGGATGTAAAACTTCAACCTAATGTTTAAATGTAAGCAATTTCCGAACCTGAAATGAACAAAATGAGAGCAATAATCCATTTTCAACTCACTTATGCTTTCGATGATGGTCAGTTTTATCTAATAACATGAGCATTAAATTCCAATCAAATATTTATTCGGCAGAAAACATGACCAAGAGTAATTGAAATAGGGCTGATTATTCAACCGGAATTTTCTTTGAGCGATAGCATATTGCTGATGAAAATTGCTCGTCAACATTGTGTTTTTGATGACATTTGTCAATTTGAATTCAGCTAGCTTAGTTTTAATTTCTTTCTTTAATTGATCATGGTGTCAATTTTGTCAATATTGTGTGCATATTGTTTAATTCTGATGTCATATTTGTGTCATTCTTGAGCAAGTCAAATGCAATTTAGGGTATCATTTTTGTGTCATTTTTGTGTCATTTTTGTGTCATGTCTTTTTTGTCTTTTTTGTCTTTTTTGTCTTTTTTGTCTTTTTTGTCTTTTTTGTCTTTTTTGTCTTTTTTGTCTTTTTTGTCTTTTTTGTCTTTTTTGTCTTTTTTGTCTTTTTTGTCTTTTTTGTCTTTTTTGTCTTTTTTGTCTTTTTTGTCTTTTTTGTCTTTTTTGTCTTTTTTGTCTTTTTTGTCTTTTTTGTCTTTTTTGTCTTTTTTGTCTTTTTTGTCTTTTTTGTCTTTTTTGTCTTTTTTGTCTTTTTTGTCTTTTTTGTCTTTTTTGTCTTTTTTGTCTTTTTTGTCTTTTTTGTCTTTTTTGTCTTTTTTGTCTTTTTTGTCTTTTTTGTCTTTTTTGTCTTTTTTGTCTTTTTTGTCTTTTTTGTCTTTTTTGTCTTTTTTGTCTTTTTTGTCTTTTTTGTCTTTTTTGTCTTTTTTGTCTTTTTTGTCTTTTTTGTCTTTTTTGTCTTTTTTGTCTTTTTTGTCTTTTTTGTCTTTTTTGTCTTTTTTGTCTTTTTTGTCTTTTTTGTCTTTTTTGTCTTTTTTGTCTTTTTTGTCTTTTTTGTCTTTTTTGTCTTTTTTGTCTTTTTTGTCTTTTTTGTCTTTTTTGTCTTTTTTGTCTTTTTTGTCTTTTTTGTCTTTTTTGTCTTTTTTGTCTTTTTTGTCTTTTTTGTCTTTTTTGTCTTTTTTGTCTTTTTTGTCTTTTTTGTCTTTTTTGTCTTTTTTGTCTTTTTTGTCTTTTTTGTCTTTTTTGTCTTTTTTGTCTTTTTTGTCTTTTTTGTCTTTTTTGTCTTTTTTGTCTTTTTTGTCTTTTTTGTCTTTTTTGTCTTTTTTGTCTTTTTTGTCTTTTTTGTCTTTTTTGTCTTTTTTGTCTTTTTTGTCTTTTTTGTCTTTTTTGTCTTTTTTGTCTTTTTTGTCTTTTTTGTCTTTTTTGTCTTTTTTGTCTTTTTTGTCTTTTTTGTCTTTTTTGTCTTTTTTGTCTTTTTTGTCTTTTTTGTCTTTTTTGTCTTTTTTGTCTTTTTTGTCTTTTTTGTCTTTTTTGTCTTTTTTGTCTTTTTTGTCTTTTTTGTCTTTTTTGTCTTTTTTGTCTTTTTTGTCTTTTTTGTCTTTTTTGTCTTTTTTGTCTTTTTTGTCTTTTTTGTCTTTTTTGTCTTTTTTGTCTTTTTTGTCTTTTTTGTCTTTTTTGTCTTTTTTGTCTTTTTTGTCTTTTTTGTCTTTTTTGTCTTTTTTGTCTTTTTTGTCTTTTTTGTCTTTTTTGTCTTTTTTGTCTTTTTTGTCTTTTTTGTCTTTTTTGTCTTTTTTGTCTTTTTTGTCTTTTTTGTCTTTTTTGTCTTTTTTGTCTTTTTTGTCTTTTTTGTCTTTTTTGTCTTTTTTGTCTTTTTTGTCTTTTTTGTCTTTTTTGTCTTTTTTGTCTTTTTTGTCTTTTTTGTCTTTTTTGTCTTTTTTGTCTTTTTTGTCTTTTTTGTCTTTTTTGTCTTTTTTGTCTTTTTTGTCTTTTTTGTCTTTTTTGTCTTTTTTGTCTTTTTTGTCTTTTTTGTCTTTTTTGTCTTTTTTGTCTTTTTTGTCTTTTTTGTCTTTTTTGTCTTTTTTGTCTTTTTTGTCTTTTTTGTCTTTTTTGTCTTTTTTGTCTTTTTTGTCTTTTTTGTCTTTTTTGTCTTTTTTGTCTTTTTTGTCTTTTTTGTCTTTTTTGTCTTTTTTGTCTTTTTTGTCTTTTTTGTCTTTTTTGTCTTTTTTGTCTTTTTTGTCTTTTTTGTCTTTTTTGTCTTTTTTGTCTTTTTTGTCTTTTTTGTCTTTTTTGTCTTTTTTGTCTTTTTTGTCTTTTTTGTCTTTTTTGTCTTTTTTGTCTTTTTTGTCTTTTTTGTCTTTTTTGTCTTTTTTGTCTTTTTTGTCTTTTTTGTCTTTTTTGTCTTTTTTGTCTTTTTTGTCTTTTTTGTCTTTTTTGTCTTTTTTGTCTTTTTTGTCTTTTTTGTCTTTTTTGTCTTTTTTGTCTTTTTTGTCTTTTTTGTCTTTTTTGTCTTTTTTGTCTTTTTTGTCTTTTTTGTCTTTTTTGTCTTTTTTGTCTTTTTTGTCTTTTTTGTCTTTTTTGTCTTTTTTGTCTTTTTTGTCTTTTTTGTCTTTTTTGTCTTTTTTGTCTTTTTTGTCTTTTTTGTCTTTTTTGTCTTTTTTGTCTTTTTTGTCTTTTTTGTCTTTTTTGTCTTTTTTGTCTTTTTTGTCTTTTTTGTCTTTTTTGTCTTTTTTGTCTTTTTTGTCTTTTTTGTCTTTTTTGTCTTTTTTGTCTTTTTTGTCTTTTTTGTCTTTTTTGTCTTTTTTGTCTTTTTTGTCTTTTTTGTCTTTTTTGTCTTTTTTGTCTTTTTTGTCTTTTTTGTCTTTTTTGTCTTTTTTGTCTTTTTTGTCTTTTTTGTCTTTTTTGTCTTTTTTGTCTTTTTTGTCTTTTTTGTCTTTTTTGTCTTTTTTGTCTTTTTTGTCTTTTTTGTCTTTTTTGTCTTTTTTGTCTTTTTTGTCTTTTTTGTCTTTTTTGTCTTTTTTGTCTTTTTTGTCTTTTTTGTCTTTTTTGTCTTTTTTGTCTTTTTTGTCTTTTTTGTCTTTTTTGTCTTTTTTGTCTTTTTTGTCTTTTTTGTCTTTTTTGTCTTTTTTGTCTTTTTTGTCTTTTTTGTCTTTTTTGTCTTTTTTGTCTTTTTTGTCTTTTTTGTCTTTTTTGTCTTTTTTGTCTTTTTTGTCTTTTTTGTCTTTTTTGTCTTTTTTGTCTTTTTTGTCTTTTTTGTCTTTTTTGTCTTTTTTGTCTTTTTTGTCTTTTTTGTCTTTTTTGTCTTTTTTGTCTTTTTTGTCTTTTTTGTCTTTTTTGTCTTTTTTGTCTTTTTTGTCTTTTTTGTCTTTTTTGTCTTTTTTGTCTTTTTTGTCTTTTTTGTCTTTTTTGTCTTTTTTGTCTTTTTTGTCTTTTTTGTCTTTTTTGTCTTTTTTGTCTTTTTTGTCTTTTTTGTCTTTTTTGTCTTTTTTGTCTTTTTTGTCTTTTTTGTCTTTTTTGTCTTTTTTGTCTTTTTTGTCTTTTTTGTCTTTTTTGTCTTTTTTGTCTTTTTTGTCTTTTTTGTCTTTTTTGTCTTTTTTGTCTTTTTTGTCTTTTTTGTCTTTTTTGTCTTTTTTGTCTTTTTTGTCTTTTTTGTCTTTTTTGTCTTTTTTGTCTTTTTTGTCTTTTTTGTCTTTTTTGTCTTTTTTGTCTTTTTTGTCTTTTTTGTCTTTTTTGTCTTTTTTGTCTTTTTTGTCTTTTTTGTCTTTTTTGTCTTTTTTGTCTTTTTTGTCTTTTTTGTCTTTTTTGTCTTTTTTGTCTTTTTTGTCTTTTTTGTCTTTTTTGTCTTTTTTGTCTTTTTTGTCTTTTTTGTCTTTTTTGTCTTTTTTGTCTTTTTTGTCTTTTTTGTCTTTTTTGTCTTTTTTGTCTTTTTTGTCTTTTTTGTCTTTTTTGTCTTTTTTGTCTTTTTTGTCTTTTTTGTCTTTTTTGTCTTTTTTGTCTTTTTTGTCTTTTTTGTCTTTTTTGTCTTTTTTGTCTTTTTTGTCTTTTTTGTCTTTTTTGTCTTTTTTGTCTTTTTTGTCTTTTTTGTCTTTTTTGTCTTTTTTGTCTTTTTTGTCTTTTTTGTCTTTTTTGTCTTTTTTGTCTTTTTTGTCTTTTTTGTCTTTTTTGTCTTTTTTGTCTTTTTTGTCTTTTTTGTCTTTTTTGTCTTTTTTGTCTTTTTTGTCTTTTTTGTCTTTTTTGTCTTTTTTGTCTTTTTTGTCTTTTTTGTCTTTTTTGTCTTTTTTGTCTTTTTTGTCTTTTTTGTCTTTTTTGTCTTTTTTGTCTTTTTTGTCTTTTTTGTCTTTTTTGTCTTTTTTGTCTTTTTTGTCTTTTTTGTCTTTTTTGTCTTTTTTGTCTTTTTTGTCTTTTTTGTCTTTTTTGTCTTTTTTGTCTTTTTTGTCTTTTTTGTCTTTTTTGTCTTTTTTGTCTTTTTTGTCTTTTTTGTCTTTTTTGTCTTTTTTGTCTTTTTTGTCTTTTTTGTCTTTTTTGTCTTTTTTGTCTTTTTTGTCTTTTTTGTCTTTTTTGTCTTTTTTGTCTTTTTTGTCTTTTTTGTCTTTTTTGTCTTTTTTGTCTTTTTTGTCTTTTTTGTCTTTTTTGTCTTTTTTGTCTTTTTTGTCTTTTTTGTCTTTTTTGTCTTTTTTGTCTTTTTTGTCTTTTTTGTCTTTTTTGTCTTTTTTGTCTTTTTTGTCTTTTTTGTCTTTTTTGTCTTTTTTGTCTTTTTTGTCTTTTTTGTCTTTTTTGTCTTTTTTGTCTTTTTTGTCTTTTTTGTCTTTTTTGTCTTTTTTGTCTTTTTTGTCTTTTTTGTCTTTTTTGTCTTTTTTGTCTTTTTTGTCTTTTTTGTCTTTTTTGTCTTTTTTGTCTTTTTTGTCTTTTTTGTCTTTTTTGTCTTTTTTGTCTTTTTTGTCTTTTTTGTCTTTTTTGTCTTTTTTGTCTTTTTTGTCTTTTTTGTCTTTTTTGTCTTTTTTGTCTTTTTTGTCTTTTTTGTCTTTTTTGTCTTTTTTGTCTTTTTTGTCTTTTTTGTCTTTTTTGTCTTTTTTGTCTTTTTTGTCTTTTTTGTCTTTTTTGTCTTTTTTGTCTTTTTTGTCTTTTTTGTCTTTTTTGTCTTTTTTGTCTTTTTTGTCTTTTTTGTCTTTTTTGTCTTTTTTGTCTTTTTTGTCTTTTTTGTCTTTTTTGTCTTTTTTGTCTTTTTTGTCTTTTTTGTCTTTTTTGTCTTTTTTGTCTTTTTTGTCTTTTTTGTCTTTTTTGTCTTTTTTGTCTTTTTTGTCGTTTTTGTCGTTTTTGTCTTTTTTGTCTTTTTTGTCTTTTTTGTCTTTTTTGTCTTTTTTGTCTTTTTTGTCTTTTTTGTCTTTTTTGTCTTTTTTGTCTTTTTTGTCTTTTTTGTCTTTTTTGTCTTTTTTGTCTTTTTTGTCTTTTTTGTCTTTTTTGTCTTTTTTGTCTTTTTTGTCTTTTTTGTCTTTTTTGTCTTTTTTGTCTTTTTTGTCTTTTTTGTCTTTTTTGTCTTTTTTGTCTTTTTTGTCTTTTTTGTCTTTTTTGTCTTTTTTGTCTTTTTTGTCTTTTTTGTCTTTTTTGTCTTTTTTGTCTTTTTTGTCTTTTTTGTCTTTTTTGTCTTTTTTGTCTTTTTTGTCTTTTTTGTCTTTTTTGTCTTTTTTGTCTTTTTTGTCTTTTTTGTCTTTTTTGTCTTTTTTGTCTTTTTTGTCTTTTTTGTCTTTTTTGTCTTTTTTGTCTTTTTTGTCTTTTTTGTCTTTTTTGTCTTTTTTGTCTTTTTTGTCTTTTTTGTCTTTTTTGTCTTTTTTGTCTTTTTTGTCTTTTTTGTCTTTTTTGTCTTTTTTGTCTTTTTTGTCTTTTTTGTCTTTTTTGTCTTTTTTGTCTTTTTTGTCTTTTTTGTCTTTTTTGTCTTTTTTGTCTTTTTTGTCTTTTTTGTCTTTTTTGTCTTTTTTGTCTTTTTTGTCTTTTTTGTCTTTTTTGTCTTTTTTGTCTTTTTTGTCTTTTTTGTCTTTTTTGTCTTTTTTGTCTTTTTTGTCTTTTTTGTCTTTTTTGTCTTTTTTGTCTTTTTTGTCTTTTTTGTCTTTTTTGTCTTTTTTGTCTTTTTTGTCTTTTTTGTCTTTTTTGTCTTTTTTGTCTTTTTTGTCTTTTTTGTCTTTTTTGTCTTTTTTGTCTTTTTTGTCTTTTTTGTCTTTTTTGTCTTTTTTGTCTTTTTTGTCTTTTTTGTCTTTTTTGTCTTTTTTGTCTTTTTTGTCTTTTTTGTCTTTTTTGTCTTTTTTGTCTTTTTTGTCTTTTTTGTCTTTTTTGTCTTTTTTGTCTTTTTTGTCTTTTTTGTCTTTTTTGTCTTTTTTGTCTTTTTTGTCTTTTTTGTCTTTTTTGTCTTTTTGTCTTTTTTGTCTTTTTTGTCTTTTTTGTCTTTTTTGTCTTTTTTGTCTTTTTTGTCTTTTTTGTCTTTTTTGTCTTTTTTGTCTTTTTTGTCTTTTTTGTCTTTTTTGTCTTTTTTGTCTTTTTTGTCTTTTTTGTCTTTTTTGTCTTTTTTGTCTTTTTTGTCTTTTTTGTCTTTTTTGTCTTTTTTGTCTTTTTTGTCTTTTTTGTCTTTTTTGTCTTTTTTGTCTTTTTTGTCTTTTTTGTCTTTTTTGTCTTTTTTGTCTTTTTTGTCTTTTTTGTCTTTTTTGTCTTTTTTGTCTTTTTTGTCTTTTTTGTCTTTTTTGTCTTTTTTGTCTTTTTTGTCTTTTTTGTCTTTTTTGTCTTTTTTGTCTTTTTTGTCTTTTTTGTCTTTTTTGTCTTTTTTGTCTTTTTTGTCTTTTTTGTCTTTTTTGTCTTTTTAGTTTTTTTTTGTTTATAGGCTATTTTTTCAAATTTTTATGTAAGATTAGAATGAACTAAGGTGAATCATTTGAATCCAATTAAATAATCTGCTTGTTATCAGCAAGCAGCATTATACATTGTATGATTTCTCCTTCTACATTCCTTCCGGAATAGTTATGATACTATGATAATACCATATCTATGAATATTTTAAATGATTTCCAGCGAAAGCATTATCGAGCAACTTTTCACTGGAAAAGCCAATTCTAGAAATATAGGCAGCAGATCGTTATGCGAAAAAGACCAAAAGGTATAAAATGCATAACTGGTTTGGAAATAATGAATTCCCAGTACTAAACATATTTCTGTACTGCGCAAATGTTGTTAGTTGATTTCAGATTAGTCGGTAATGTCTGAAGTCCTGCAACCATCTGTCAGTAATGCTATTGATACCTACTTATTATAATTTTTTTTTGCCACAAGTTGTGCTTAAAACTTTTTTGTTCATCTGCTTCTCACAATTTTTCTATTAACGCCTCGATCTGAAATATTAATTCTTTCTAACAAGATGAACCAACTCAATCAAAATTATTAACGCCAGAACTTTCTCGAAAAAGCTAAAAACCGGGAAACAGTATCGAATCAAATTATAGAAGCTGCCTCGCGTAAACTTCCAGCACCCAAACAAAAGCCGCGAACGAGCGAAATCGAATTCGCAATCCAGCTCCAGAAGGACCAACTTCAAAAAGCAACTTGTTAAGTGAATTCCCCATTTGCTGGTGACGGAGTAAACAACGCGGCTTCCAGGAAAGAATCAGTCGAATTTCTCAATCGTCTCGCCGGGTCGTTCTGTCTGTGGGCCGGTTTGAAGGGCAAACAATAATCAGACTTAACCACTCAAACTGGAGGGGTTGAAATTCGCGGGAAAATTATACCGAACGTTTGCTTTCCCCGAATCGAAGAAAAGATTTTCGATGAAGCGTTCGAGGCGTTCTTTTGTTGATGCGTTTTTTAGCCCTCGTTTTTAGCAGCCGAGAGCATAAATTCTGGAAAGCTCCCCTGTTAAGACATGCGATTTCAACAGAGGTGACGAAAGAAAGGTGCAAAAAAAGGCTTTGGTGTGTTTTTCGATTGGAAAACAGACAGCTTCTTCGGCTCGCTTAAAGTTATCTTAAATTCCATTCGGTGGCTTGGAGACAGCTTCGCTTTTGATTTAATTTATTTTTATTTGTCAGATTCTGTAATTTGATGTTTTGGCCCAACAGGATGATTTTGCTGACATCAATTCGAATTATCTCAAGTTTCCAGAATGAGGTTTTGGTTTATTTTTTATGCAAATTCGTAAAATTTTCAGGCATTTGAAGATTTTGAAACATTAAAATTATATTATGAAATTATTTTATCGGCTACATCGGTGAAATTTTATATTTTTTGAGAAAGAATATTTAAGAATTGAAAGATTATAGGCGGATAGAAGATTAGAATAAGGTGAAAGATGTTAAAAATGAGCGGAAGGGTAATTTTAATTTGAAAAACTTTTCATCACATTTCATCGTTTTGTTCGTTTTGTTCCTCACGGGCCTATTACCTTGCAGATAGAATTTTAGCTACCACCACACAATAGTAGGCCTAGCGTGGTTTGCCCCAACATGATGAAAACTTGCAGTGCGAAAAAAAGAAGAGAGTCCGTCCGGGAGAATTTTTCACAGAAATCGAACGAGATTTGACAACTGTATTGGCTGTGTATCGATTTTTGTAGAATGTGGCTGATGTATGTTGGTGCAGTTATATTGGGAACAACTATGTGCTTACGGTATATGTCCGTATATCCTCGGACATATACCGTTGTACACGGAAACATTATCATATCCTTGGACGTAGTATCCCTGTTCACGAACGTCCCCCGAAAAATAGTTACGAGCAACATAACACATCCCTGGTCTTAAATAGAAACAAACATAAATCTCAACATGTTCTTAGAAATCGTAGAATTCCTAATGAATAGTGCATATTTTCAAATCAACAACAAATACTATATTCAAAAATACGGCACAGCCATGGCAGCCCGATTAGCCCGATCCTATCCGAATTGGTCCTAGACACAATAATAGCGAAAGCAATCAAACAGCTCCCATTCACGACTCCCATCGTCTGCAAATATGACTAAAAATGCCCGGATTTTGCCCAGATTTTTTCACTTTATTTGGCAAATTAAACAAAAAAAAAACAACTTTTACCTCCAAAACGAAATATTTTTAGCAATTTATATAAAAATAATCATGAAAGGTTTCTTCGAAGCCTAAAATATGGTTCAAAATCAATCGATGAGTTTTGATGAAAAAAAATATTGTAGATTTTATTTATCGGCCTAGTGGTGAAAAGTGATGTCCTTTTTCGTAGGGCCATCTAAAGATTATGATTTTTTTTATATAGGTGGATAGAAGGTAAGATGAAAATGAAAGATGTTGAAAATGAGCGGGTAGAATTTATTTAGAAGCATATCATCACATATCAAATTTTTGTTCCTCACGGGCCTACTACTATGAAGCGGTAGATACAGATAGAGTTGCATCTAAAACCACACATTAGTAGGCCAAGCGCTTCGCTCTGCGAAGTAGTTCCACCTCCTCGTGGTGCAGAGTGGAAACGTGTCTGCTTTTTGCAGATGTACGGCCGAGAGAACTACAACCCCATCCCCCTTATGAAGACCCTTGCAATGATCGCGGAATACGAAAATGGAAAAACTATTAGAAACCGACTCCATTTGGTGAAGGTGTAACGCTGAACCGTGCCGATGTACCTGGAAGGCTGGCGGGTCGTTAAGTCACGCCAGTCTCTAACGGTAGCCTGTGGGGCACCTGGACACACCCCACAGTATCCCAGTCCTTGCTGCGCTAAGCAGGTCACTGGCGCAGTGGACCGTATACTTACCTTGCTACTCGTGGGATTTACAATGAATAACAACATCAGACAAAACAATAGAACGCGGACGGAAGGGAGTGATGCGGAGAGGGACACCTGTCCTAATCCGTTTGGCAGGAACGGGCTAAGGCGCTCTCCGGTTAGGCAACCTGCCGAGCCGGTGAGGACGCCTGTCGATAGTGGGGAGAGCGGAGACCCCTTCGCTCAGGTTCAGCAGGCAGTCGAGGAATTCCTAAGCTCCCCGGAGCTTCAGGACCCTGAGACCCCTGCTGAACTAGCCGTCGCGATGGCTGGGATTCAAGACCTTGTGGATTGTGTGAGGAAGAAGTCGAAGAGTCGAGGTGCGAGAGAAACTTGCAAACGTGATGGCCATGTTTGTGAAGGCAAACAGGGCAGTGGTTAATTTGCTCACTGCTCCGGAGTGCCGAATGAGGGCACGTGAAGATGCTGCGACTCATCTTCGGGCAGATACAACCCGCCCGAAGAAGGTCAGTGTCTGCGTGCAGACGGATGGCGGTGGAGAGGTTGCCGTAAACGGCAAGCGGAAGAGGGGGTCGCCAGGCGAAACTAGGCCAGGAGCCCTAAAAAGCGGGCCCGGGATCCTACGGTCAGGCAGGATCCGGGCGGAAATGATGACGAGGGTACAGGAAGTGTGAACGACCAAGTTTCTAAAGCGTCAACCGGGTGGCAGACGGTTGAGCGCAAAAGGAAAAAGACCACGAAGGCCAAACCCAAACCCAAGCCCAAGCCCAATCGGGTCAGGGACAAGGGAGAGGCTTTGGTCGTTAAGGCACCGGATGGGACCTACGCTGACGTCCTCCGACAAATGAGGTCAAGCGATAGGCTGGTGGGCCTAGGAGGGGACGTGAGGAGAATCCGCTGAACACGTTCCGGCGAGATGATCCTCGAGCTTCGACGAGGTTCACAGACCAAGAGTGCGGAATATAGTGCGTTATCTCAAGAGATAGTAAGCGAAGCCGCGGAAATCCGTGCCCTCAGCACCACGGTTACCGTCAGGGTGAAAAACCTTGACGAGATAGCCACGGACGCTGAGATACAGGATGCGTTTAAGAATCTCTGCAAGATCGGGACTGTCCAGATCTCGGTCAGGATGCGGGATGGCACTCCCAGATCTGGGACACAGGTGGCATTCGTGAAGCTTCCGGTTGCGGCAGCAAACGCCGCACTCAAGTGTGGGTGGCTAAAGGTGGGTTGGTCTATCTGCCAGATAGCCATCCCCCAGCAACCGGAAAGGTGCTTCAGGTGCGTGGAACTCGGGCACAAGTCTTTCGCGTGCAAGGGCACTAACAGAAGTGGTTTGTGTTGGTGGTGCGGTGAAGCCGGTCACCAGGCGGCTAGCTGCACCAAAGAAACAAAGTGTCTCCACTGCGGTGGAGGACACAGGGCTGGCAACCCTAGGTGCCCCCCCTTTCAAAAGGAGTCGGCTGCATCTTCGCGGGGATAGAAGCAGTTCAGCTCAACCTCAACCACTGCCACTCAGCACACCAGCTGTTGCGGCAGTTGGCATTTGAGGAAAAGTTGGACGTGGCGTTAGTAGCAGACCCGTATCGCTGGACCTCGGATGGCAGCAATTGCCGACAAAGCCAAACTGGCCGCGATATGGGTTACAGGAAGATACCCCATACAAGAGGTGGTGTCCGCTGGTGAGGAAGGCTTCGTGTTAGCCATGGTCAACGGGATCTTCGTCAGTAGCTGCTACGCACCCCCGGGGTGGTCTCTGGAGAGGTTCGGTGGCATGATGGACAAAATCGTCGAAGGTTTCACGGGTAGGAGCCCCGTTGTTATAGTCGGGGACTTCAACGCGTGGGCCGCAGAATGGGGTAGTCGCCTTACAAACCCCAGGGGACAACTTCTACTGGAAGCCCTGGCAAGGCTAGACGTAGACCTGGGGAATGTAGGCAATACAAGGACCTACCACAGGAATGGGAGCGAGTCCATCATCGACGTCACCTTCAGCAGTCCGGGCTGGACGAGCGACTGGAGGGTAAGCGACGTGTTCACCGATAGCGATCACTTCGCGATTCGTTATCGGGTGGGCACAAGCACGCGAGCAGGTAGAAGGAGTACGACAACAGGAGCACGTCTCTGGAAGACAACACAATTCGATCGGAACGTCTTTGTTGAAGTGTTACACTGGGAGCGGACCATAGAAAACCTGTCCGCTGAAAACCTAGAGAGGGTACTCGCACGCGCATGCGACGCTGCGATGACAAGGAGGGCCAAGCGGAAGGACACTCGGCAACCCGTCTATTGGTGGACGGTGGAAATCGCAGACCTGCGTACTAGCTGCCTACGGGCTAGGCGACATATGCAGCGAGCGAGGTCCCCGTCAGCGAGAGCGGAGCGAAGAGTACCCTACGCAATTGCGAGGTCTGCCCTCTGCAGGGCAATTAAGGCGAGTAAAAAGGCACGATTCAGGCAACTCTGCGAGGACGCCAACGACAACCCCTGGGGCGACGCTTACAGGATTGTCATGGCCAAAACGCGGAGCGGAGGTGCGCCACAGGAGTCGTGTCCGATAAAACTGCGTGAGATCGTCAACGAGCTGTTCCCACAGCACGAGGAAGTGTCATGGCCGAGGGTCCCATACGACTGGGATACGAGTGAAGAGGAGAGGATTTCACTGGAAGAACTAAGCGACATCGCTAAGTCCCTTCAGTTGAACAAAGCTCCAGGTCCGGATGGCATCCCTAATGTTGCAGTGAAAGCTACGCTCATGGAACATCCCGAAATATTCCGGTCTTCACTGCAGCAGTACGTGGATGATAGGGTCTTCCCAGACATGTGGAAGCAGCAGCGATTGGTGCTCCTGCCAAAACCAGGCAATCTACCAGATGAACCATCAGCATATCGCCCGATATGTCTCCTGGACACTGCTGGCAAGGTTTTAGAAAAGGTGCTACAGAGCAGGATCCAGCTCTACACCGAAGGTGCGAACGGCCTATCCGACAAACAGTTCGATTTTCGGAAAGGTCGCAGTACGGTGGATGCCATTCGACGAGTCTTCGAAGAGGCAGACGAAGCCAGATTGAGGAAGAGGAGAGGAGACCGGTTTTGCGCAGTGGTCATCCTCGACGTGAAAAACGCCTTCAACAGCGTCAGTTGAGCAGCGGTTGCGTCGTCGCTCATCAAAATCAGGATTCCGGCATATATCTGTAGGATGGTGGAGTGTTACTTCCGTAACCGCCAACTACAGTCTCGGCAGGTGTTCCACAAGTATCAATATTTGGCCCAGTATTGTGGAACATTGTCTACGACGAACTGCTGAGACTGTGTCTCCCCACGGGAGTGAGACTTGTGGGATTCGCCGATGACGTGGTTCTCCTGGCATCGGGCCCATCAACCGAAGAGGTCCAGCTACTCGCCACAGTAGCTATTGAGAGGGTGGAAAGTTGGATGCGTCTGGCTCACCACAAGATCGAGATGGTGCTGATCACCAACCTGATCTCAGCACAATCAGGGACGATTGCAGCTGGACCGTGGGCAATCGAATCCAAGCGTGCGATCAAGTACCTGGGAGTGATGATCGACGACCGGCTGAGCTTCACGGCCCATGTCGACTACGCCTGTAAAAGAGCGGCAATGGCGACAGCAGCCCTCTCACGGGCCATGTCGAATAACTCGGCGATCCGCTGCAGCATTAGGAGGGTCCTGGCGAGTGTGACCTCGCCCATTTTGCGGTACGGAGCGGCAGCCTGGAAGGCAGCCTTGAGTAGGCAGTGCAACCTGCAAAAGCTCTGCAGAGTGCAGCGGCTGATGAACCTGCGCGTAGTCAACGCATACCAAACTGAGGCCTCGGTAGCTGCTGGAAAACCAGGGAGAAAGATAATACAGCTCTCATCGACCATATTATCGAAACAGGGCACACATTTAATTTAAGCAACACATCTGAATTAGACACCAGCTACAACAAACACACACTCAATTTCTTAGAAATGTATCATATTTTTAATACACCCAACACCGTAAACCAGAGAACAAATTGCAAAAATCTCAGCACAATTTTTGTCTCTGTTCTAAGCATATTACACGAACACAACTATAAAAAGAAACGTCAAAAATCCGTCAAAAATATCGATAGTGATAAAACAACGCAAGAAGATTCGATACAATTATTTTATTTATTTACATAGTATTCCGTCTCACGACATAACTTGACAAACATAATTCCTAAAATTCACTCGGTTCATAGCAACCGTTTTCCAATTTCTCGGGCACCCCACGTTCGCCAGATCACGCTCCACTTGGTCTCACCACCTCGCTCGTTGTGCCCCCGCTCGTCTTGTTTCTACCGGATTCTGTTTTGCAGGACAGTCGTCCGGCATTCTCGCAACATGTCTCGCCCAGCGTATCCGGCCATCTTTCACCACCTTCTGGATACTGGGTTCGCCGTAGAGTCGCGCGAGCTCGTGGTTCATCCTTCGCCTCCACACTCCGTTCCCCTGTACGCCGCCAAAGATGGTTCTTAACACTCGTCACTCAAATACTCCGAGTGTACGCAGGTCCTCCTCGAGCAATATCCATGTCTCGCGCCCGTAGAGAACAACCGGTCTAATAAGCGTCATATACAGGTTACACTTCGTGCGAGGGCTAAGTCTTCTCGACCGCAGCTGCTTGTGGAGTCCATAGTAGGCACGACTTCCGTTGATAATTTGCCGCCGGATCTCACGGCTGGTGTCATTGTCTGCGGTCACCAGTGAGCCGAGAGACAAAGTCTTCGACTATCTCCAGCTCGTCGCCGTCGATCGTGACCTTGTTATTACTGGACAAGCGGGTTCGGTCGGTCTCGGATCCGCAGGCCAGCATGTACTTCGTCTTGGACGTATTAATCATCAACCCAATCCTTCCTGCTTCGCGTTCCAGTTTGCGGTAGATCTCCCCCACCGCCGCAGATGATCTGCCGACTATATCAATGTCATCGGCAAAGCAGATAAATTGACTGGATCTGTTGAAAATCGTGCCCCGCATTTCGCCCACCGCTCGTCGAATAACACCTTCTAGCGCCACGTTGAACATCATGCAGGATAGACCATCACCTTGACGAAGCCCCCTGCGCGATTCGAATGAACTCGACAATTCACCCGAGATCCGCACACAGCACTGCGTTCCATCCATCGTCGCCTTGATCAGTCTGATCAGCTTCCCGGAAAAGCCGTTCTCGTCCATGATTGGGAAGCCGATTGGATCGATATTAAAGAAGCGACATCTGATCTCTCTAAAAATAAAATATGTGGCCACATCGTTGAAAGCTTGAACAAAAAAAATCTTCAGCACTGTTTTCTAGCTTAATGTTCAAGCTCTAGAGTGAATCGACCAAAACAACATCAATTAATGCCCGGTGGATAAATTATAGGGAAGTGTTGAATTAATTCTTATAAACAATAGTTTACAATCAGATAATTTTGTAACTACGAACACGAACCACCTGTGCTGATAAAAAATTCATCATGAATCATAAATTCATATGACAAAAATCTCCTTATCATACATTTGAAATAAAAACCAGAACCTAAAGTGACGAAAATATTATTATTTTTGAGCACCACGAAATAATTATGATCCTTAAATAATCTTGATCTACAATGTACGCACTGCAACATGATGTACACTTATTTTATTTTTATTTACATAGTATTCCGTCTCACGACATAACTTGACGAACATAATTCCTAAAATTCACTCGGTCCATGGCAACCGTTCTCCAATTTCTCGGGCACCCCACGTTCGCCAGATCACGCTCCACTTGGTCTAACCACCTCGCTCGTTGCGCCCCCGCTCGTCTTGTTCCTACCGGATTCGTGGCAAACACCTGTTTTGCAGGACAGTCGTCCGGCATTCTCGCAACATGTCCCGCCCAGCGTATCCGGCCAGCCTTCACCACCTTCTGGATACTGGGTTCGCCGTAGAGTCGCGCGAGCTCGTGGTTCATCCTTCGCCTCCACATTCCGTTCTCCTGTACGCCGCCAAAGATGGTTCTTAACACTCGTCGCTCGAATACCCCGAGTGTACGCAGGTCCTCCTCGAGCAATATCCATGTCTCGTGCCCGTAGAGAACAACCGGTCTAATAAGCGTCATATACAGGTTACACTTCGTGCGAGGGCAAAGTCTTCTCGACCGCAGTTGCTTGTGGAGTCCATAATAGGCACGACTTCCGCTGATAATTCGCCTCCGGATCTCACGGCTGGTGTCATTGTCTGCGGTCACCAGTGAGCCGAGATAGACAAAGTCTTCGACTATCTCCAGCTCGTCGCCGTCGATCGTGACCTTGTTATTACTGGACAAGCGGGTTCGGTCGGTCTCGGATCCGCAGGCCAGCATGTACTTCGCCAGCATGATGTACACATTGTTTCTTAATTTTCACCATCATTATATTTAAGATTTTTCACTTTAATCAATTTTAAAACACGTTTTCACTTAAATTTGTTGGCTCGGGGCGAACAGATCACTAATAATCGGGGCACAATGAGCGTTTCCTGCCGTTTAATTTAGCAGCGAATTCAACTCGATGTAGTTAACTGAGTTATAGAGCTACAGCTTGACTAGTTTACATCTGACGATGTAACCTATTGGTAAGGTGTCGGAGAGATAATCAAAAGACTAGAGTTCGATTTCTGTTCGAGGTGATTTTTTCCCCATTTACAATTCATGATAGATTTTTTTCGATTGTTACATCCGCCAAACAAAGCACCAGAAACATAATGAATGAGCGAATGTGAATTGTTCATATTCTACAAACAGATCTAGATTATTTTGTAATTGCTTTGTTCAATAAATCTACGACTTACCTGACTTCATTGAGTTGAATTCGCTGCTAGATTCTACAGCAGAAAATGCTCATCGTGCCCCGATTAAAGGTGCTTATACTGCCGCAGAGGGGTTCTCATTATGCCCCTACAGTGACCGGATTTCAGCTTTTGGGAAACATTTTTAAAATGCATTTTTAAACGTTTTTATCTAGTTTTTCAAGTTTGTGCCAACTAGGAAATAGACTATTTTATTGTTCGAACACAAATCAATGATGTATTCCACACACCACTTGTTAACATTTTCTACATTTTTTGTTTACTGTTTTTAATTTCTCTTCAAATTGATTTATTACCCTTGTTACCCATTTTAGTAGAAAAAAAAAGTGTCACTAACCAGTCCCATTTCCAAAATGTGTACTCTTCATGCTCTTCTACGAACTTCTTCTTCAACAAAAGAATCAAAGCGTTGCCTAGCTTCAGGCGGGGGCAGAATATTGAATGCTGGGTTGCTACTTTGTCCATCTTCATTGATGACGGCGATACTTCAGCTGATGGAAGCCGGAAAAATAATCAGATGCATCACAGTATCGTGTGCTCTTGAACCAGAGATTTTTGCCGTTCTTTGACGCTTCTCGGACTATATCTATCGATAGATTTGAAAAGTACATACATCAGGGTTTTTTTCGCACGGTAAAAAAGCGACCGTTTGCATATGAGACCATTAATATTTTCTCTCAGAAACCGAGTTCTTTCACGAGAATCGTGTAAAAGAAAAAATCGTTTTACAAAAAATGGATTAAGACCAACCCGTGTAAAAAACCCCTAAATGTATCTCAATACTTTGTGTTGCAAGGTATCATGGACGAAATAAATGTGTTGGTTTCTTCACAACGACTAAAGATTAACCGAAGTACGAGGTATGTGGTTCTGAACTTCATCTACAAACTTTACTAACTTTAAGAGGCGTTCGACGAAAATCGACCCACGTCCTATCGGCTAAGTTTTCTCTTAGCATTGAAAAGATCGTCTTCGTCGTCAAGGGTATGGTTGCAATAATCGTTTCTGGCTTTCTCCCTAGTTTGGGGGCATTTGTTTTGGCTCCAGTTTTTCGTTTCTGTTGCCATTTCGCTTGTTTTATCAGCTGCTAAAAGTAACCAGAGATGAGAATTTGAATTTCTTGGAGCGGAGCATGAAATTCTCTCCCATTCACCCCAAAAGTAGGCAACAGGTTGAGCGAGAAGAGCCAGAAATTTCCGAACGACCACGTGGACGACCCGAAGGTTTTCCGCTCAGAGACAGGGAACGGTACAACATTTGCCGATCGGAGATGAGAGTGAGAATGCACTTTTAGGAGTGAACTAGCCTCGGATGGTGATAATTAATTTTGATATGGATGTCTCAATTAAGAGCCGTTCCTAGAAATTGCATTTATTGAATGGATCGGAAACTAGGGGAATCGCAAATATTTGTGACATATTTGGAATATGAGTATTCTGGAAATCGTGATGGAAATAGATTTCCCGAAATGTATACAGCTTTCAATCGGAATCCTTCTCAGAAACTTATGAAATGAATGTCACTTTTTTCCATTTGTCTTACTCAACCATATCTTCCACAGTTTTCTAGATTGATTGATTGATTGAAACTGAAATTGAAAACTAGTGCTCAGGGGAAATGATTGCAAGTTGATTCGGTTTGGTAATTCTTCTGAACTAGAGAGTTTGAATCTTGTTCAAACTTTCTCATCAAAGTAGGAGCTGTTTTTTTTTTTTTTCAAAAAACTATCCATTTCAATCGAATTCAATTGGATTCTAAAAAATAAACTTTGATCTCATTCTAATTTTTGACCAGTTGCAAAAGTGTTGTTCTTCGACCAGTATAGAAATTGTTTCAATCTTTAAAAAAAAATGATCATTTGAAAACGTTTCAAAAAGGATTAGATCAAAGTTTCATACAAACGGCTTTATCCGCGAGAAAGCGTAAACATTTGTACGTCTTAGTGGTCGAGTGGTTAGCGTGGTAAGACGGTAATCGCTGGTCCACTGATGGCATGGGTTCGATTCCCATCTCGGTACTGGGTGTTAAATGTTAATCTTAAGTTGTCTACGTCATTTATTCAGTCTGTAAAGCCTAAATCGGCTAATACGGTGTATGTCTTTTAACATTTGAAAAAATTTCTGCACTTTTTCGACGAAACTTCAAAACATCGCAAAAAAATATTTTGAAATAAAGTTTTTAGAACAATCATCAGCTTTGCTTTAGACCAAAAGTTAATTTGACTTGTTTGAAAAAAGTTATAGAAGTTTTTTTTGTTTATCTTTCTTGATTCCGTTCTTGAGTTTTGAAAAAATGTGAACCCCAATAAGTTTAAGATATATCTACAGGCCCGGGGAAAACTAACCATCGATTCAGTGAGAAATGTATTAACTGCGATGGACCTTGTCTATATGTCTGCAATTTATCTCTTTTCTAAAATCTGTTGATCTTCATCTGTAACCAAGGATGCCAGGTGTTGAGGATAAAAAATCTGGGCAATTTTGAAAAAAAGTCTGTGTTTGTGGGGGGAGGTTGTCCTTTGGTATTCAGGTTATCTGAGAACACTGTTTCCTACCACGTACCATGTTGATCTTATTTAAAAAAAAATTGGCAATGAATGCTTGGTGAAATACCAATGAATACAAACGAGATTTCAGTCTAATCTGGCACTTACGGATCAAATCCAATGCATAAATATTGGTTTAATCACTCAATTTTGAAAATCTGTAAAATCTGGGCACTCTCAGCAAAAATCTGGGCAAAATCTGTGTCTGACCAATATCTGGACGAAGGGTCAAAAGTCTTGGTTTTACAGACAAATCTGGGCACCTGGCAACCCAGTCTGTAACTACTCCTTCTCCTTTTTCAATATGTTAATTAAATTTAAGTAATCGATTAAATCCATGAAAATAAACCAAAGACATTGGCTCCTTAAAACTGAGAAAGTCCGAGCCGTTTCAAATAAAAGCATAATAAAAAAAAGTTTAGGATATTTCACAAAGCAAAAATCAAATCGTTAAATTTTTTAAATGAAATAATACATTTTTTTAACATTCTGTAATAATGTGCGAAAGACAGAATCTGACTAACGATCATCCATTATCTAACCATTATCAATTATCAAATATATTCACATTTTTTTTACTATTTTCAAAAAAAAATTACTTTGTAAATTTTAAGAAAGGTTATTTTTACCAAGGTTTGATTTAAAGTTCTAAGTTTTTTTTTATTCTGAAAACATAATTTTCCCGAAAGCCTATAAATCTTAAGTTTTAATAAGAAAAGCATTGTTAATACCTTTTGAATTTTTAAATGTTCGCTTGTTTTATATTTTTGAATCTTCTTTTTTGAAATAATCATGATACTAATTCATTTAAAATGTTAGAAAATTGATTTGAAGCAGAAACTTCAACGCTAAATTCATATATGGAATCTCAACTTAGTTAGTTTATGCTTCGTGCTTTCAATATTTACAACAAACTTGAATTCCTTATTTTTATGTTTCATCAGTACATTATTGATCATTCAAGTATAAGCTCTTAATGATGATCAAAGTTTTTATTGTAAACATAAAAAATAATCTTTTTCGGCCTTTTATTCTGATAACTGGAAGAATTTTAATAGAAAAAAGATTTTTTGTCCAGACTTTAATCACTGACGCTCTTTTTCTTCTTTTGATTAAACTTAATTCAATTATCAATTTTGTGTTTAGAAATAATTCCCATTAGTTCGTACGGGTATTTTTTTCCAATCGCAAATTCACATTTCATATCGTGATTAAGAATTTTTCGAAATTCAAGATATTTCCACGAAATGTTTCAACCCTTTAAGTGAAAATGAAGAAAAGAAATGTAACTTATGATGGTTTATTATTAACAATTATTATCATTCTGCTGTCAATTCATAATCATGGTAAATTTCTGATTTTAATTTTTTTATTGAATTAGCAATTACTTTCTTTTTTTAAATAAAAAAAATGTTGAAAATATTCTACTTCTGTAAACTGATTCTTGTGTCTGAAGCTTTAAATTCTGGTTTTATTCGAAATTTAAATGTTTGTCCGTTTTCTGGTGTTTCGGAAAATTTGATTTCAAATTATCAAACAAAACTGCTTAAAATTATTTTTCAAGCGAATTTCTAGTTCAGAATGAGGATCGTCATTTCGAATGATTTTTTGTAATAACTTACCGGAAATAACATTGATTGAAAAATAGATACTGATTAATTTTTAACCGTATCAGTAAAAATTTTCTTTTTTTTTTGAGTTTGTATGATGGTCATGAGTAGAAAAATAGTTTTGGAAATCAACTTCCTTATTTCTTGAGCATTTTTGGTATTGCTATTAATTGCAGCTAAACTTATATTCCAGAAAATCAAAATGTTAACTTTTAAGCCAAATGGCTAAGAAATGCAAAAAATGTGACATCCGGTTGTAATGTTTTTAACACCAAAGCTCTATTAAAGCTTTCATAAAACATGTTAGCTTTTTTTGTTTTTTTTCTCGATTCTATGAGTTCTCCGGAGTTTTTTTTACCAGCAACCATGTAGTTACCATGATACTATGTAAATAATAACATGTAGTTGATGATACCATTATGATAGAAACGATCGGATAACATCGTTGATAAAAATCTTTTAAGCACATTCTAAGCCTCTTTTATAATGCCGTTCAAGATTTTAGGTAAAATGTGTATGAAACAGTATCTTAAAATTAATGCGCCTCGTAATACCTTTAAAATGAGATAATTTTCATAAAATATTTATTTTGATTTTTCAAAACAGCTATTTGTAATATATGACACAATGACATCGCAAACATAATGGAGTTGCTTGAAATTAAGCCTGAATTTTGTTTTTTCAATACTTGACTTAGTGAATCGTAAATCTGGTGTTATTTTTTGCATTTCGATTTTGCTATAAACATGGCGTTAGTCAACGCTTAATGCTTAATACCTCTATTATGGTCAAATAAAGGGCTTATTAGTTTTATAACGGTTTTACGAGAGCCATATAAATAGCTAAAATTTTGAGTTGTTTATCATAAGTATCTACTGTAAATGAGGACAGTCTTTTTCAAAGAAATAAATAAGGGATTGGTTGTGAATGACCGAAAAAAAACGGAATGAAAGCAATCTGGAAATCCACAAACTTGGTAGTGAGTGAAAGGGTAAATAAGAAGAAAATGAATTACAATTTATGACGCTTTCTTGAAATGCAAGATGGTGGCATTTTCTAAACTTTAAAATGCTGTTAGTGATTGAAAATTGAATGAAAGCCCAACAACATTGGTATTGGGTGCAAGGGTGAAACGATTGGAAGTCAAATTTCGCTATCTGACGCAACTCAAGATGATAACTTCTGCTGATCTTCAACTCGCTGTGAATGGTCGAAAATCACTTCAAAATTAAATGAAATATTTGAACAAAAGGTAAACAAAGTAAAATCAGAAAAAAAAATTAAGAAACGAAAACCAACAATAAAAAAATTTAACGATGTAAGATCAAGAAACCAAAATCAAATAAATGAAAACAAGACAAGACAAAACTAGTAAGATTAAGATGCGTTTGAATGAAATTGAATTTAACAAGATCCATCATGGTAAATCGAACCAAAACCAGATAAGTCAAAATAAAAAAAATAGGAAAAAATTGATTTAAAATGACAAAACTAGACGTACCAAATTATAATAAAGTACAATAAGCTCGAATATAAAAAAAAAACAAAACAAAAAAAAATCAGATTTATGAAGGCAAAAGAGGTGAAGGAGGTTAAGCAAGACAAAAGTAAAAAAAAACCATCTACAATATACTGAATCAAGGTGAAACTTTACAAAATTTATCATATCAATTCAGACTACTCTAAAATAATAAATTGATAAATAGATTTATTTTCAGACGTTTCTTCGATACAGAATGCCGAATTTTGATGTTTTCCGGCTGAGATTCCTTTGCGGTCCGTAATTTGTAAGAGATACTTTGTAACGGTATTTGACATAGTTGTTCTACAGAATATTTCATTAAGAAAAGTTGAAAATCGGAATTTAATCGATTCGATGCAAGGTTAGAGTGTCTAAAGAAAAATCATGGTCGTTTTGCAGAACAAGCTATTGCGTTTTCCCAGACAAACTTAAAAGTTAAAATTTTGAGAGTCTTTCCCTGATGCCAATAAAAAATTAAAGATTTAAAATCCATGTGACACACTATTGGTGCAAAATTTTAAAGCCATCCTACGGAGAATTGCAGAATCTGAGATCACATTGCAAATGTTGGTTCAACAACTCGGAGAAGCGATGATGATACACCATTCGTAGGCTCTAACTATTAAATTCTGATCACAAATCAATCAAAATTTGACCAATATCAGAATAATAATTTAAAAAAAAATACCAAAGAACGTTGGAAGCTTTCAACAAAACTTTTTTTTGCTTGAAGCTAATTTTAAATTTTTATTATTTCAAAAAAAAATTAAACAAGTTAAACCGTTCTAGAACAACAATCGTTGTCTTGAATTTCGAAATAAACAATTTGTTTTTTCGATTCTGAGAGTTCTTACAATCTAAAATTTAGGAATTTTACACGTCGATAGTAGAACTCACACAACATAAAAGTAATTTATTTCTAAATTCTGACGCTCATGAAACAATGATTAAAAAAATCAAAAATTTTTACTAGAATTCCTACAATAGCTTTTTTTATGAAAGTTTTTTTTTAAATTTCGTGAAAAGTTCAAACCCAGAGGCCTTTTTCTCTTAAAGATAGTTATAACAAAACCGATTTCAAATCGAATGTAAAAACAACAAAAATCAAACTTATTCATCATTGAAACTCCAACATTGGATCTGGTGCTTTCATTTCGAAAAGGTTTGGAGAGTCTTAACACGTTAAGGACCGTGTAGAAATTTAAGTTCAAATACATCAAAGTTTTCCAAAATTTCAAGGTGATGGAAAATTTAAGAGAAACATGAGAATCAACGAAAAAAAAGGACTTAAGAATAAATGTGTCTAAAACCCATCATCTCAGGGTGGGGTGGACCAAATTTAAAAAATTCGAGTCGCATTCGAATCTTTTTTCATACTTCATAAAAAACATTTGTTTAATTTTTGTGCGAAAAATTGGCAATGTACTTAAAATATTTAAAAAAAAATAGCTACTCAAGTCATCGTCCAAAAGTTTGGGATCATCCCGTAGTTTGGTGTAACGGCCAAAAGTTTGGGATCAGTCTACTGAAACATGCATTTTTATTTCAGGCGTATCCCTCTTATCAAACAACGTATTGTTGATCTGGTTAGCTGATATGGTAGCTTATGAGTTTAACTTGCTTAATGAATATTTAGTTAGAATATTTTTGAAGACTATATATGTATTTAAAGTACATTGCTAATATTTGCACAAAATAAAACAAATGTATTTTAAGAGGTATGAAAAAAGGATTCGAATGCAACTCGAATTTTTAAATTTGGTCCATCCCACCCTGAGATGATCGGGTTTAAATTTAAAATTCAGTTTTTTAAAAATGTACCAACTTAAAACTAAATTTAATTCATATAAACTCAATATTAACATTTTGTCAAAAACATACAAGAAAGGTATATTAAAATGAATGTTTGTCTGTCTGTCTGTCTGTTCCCTATAGACTCGAAAACTACTGAACCGATCAATTTGAAATTTGGTTTGTAAAAATTTTTGGGATTGTAGATGTTTCTAAAATACTTTCAAACTGCTCCGACTTAAATAAACGGGGGCTCCCATACAAAATAATAAATATATGACATAATTCCAACCAGGCCCGTGCGAAGAACTCGCCCATGGGGGGGGGTTTCAAAATTTCAATTTAGCTAGAAATAAAAACAATACCAAAAATGCATATAAATATAGAAATTGATTCCTAAAACCGTTTGCTTCTCATGACCATTATACAAATAAAAAAAAAAAACGATAAATTGTACTGATACGATTCAAAATAAATCAGAATCAAAGTTTCAATGCTATTCATAAATGAATTATTTAAAATGACATTCCTTATTCTGAACTAGAAATTTAAGCAAAATAAATTTCAAGCAGTCTTGTTTAATAATTTCAAATCAATATTTCTTAAGCACCAGAAAACGATATCAAATAAAAACTTCGAATTAAACCAAGATTTAAAGCTTCGAACATCAGGATAAAGAAAAAGAATATTTGAAATAGAGTACCAGATTAAAAAAAAAAGTAGTTCCGAATTCAAAATTAAATTTGAAGAACCGGACGAAAATTAACCATGATCAAAAATTGTACAGTACAATCCGCGGAAATATCCCGAAAAATATTTTATCACGAGTTGAAATGGGAATTTTCTATTAGGAAGAAAATATCTCTCAGAACTCATTTTAAAACATAGTTTATGTTTGAAATAAATTTGACATAAAAAAAGAATTTATGTTATTCTATTTCAAGAGTTCAACTGTTCAAAGTCTGAGATAAAATCATTTTTTTCAATTCAATTCATCCGGTTATCAAATAAAAGGCTAAAAAAGTTAATGTTTTAAGTTCACAATAATAAGTTTTCAATAATTACTTTACCAGTTTAATGAATTATATTGACAAAGTACAGGTTTTGAAATTTGATTTCTTGAATGATCAATAAGAAACTGATAAAAATATGGAAATATATGTTTTGTTGTTAATATTGAAACACAAATCAAATACAAATTTAGTTGATATTGCGCAATTATCATCAAAGTTGATGATTTTAATCAATATTGGAGCTTTTAAAAGATTAATTGGAAATCATAATTATACTTTAAAGAAAATCTATAATAATAAAAGTTTTATATTTGAAGTTTAATTTTCAAACTCTGAATATTTGGTCACCAACAAAAACGAAATAGAAGAACAATGTTTTTTTTATTAAAAAATTAAATTAATAGGCTTCCAAGAAGATTATGTTTCCAAAAACAAAAATTCAAAAAATAATAAAAGACTAACTTACTAAACAAAATTCAACAAATTTTAAAATTTTAAAATAAAAAAACCTATTCTTTAAATTTAGGTTATGTTTTTTTAACTAAAACCAAATATGGACCTGCAAAAGATAGGTTTTTAACAGTTTGTATGAAAAAAAATCAAATAAAAATGTCTTACTATTTTAAAATTTATTTATAAAATTCAATTGATAATTCAGGGAAATGCATGTTTGGTGTTTATGTTTAAATGATTGATTTCCAAATCAATAATTTGAACATAATTTTTGGTTTCGAATCATTCGTTAGATTTTATCTATCACCTCTTGTATCGGTGATATGGAGTTTATTTGTTCAGAAGTGAATCGATGATATTGTTTTTTTTTTCAGATATACAATTATCTTAAAAAGTTAAACTCAACAATTTCCAAAAATTTTGACAGCTATCATTACAAGTATTTCTGATATTACAAAATAAAGAAAGTATGGAAAAGTTTTATTGCATTTTACTAATTTTTTGAAGCCTGCTTAATGATTTTATTTTTGCTTCAAGAAATATCTAAAATTTAATGTGGTTCAAATCTTTAGTTTTTATTCATCAAAACTCCCGTTTTTTACAGTATTGGGAAAAGAAAACAAAAAGAAAAAAATAGAACTGAGTAGAGCTGACCATTAAAAAGACGCCTGTTACCTATCTGTCACATGGCTATCAACATGTGTAGATGTGTTAAATAAGTACCGTCAACTGGGGCAACATGCAACAATTTTCAACTTCAATGGCTTCTAAAATCTTTATGCTTACATATTATCATACCTCTTGTACATCAAAAGTTTGAAGGTTGAGGGGACACCAAACTGACGTAGTCAGAAAAATTGTTGCTTTTACCATTTTCTTCTAAATTTCCAAAAACAAGCGATTTTCACCCTACTATGAAAAATGGGTAAGTTGCAACAAACTCTGTAATTAATGAAAAATCGAATGAAAACGTTTAAAAATGTATAGTTTTTTATACATTTGTGATGTCATAACGCATAATGCACCATTTGCAGTAATGTTTGGTGTTGTTCAAATTAAATTTTCCATTTTTTTCTGTCAAAATTTTTTTTAAGGAAAAAGTGTTAATCTGCTGCATACATTTAGGGGTAAAAAAATTCTACAAAATATTCTTTTGGCTTAAATCATGAAAATAATTTTTAGGATGGATGAAATTTTAATGTTAACAAACGCATAATGCAAAACAATCACATCCCAGCATATGGAAACGCGATTTATGGGATTTAGTTCTGATTAGCATTTTGTTGCATTTCGCCCCAGAAAGCTAACTGAATTATAAAAATATTTGTTTAAAAAAATTTAGTGATTATTCGAAAAACATTTATACACCAACAGTGTTGGTATAGGATAATGAAAGCAATATATAGTTTGTAGGTGATATCATTAAGCCAATCCGTCATACTAGGCCATGTTTTTTACGACACTGAAAAATGTAAAAATTTGTACATTTATTGCTCGATTTTTTTAATTTTTTATGGCAATCAAAACCTGAAAAAAACTCGTTCACGATGTTAAAATCGATGTCATCATCAATTTGTAATCATTGAATGATAACTTTATTACAGTATATGGAAATAAAAATTGAATGAGTGTTGTGGTATACAAATGTTGCATCTAACCCTGCTTTTGCATGTTGCCCCGTTTGACGGTATTTGATGAATGAATTTGGAAATTAAAATTGTTGATTTCAAATTCTGAGTTTGTGTACACTTTAAAATCCCACTCTAAAGACGAAGTGGGGTTTCTAAGTGTCGATATTTGAGTTTCAATACAAAAGGTTTTGAAATTTAAATCAAAATTATTATCAATTCGTGAACGTCATGTCGTGTCGTATGATGAAATTTCTTAGTTCTATAGTGACGTAGGACTAAATTCCTCCGGAGGTGAGCCAACTTTTTGACATTTTTGCTAACACTTATTTTTAAACACATTTTGAGATCAAGTAATTTCCGTTACTCCGATAAGTTCATTTCTAGAACTGAAAATTTATTCGTAGGAAAAATCTTCATGGGGGAGTTCCCCCCATTCGCATGGCCTTGATTTCAAAAATTTTCGGAAACTAAATACTTCGCTAATTATCGTGAAATTTTGTCTAAAGCCGTTTTTAACAGCGGGAATGGTTTCTTTAATACTTTCAAACCCCTCCGATTCCTAAAAAAAGGGGAAGGAGGTTCCCATACAAAATTTCAATAATTTTCAAAATTTTTGTTAAACATTGATGAACGTTAGCGTTTTGACATGATATTTTCAATAAATTTTCATCAAAACTAATTTTACACCATGATATTATGAATTGAATTGTTGAATATGTTTTGACATATTCATATGATTTGTTATATGAAACGCTCTTTCAATTTTCGAAAGCGGGAGGGCGTCCCATGTAAAATCCATATAAAATGTGACGGAACTCAAACAATTTTTAAGCTATTGTCATCAAATACGGTACACATCTATGTTGTAATGTGATAAGATGGTTTAAAATATTATAAGCGTTTCCGTTTTTGAAAGGAGCCTTCTAAATAAAATGAACATAAATATGACAAAGCTCGAATAATTTTCAAGATACCATTGCACATTGAAGGTTTCGCATATAATTAGATAACTGATTGAATCTTAAAAAAAGTTTTGATTTGGCTCTCTTGTAAAAATGCCGTGAGTTATTGAAATATCCAAAATGTTGTAAGAGATTTGCGTCAAAATTGCTTCTAAACTGATTTTGACATAATGACATGATTAATCACATTGATAGACAAGTCATGATATAATATGACAATTTATTGTAAGATGTAAGATCACTTATTGTTTTCAGAAAAAATGGAAGGGGGGCTCCCGCACGAACTCGGATAATATATGATAGAAATGAAACAAATTTCATGTGAATTTGATAAAATTCGTAACACATACAAGTTTTGGGGCTGTTCACTAATTACGTAAGCACGATTTTTAAAATTTTCTACCCTCCCTCCCCCATCTGATAAGACAAAGTAAGATTTTTCCAAACCCCCCCTCCCCCCTAGTAAGTTCTTACGTTTTTTATTCTTTGAGAAATTGACACGTTTTATCAATAGTTTGAAAATATTAAAAATGTGACATACATGCTTCAAAGCAAAGCACTTTTTAAGTAAAATTTCAAAACTGTATTTGAAAAGCACAATCTATACAAAACAACAGATGAAATGTTATAATCGAATGAAGAAAACATTATTCCAGACATGTTTGGGGTAACAATAATTTTCAATAACTTTCCACAATCGAATAAACAATATAAAATCTATATTCCGATTTCAAAAAGAAAGATCAGATTAGCCATAAAACATTGTTATGTTTTTTACCTGAAAATCATAAAAATCTTTGGAAAAAATATCATTCTATACTACTAGAATTGGGGTAAAAAATTTTAACGACAATCACGTTGTCAACTAACCTAAAAGCTCAGACTCATTCAGCGGTAAGCGATAAAGTTTCAGGATTTCTTTGGTAAAATTAGAGTTGGTAGTGTTTATTACTGAAAAAACTGTCTTGAAATTCATTATTTAAAGCGCAGTATTTTGATTTTTGAAGATTTTTTTTGGATGAAGTCATTTTCGAAATATGATAGATTGAGATTGTGGTGTAACAACGCGCCATTTTCCTTGTTGTTTCTATGAATTTCTAAATTAAAAGGATTGTTATGATGGAAAGCGAAAAGCGACGATCTTTCTTAATAATGTGAATTACTGTTTTTGATGGCATGTTGATTTGAATTGGTTCTCCATAAATTTTATAGAACCTGCAATATTTTTATTATTTCAAAGACATTATAAGAAAAATAACATAACATCAAAATTAACCGACAAATAGGTAGTGAGTAAAATGGTTTCGTAAGGCTGTGGCTGTGATAAATTTTTAATGTAATATTTCTTACGTAAGATTTTTGGAAACCCCCTTACCCCCCCCTAGTAAGACATCGTAAGCAAATGTGAAAACTCTTCATTTGTCATAAGAAAACTTTAGTGATCGGAAAAAAACGTATTTCAAGTTATGAATATGTATAAAACATTGAAATATAGGTGGCTCAAAATACCTCTCAAAATGTGACCCACGATTACCCACTAGATAAGATATGCAAATTGGTTACGTTTGTGTGACTTACTGATGTTTCATCAAAAATTCCTTTCCCACGTGAAAGACCATGACTAACATCATAAGCGTATGAGCATAATTGTGTTATGAACTTTTGGTTCCCCGTCAATGCAACTAGTGGGTGCTTGTTTAATTATGTAAGAACATTTTTCTAGGCTAGTTAAATGAAAGAAGCATATGATATGTACATAAGTCAACAACATATAGAAAAACATGCTTACGAAAAGCAACGACGATGACAGTTGGATTGAGATTTTTAACTCAACACACATCTGAGATATTCAGAGTGGCGCATGTTTCCCCATGGGCCACGTTACCCCATTCTTCCCTAATTAATTTTTGTTCTTTCGGTTTAAATTAATCATTTTTATTCGGTCGTTACGAGAAACTGCTAAACAACTATACCCTCATTACGCGGTTTATGACTTTAGTGCCGATAAATTAAACGTATAATTAGCGTCCTTTACAAGTTCATAACGTTCACCCCGCCAAACAAGCTACCAAATTGAGTCACAGCATCTGTTCCAAATTCCTTCCATTTGAGCATTTCCCATTTCTCGTCCAAGCTAATTAGTTTTCACAGGACATTCAGACGAGACGACAGAATTTCTTAACTCTCATTCTCTTCTGCAGCAGCAATAAGTCGGATGTTAACAATAATCGCATTAGCTACAAAATGAAATTTTCAACGCCTGTCGCCTGAATTTAGTACAGCACATGCAACAGTTCCCTCCGATTAAATAAAAAAAAACCTTCGAACCTGAGGAGCGGAATTCCAGACTCCAGTCTTTTCCTGATGCTACTTAGAACTCCTCTCGGAACGCATTCCAAAGAAAACGAGGTTTGGACGCGAGAAAATCTCCCGCTCCCCGAAATCCCGCTTCCGGCGCCAAGAACAAAACTGGAGGCTCCAAGACAACGTTTCGCCATCCGGAGGATTCAGTCTGCGTGCAACCGTCGGCTGGACCAGTCGGATAAAACCAGAAGGAATAAAAACGGAAACGGAAACGGTGCGGTGTGTGACAACTAGCAAGCAACCCAGGATAACTACCCATAACTAGGAAGTGTGATTTGGGGGCGTTTGTGCGTGGGCGGTCGGAATTGGGTCATTCGGGTGGAATTCTTATGATTTTGAGTGCTAGTGGCTCCAGAGAGTGGGTTGGAAACTGAGAAGAAGTCGGATTAAGCGGAAAGGTGATAAGCAACTAATTTGGTTCCTTTGATTAAAGCAAAATATTGTGAATAGTGCAAGTGCTTGAATGTACACACGATTGTTGAAGATTTCCGGGAAACGTGAGCGATTTTGTGCAGTTACACCCAATTAGTAACGATTTTTTACGGAAAGTAATTGCAATAAAATTCACGGAACGATTTGAAAGAGTTCGGATGAATGAGTCCGGTGTGGAAGCTGTTCTGGAAATTTAACCATTATCTGAAAAACCTCTTGGATTAAGTGATTTTTGTGAAGCGGAAACAACACCTGGAGTGGGGTTTTTGGATTTGTGAGCCCAAACTGAGTTCTGAAATTTTCCTTGGATCCGCCTACAAAGTTCCACGGAAAATTTTAACTGCTCCGAGAAACACAGAAAAGATTTACCAGTTTCTTGAGAAGGGTACGTCTATAAACATTTTAATTAATTCTGTGATTTACAGTTTTTTTTTATATACAAACTTAAAAAAATTGTGTTGGTGAAAAAAACGTTCTATTTCTGTGCCTAAGCCGCGTGTTACATTAATTATCTAAAAAGAAAGACAAAAATTGTAGATAAAAAAAGATCAATAAAGAAGGAACCCGTTTCGCCATTAATACATTTTTTATCATTAGGCTTCATTTTTCAAGAGGGGAACCCTGTTTCAGTGAAAACCTTACGGGCATCGGAATGTTCTCAAAGATGAGCCTTTTTCAAGGGGATTTCACCATGTTTTGATAAATTGTAAAAAGGTTCTACGACATAAGTTGAATCAAATCAAGAATAAAGTTTACAAAAAACATAGTTTTTAAAACCTTAATTAAACTTATCGAGAACGTTTAATTAATATGTTCATACCTTAAAATGAAAATTTAAGCCAATTTTCAATAACGCTCAAAAAATGTTATTTCGCTAGAAGCTGTATTGAAATAACAAATATAAACAAAATTATTCCTGAGAGATATTTGCATTTCAATTAAATTGTTGTTGCTGTTGTTTATATATATAGTTGAATCGTTTTGCTAGTTCCAAATAACGAAGGTTGAAGCTTCGAATTGACATCGAATCAAATATGATTTAAGAATATTTGATTTCATGTCAGAACGAGATCAAAAACTGGCGTGGCTGCTGCAAATCATGAAAAAAAAAGATAGCGGTTCAGATACATTCACTGATTGATGTGGCAGAATATAGAGATAATGTTTGCTCTAGATCGAAGCCAAATATTTGCAACGTAGGTTGCTGAATACTATTACCATTAATGATATCCATTAATTTTTATTTATTTCTAAAAATAATAATAAATTGGGAATGTTACTTTGCTAAAAAAAAAGTGTGAATAATTGACCTTATTAAAAATAAATTCAGAATAATTAAATGCAAATTAGAAAAAATCCCCTGAGATTAATTAATTGAAAAAAAAAATATGTGGGTTACCATACCAGCGACTGAAAATTTAGGATGAAGTAGGTCGTGGAATGAGCTTTTCGACACTGAATTCAGTTCTGAAATGCAGCACTTTTCGAAACTGTTCACAGTGCCGAATAGTTCACTTTTCAAAACTATATTGCATAAAATATAAGCAGAGTATTCGTAAAAAAAAGCAACACTTTAATTTGTGAATAACTTTTGAACAGATGAATGAAAAATGATGAAGTTTTCAGTGAAACTACCTAGTAATGTAATGTATAGATGCGAAAAATTTTGTGGCGATCTGTTAAGTGGCATTTCAGCTTGCCTCTTATTAAAAAGTTTATTGACCAAAATGTTCTGTATCGGCCTCATGAAAAAATCTGTATTTATTTGTATTTGTACAAAAATCCACCTAGAATTTCTGTTTCTGTTTTCCGTGTTAATTTTTGCCTAATATGCAAGTTGGAAATATGTTAAATGGTTTTAAAGTATTCATAATTCAAACATTGACAAATTATTCCATTAATTGAACTTAATCTAGAGAGGTAAAATGTTAGTTGTAATTATGTTAAATATGAAAATTAGTACTAAAGGCTTATTCACTGAAACCAGATGAAAAATTGCAATTTTGTTTGCCGCAAAAAATCATTTATCTCTCATATCATGAATATGTGATTTTTCTTCAAATATATCTGTGAAAAATTTATCAAATTTAGGAAAAATAATGGTCATTGTTGGTTGAGGTCGAAGGAAAACCATTTCAATTAGGTTTAAGGGATCGAGCTGGTAACCTTGCAGCCTCAAGTTAAAATAATAGTTTTTTTTTTGACGAAAATCATTCGTTTTGGAGGTTTTGATTTTAAGTTGCGAATATCAGATGAAAATATAATCTTTCTGTCAAAATTCAACAATCCGACTGTATACTTAGCAACTTTTAGAGAACTATTGCAATACCAATTTTTGAAATCAATATAAGTCACTCAAACTTATTTCGTGGTAAATTTTTTTAAACTTTTTTAATAGCTTGATCATGATTTAAATGAAATTTTAACCTTATTACCTGAAATTAAAATAAAGAATTCAAAACCAGAAGCTCTCTCGATTAATCTATATATATAAAAAGCAATTATCTGTATGTTTGTTTGTTTGTTTGTTTGTTTGTCCTCTATAGACTCAGCCGTCTTAAGAGCTAGAGATCTGAAATTTGGCATGGATGCTCATTAGGACCAGGAAAGATGAAAATTTTTTTAGATTTTTGGACGACCCCTTCTGAAGGGGGTCGTCCATACAAGACAAATATTGTTTTCACGTTATTGACGTTATTTTCCGTCGGATTGTGATGAAAATTTGCACATGAGTGTTTTAAGAGACGAGCAATCGATTACAGTTATCAAATTTAGGGTCAGGGGTCGGCCATATTCACTGATTAATGTTTTTGCGATATTGGTGTTATTATATACCGGATTGTGATGAAAATTTGCACATGAGTGTTTCGAAAGACGAGCAATCGATTTCAAGTTTCGAATTGCGGATCAGAAGTCGGCTGAAGGAGTCGTCCATACCCAACTTTAATGTTTTTGCGATTTTGACGTTATTCTACATTGGATTGAGATGAAAATTTCCGCATAGGAGTTTTGAGGGACGCTCTTTTGCTTTCAGGTTTCAAATCTTGACTCAGGGGTCGGCAAAAGGGGTTATTATCTGTTCACTGTTTTTACGATATTCTCTTGATTGAGCATATGTAGAAATGTAATGAAAATTGACACATGGGAGTTTAACAGAAAAGATAATTGATTTCAGGTGTCAAGTTTTGAATCGTGGTAAAAAAAGGCCGTCCATGTTAGTTGCTCACTGTTTTCGCGATATTGTCGTGATCATGCATCGGATTGAGATGAAAATGTTCAGATGAGGGTGATAAACTATGAGCAATTGACTCGGCGAAAGGGGCGTCTATATTCACTGTTCACTGTTTTCAAGTTCCTGACGTTATTTTACATATAATTTGACAAGAAAAAATGGCACAAGGGAGTTTTGAGGAACGTAAAATTGGTTTCAATTATCGAATTTCGGGCCATGGGACAGAAAAAAGAGGGTTTCATCGAATGTTCAGTGTTTTGTGCAATAATTTTGTTGGAAGCAGTTAATTGATACCAATTTAAGTGTGAGGGTCAAGCAAAAGAGTCGTGCACATAAACAAATAGTACATGTTTCTGCCAGAATGTCTAGATTTTGCAATCGATCGAGAAGAAAACACTCTCACATAAATTTTAATAAAAAGCTAATCAACTGTTTAATTTGAATTTCAAGTAATAGTAATAGTAGCGACTTTAAACACTGTTGAATTTTTTCCCCAAAATTGTCGAAAGAATGTTTCGAATTCATTTTCTAAACTCATTTTGACGTACCAATGATTTAAAGCGAAACGAAGTTCGTACGGGATCAGCTAGTATTCTATATAATAAGAAATCATGATTTCGAATAAGAATGCTGATTTTTAGAGCTGATCATTTTCAAATTTTGATTTTAAATAACTTTAAATGGACCGGATAACTGTAGATTGAGCCAAAACTATCAATCCATACTTAACCAACATATGCGGAATTCAATCGAAAAACTTCAACATTGAACATTTTATATCTCCACAACCCTAGGACCAAATTTATAAAGCTTGTCACTTTTGAGCAGCATTTTGTTGAGCATTCATTTACTCTAACACTTTTAAGCTATTTTTGTAATTGTGAATAAATATCTAGAATAGTTTTCCTCTTACATAAATTAAGGGGGCCGCGTACTCTAAGGGCAGTTTTCCCGCATTTTCCGGGCTGAGAACATCATAATCTTACTATTGAAATTCAAAATTTTCAACCCAAAATCTGGAAAAAAATGTAAACCGAACTCCAAAAAAAAAATTAAGAAAAATATGAAGAAAAATACCTCAAATTTTCATTTTTTTAAACGAAACATGTCAGTCAGGATCTCCTCATTTTCATTCCATACAAACATCTTGCACAATTATGATGTTTATTTTAACGTTCACTTTCCAAGTAATGGTTACTGCTCTAAAATAGTAGCTTATTTCGTCAAAACTGGCTCACAGGGCTAAGAGAGAATATAGAAGATTTATGATAAACATCTCAGGGCAGTATTCGGGTTAATACCGGGTATTACTCAAATTTGTCAATTTTCAATCAATTTATTGAAATAACCGTTGGTTGATAAATTCTAATTTCCTCCCTATTTTTGAAAACAATATGCATAAAAAAAACAGTAGTGGCGTAAATTGCACCAATCGACAGTACTGAGTTTCTTTAATGAATTTCCATTCCAATTGTAACATTGTTACAAAATGATTGAAAGATTTGAGGTTTGTTGTTATTCATAGCGGCAAACATTAAATCTTTCTCTACGATTGATTGGCAAATTGCCTCCTTTCGTTATTCTAGTCGAGGCATGGTTGCTCAATATACAAGTAGCAATTTCGGTTCCGTTTTAACTTAAATTTACGCCCCTAGTGATGGGATTTGGTACCACAATTTGGTAACCGATCGCCGTGCAATCCCCCATTTCACCGGGTTAACAGAAATTATGGCCAGCTCCAATGATGATAGATCGGATCAGACATTGATTGTATGAGTGGGATTCGATTTGGAATTAGAATTTCCGGGGGTCAACGTCCCCTGTTTGCCAATAAGAATTCTTTCTCGATTCGTTCGGCAAACAGTCAACACGTTAGCCAAGTGAAAACTAGCCAAAGTCATTTGCGAAGATTTGAATCCCGATATGCGCCAATTAGTAAACATTCGAGAATTCTAGTTTCAGATAAAGTTTCAAGAAAATTTAGGAAAAGTGATTAGCAACAAGTCAATATTGTTCGGTTCAAGTGAACTGCTACTACACGCCACTGGCAGGAACCGAATCCGTGTATCCCGTTTAAAAACCTGAGGACGATATTTTACGAATCAAACGATAACTTACCAGGTACCAGGATCGAACCCAGACCCTCTGGCAGGGTAGAGATTAAAAGCGTCGTCCGATAAGGTAAACTTTAGTCTTAAACTAGTTAGAAAATCATCTTGATTGACACATCGTTAATATCGGATTTGTATTTCGCTATTTCGTCCTGATGTTTTTCCTTGAAGGAATATCCTTCTAGTGAAGGTGCTACTGGTGGGTGCAGGGAGTGGCAGTCAGTCAGAGTGCCGCTTTCCAGGGATTGGTCCCGTCACCCTAGGGTCAGTGACCAACCTCCCGCGCATTCACGGGCCCAGGTGGAAACGTCTGTCCACTTAAGATCACCGGAGGTCGTCGATTGCCTCGTGGTCTTCAGGAGCCCGAATTCCGTGGTGCAACCGTTGGCGGAGCCAACCTTACATCGCAGTTAGCCAAGACACACATCGATCGTCAGAGGGAACTGACAGCATCCAGTCAAGCAGTCGGCCGGAGATATTTTGCGGAACAATTAAGCCCAAGTAACAATTTTAGCTTTATTATGGTCAGCAAAATGTCGTTTGGACCATAGCATTAATCTTCATAAAAAGCTAAAGTACATTCTATAACATCACCTGGACTCTAATAAAGCCAAAATTAGGCTATTTGGCCCTATCCTAGGAACGTCATCATGACCAATCATTGTTAGTCATCAATATTGGTCACCAAAGCTTTTAAAAAGCTATTATAAAACATTTGAAATTTTTGTTTTTTTCGGTTCTGTCAGTTCTCGGAGTTTTTTTTTATTTTTTCCAGCAACCGTAATGGTTGATGAATGATGATTGCATTATTCAGATATGAATCTGGTAAAATTAATAGCTAAAAAACCAATGTTTTACCCATATAATGAGCGTCTTTTCTACTGCCAGTCAAGATTTTAGGTAAAATGTATATGAAATAGTATCTTAAAATAAATGCGCCTCGTCAAATCTGATGGTCAATCATGATGGGATTGATGGAAAAAAGGCCTGAAAAATTTTTTTCCAATGCTGGCATTGTGAATCCATCAACATGGCGTCATTTTGTACCCTTCGATTTTGCAATCAACATGGCGTGAGTCAATTCATAGTTTTATTATGGTTTAATGATGACCCCAAAAAATGCTACGATTTGACGTTTCTCTCGCAAGCAAACCAATTACATGCTAAGGTTGAGTTCCTCATTTCGAGTTGTTAATCATTAGTACAGTAAATGAGGACAGACTTTTTGAATGAAAAGGGATTGGTTTTCAATGACCCGTGGAATAAATCATGAGTTGAAGTTAAATTTCGTTGTCTGACGCCATCTTGAAATCCAAGATGGCGGCTTCCGCTGAATTTTAAAATGGTGTAAATGACTTGAAATCGCATGAAACCCCAACAAAATGGGTATCGGGTGAAAGTGCTAAACGAGTAGAAGTCTAATTTCGCTATCCGACGCCATCTTGAAATCCAAGATGGCGGCATCCGCTCAACTTTTGCTGTCAAAAAGTCGCATTAAACCACCGCTATACGAGTATTGAATGAAAAGGCTAAGCTAGAAGATGTCGATTTTTTTTCTTTCCGACGCCATCTTGGAATCCAAGATGGCAGCTTCCACTGAATTTAAAATGCTGTTAATCAATGAAAATCGCTTGAACACAACTTTTTTTCACGTAATACTACATTAAAACTACTATTTTAAAACAATTTAGACAATTTTAAATCACTTTTATTATTTTTTCATTATGTTTCTAATGCATTTAGAACTTTTCTTGTTTTGTTTATAGTTTTTGATTTTTTTGCCATTTATGTAATTTTTTTATTCCTATCATGCTATTATGTCTAAATTGTATTGGTCTTATTCTAGCGAAAACTATAAGGTTATGTTGTTTCTGTTAACCGTCTGATTTTGGCACATGTGCCAAATTCGATGTTTCCAAAATCGAATGTTGCCAAAAACGAACGGGGTCTTTATTGTGGTGGTTTTTGTGGGATTTTCAGTCACTTACAGATTTTCAGAGAAACGCGAAAAGAGATATTTGACTTCTATCATTTAGCCTTAGCACCCAATGCAATATATTTGGGAGTTTCATGCTATTTTCATTCATTTACAGTATTTTTAAGTTCAGCTGAAGCCACCTTCCTGGATTTCAAGATAGCGTCAGAATGCAAAAATAAACTTTTAATAGCTTATCCCAATTGACAAATATCCATATTTTGGAGGTTTCATTCAATGATTTAGAGCATTTTTTAAGTTTATAGAAAGCTGCCATCTTGGATTTCAAGATGGCGTAAGATAGCAATATTCGACTTCTACTCGTAAACCCCTTCACCCACTACCAATTTGGGTTTCATGTCATTTTAAGTCATTCACTACATTTTAAAGTTTAGCGGAAGCCGCCATCTTGGATTTCAAGATGGCGTAACATAGCGTAATTCAACTTCTACCGGTTGATTTCTTTTAACTTATACCCCTATAATATAGGTTTTATGCGATTTTCAGTCATTTACAGTATTTTTAAGTTGAGTGGTAGCCGCCATCTTGGATTTAAGATGGCGACGGGCAACGAAATTTGACTTCTACTCGATTATTACTTTCACCTTATAACCATATTGTGAAGGTTTCACGATATTTTCAGTAATTTACAGCTTTGAAAATAAAAGAGGAAGCCGCCATCTTAAATTAATGATGGCGTCAAGCTTTTTTTCCTACTATTTGGGCCCTTTCACTCAATACTCATATTGTAAAGATATTCATACCACTTTCGGTGATTTCAAGTTTTCAAAGATGTATTTTTTAAATTTAAACTCAAAACCAACACGCATAACTTACCAAAAATGTGTAAAAATGGGAGTTCCAATTCAAATATGTGCTATCTAATCTGAGCGTGTCCTGTTTTGACATTTTGATCGAGAACTGTCACTAAGTTTTATGGCGGTTTAATAATCAGGCACTGAGTGCTATTATAGAACATGCAAAAGAAAGCTTGAAGCAAACTTCTAAGTTTGTGTTTTATTATAGTTTTAAAAAAGCATTCATAAGTCTTTCAAAATAACTAAAACAGTATGTTTAATAAAAGTTTTATTAGCGTTTTCAAAACCATCTGCAAACATATGGTCGAAAAAAAATATAAGCATTCTGCATGACCATAATAAAACCGTCATAAAACGAGCTGCACAAAAAAATGCCATAATTAAACCATAATAAAACTTCCTAATGCTAGTTGGCATAATCTGTGTTACTTGGGAGGTCAGATCTATCTTTGTTGAAGTTATAAATAGCTACTGTCGATAACGCAGCACCACGCATTGGATTATTTTGGTAAATTTGGCTAATTTTAAATAGAACACCCGGTGCGCCGGTAAAGCAGACTAAAATTAATAGGTGGGATCCCAAAGAACATGTTCAGTTTGTAGGCCTAGGAACAGGAAATAAATATTGTCAACTCAGGTTGTTGGCTGTTTGTTGCTCTAAGAGAGAAAGAATTTTTATTGCTTGTGTAGAACCGCGTTTTTGTTTGTATCCCCGTTGGAACATTATTTCGGTTAACTCGGGCGTAAATGGGACTTGCATAGCGATTGGTCGGGTTGACTATTTTTGAAGGACTCGCCTTGAGGAGTCTAGCCGGGCATCAACGGAAATTGCTGCTTCACATACGAGTACGATTGTTTCGTGCTCGTTTGGCGCAAAGTGAAGGTAGTTAATCAATCTCTAGATCAGCAAAATTCGAGAACCTTTACACAATTTCTGTCTTAAGTTTAAAATTCGTATTTAAACATTTCCAACTGATTTAACCAACATTTATCCATCTACTGAAGTAAATATCCTGAATTCAGCATTCATATTTAAATGGCCAATCTTAAATTGTCATTAAAACGATCTCATAGTTGAGTTGCTAATATCATTGAGTGCCCAAGTAACATTTTAGGTCTTATAGCAGGCTACTAGATAAAGTTTTGGTTTTATAAGCGGCTTGAGGAGTTTAATAAAAGTATCGGTGTTACTTGGGTGATTCTCTTAACATGAATATTTCTATGTTTATTCCATCTTATATTTTTCCAGATTCAATTCATTGAGATTTTCATGTCTTGTGTTGTTTCTTCAGTTATTGAAATTCAGTTTTCTATTATAAATCTCCTAAGAGGACGAATGACCAAGTTGGTTAAAATCCTCTATAAATAAACAAAATAGAATAGAATAGAATAGAAATTCAGTTTCATGGTTTTTCTGAATTTTGAGAACTTAGAATTCCTGTTTAAGGTACTAAACTCTTTTGGATTTCTTATCTGATTTTTTTCAATGATAACGGATTCTGTATTTTAAACATTTAATCTCTATTCTGATTTTTTTTTCAAACGATTTTTTTTTTCACATCTACCCCTTTGGCTTTGGGGGCATCGAATGAAACTTTTGTCACATTTAGAATAATAATTTGATAACATTTTTTTAAAGATATAAAATTGAAAAACACATTTTTTGCAATTTCTTCTGTGATTGTAACTTTTAATCTTCATTTTTTATATTAAACTCATATTTCGTTTCTCAAAACATGATTTGAAATTATGATTTAGATATGAGACACTGAATTGTGGTTGTGAAAATAACCTAATTAAAAGTTTTGAATTCTTCAACTCTTATATTTGTATCTCCATAGAATTTGAATTTAATTATTTTGTTTTTTTTTTAATTTTGTGTTCTATGTTTCAAATCTTCATAATAATGACATGAAAAATATTTGAAATATCTATCCGGTCATTATTCTCAATAAGAGAATTTAATTGGTGAGGAGAATATTAAAAAAAATTGAGAATAAAATTTTGCATTTTCAAGCTCCAATCAGAGCTTTCATTTTTGAGAAATTTCTCAACTCTTCCGTAATGTTTGCACGTGATTGATTTACATTTTTTATTTGAAGATACCAGAAACATATTTCTACACAGACAACATGGCTATTTGAAGAGAAAATATCCGCTGTTTCGAAGCTGCGCTGCTGCCATCTGGGGTAGTACGATGTTGCGTGAGCAACATTCTGTGTGATCGATAAATTATAGAAGACTTTACATTGCTTCGAGTTAAGTTTTCATAAATACAAATGATTATGAAAAAAACAATCCTTTGAAAAATGGCAGATTGTTTTAATTAAATTTGAATAAATTAGCCTATCTGATAGTTCCATTTTAAAATAGTCAGTCGGTCAGAGAAAACTAACATGGAGCCGTTCAGATACCTACCACCTGGACAACGTAGGGGGGAGGAGGGGGTATGGAAATGTCCACGGACAGGGGGGTAGGGGTTTGGGTAATGTCCACGTGGACATACTTACATTCAAAATATTTTCTAAAGGTGAATAAATATTAAGATGTTTCAATAAAAATATTAAAATTGCAAAGCATTCCAATTTAAGTATAAGCAACTAGTAGCCACTTGAAAGCAAGCTATAAATATGATAATTTAGAAATTAATAATAACTATAATTATTACAAATTAGATTTAGAAAAAAAAACAAATTTCAAATCTGTCCCCGTGGACATCCGGGGAGGGAGGTAGGGGTTTGCCAAATGTCCACGCATGACCACGGAGGGGGAGGAGGGCGTCAAAAATCTTTTTTTTTCTGTCCACGTGGTATCTGAACGGCCCCCATGTGAATCAATCTTTTCGTCCATTTTCTTAACTTTTAAATTATTTCCAATAATCTATATTTTTTATCATATCTTTATATTAAACTTTATGCGTTTCTCGTTGGTCTGTATAAAAGAACGATTTTCTCGTTGTTACTTTAAACACTGTGCATTAAACTATAACTATTGGATTTGGTTTAGTTGTTACATTTAATAAATGCGTTATATAAAAATTTAAATAGTTTCAGCCTAAGACAGTATAAAATGTAAAGTTTTAATTGAAAATTAAAAAAAAAAAGTGAGATCATGAGGTCCGATAAAAATACAAAACATGCCATTGAACGATGGCAATTGAAAAGCATTTAAGTAAATTTGAATTCTGTAGTAATCCAAAGATATAATTTTTTTTTCAATTTCAACCACCATCAAACATCCAAATACGCCTTCCAGCTTTAAAATTATTACGCCTGATTGTATGCAGCTGCAGAAGGAAACCTTATAGAAAATAGCCAAAATTTATGTTTTTTCGAATAAAAAATTCTAGCTTACCAATTGTTGGGTCTTTCCCAAATTTTAAAGGAACGTTAATTGACTATTCCTTTAAAAAACTGCAATTGAAAATGTACATTTGGCTCGAGTTTTCATTAAAAATATGTGAAATACTCAGAAAAGTTTTTGGAGTAGTAAAAAATTGACATTTTTTGTTGTCGATTTACGATGCTTCACGGCACATACACATTTTCTCCTATAGCTCACAATAATCTCTGAACCTTCTACTTCAAATTTGTATCCGTTGTACTCAACTCCAGTTCTTTAACACGTTTAAAATGTTTTGTATTCTCTGGAATAGCATTTGAAAAAAAAAAACGAATCATAGGGACCCCCCGAGATAAATTGATATGCAAATATACTGAGATTTGCGCTTCTATTTATTTGCAAAACTCAATAAAAGAAAAGCCAACACCATCTTGGCGATGGTTGATGGTTCACAAAACGAATAAAAATCTCAATTATTGCCAAAGTTTTTCAACGAGCAGCAGCAGAAAAAAAACATTCGACTTTTGCTCCTGCAAAAGAGATTTGTCTCCGTGTTTTCAATTGTATTTTGTGAATAGAGAAAAGTGTTCGTGATATCTGATGGTGTTTTTTTTTTGCTTCCGTTTTCTTTAATATTCGAACAAAGTTTAGCGATTCTGTAGCGATTTTTTATTTTGACAAATGATGGAAAACTTTGGAAATTGAGCAAGAACGTAGTTGAAGTTTGGAGATCCATCCCATTAATTTTGTCAACATGCAATCGAAGAAAAATAATGGGCTTAAAGTTTTCCATTGCTGACACTGTATTAAGGACAACAAACGGTGAACCGAAAGTTTTCCAAATCGTGGTCGATCTTGGCGATAAATGCTGCTAAAGGAAGACTGAACATTATTTTATTTTATTTTTATTTACATAGTATTCCGTCTCACGTCATAACTTGACGAACATAATTCCTAAAATTGGAGTCCATAGTAGGCACGACTTCCGCTGATAATTCGCCTCCGGATCTCACGGCTAGTGTCATTGTCTAAGGTCACCAGTGAGCCGAGATAGACAAAGTTTTCGACTATCTCCAGCTCGTCGCCGTCGATCGTGACCTTGTTATTACTGGACAAGCGGGTTCGGTCGGTCTCGGATCCGCAGGCCAGCATGTACTTCGTCTTGGACGTATTAATCATCAACCCAATCCTTCCTGCTTCGCGTTTCAGTTTGCGGTAGATCTCCTCCACCGCCGCAGATGATCTGCCCACTATATCAATGTCATCGGCAAAGCAGATAAGTTGACTGGATCTGTTGAAAATCGTGCCCCGCATTTCGCCCACCGCTCGTCGAATAACACCTTCTAGCGCCACGTTGAACATCATGCAGGATAGACCATCACCTTGTCGAAGCCCCCTGCGCGATTCGAATGAACTCGACAATTCACCCGAAATCCGCACACAGCACTGCGTTCCATCCATCGTCGCCTTGATCAGTCTGATCAGCTTCCCGGAAAAGCCGTTCTCGTCCATGATTTTCCATAGCTCGTTACGGTCGATCGTGTCGTATGCGGCTTTGAAGTCGATGAATAGATGGTGCGTAGGGACTTGGTGTTCACGGCATTTTTGGAGGATTTGCCGCAATGTGAATATCTGGTCCGTCGTAGACCGTCCCTCCATAAAGCCGGCCTGATGACTTCCCACGAATCTGTTTGCTTGTGGCGTTAGGCGGCGGAGTAGGATTCGGGACAATACTTTGTAGGCGGCATTGAGGACAGTGATCGCTCGGTAGTTCTCACAGTCCAATTTGTCGCCCTTCTTGTAGATGGGGCATATTACCCCCTCCTTCCACTCCTCCGGTAGCTGTTCTATGTCCCAGATCCGGATTATCAACCGGTGTAGGCAATCGGCCAATCTGTCCGGGCCATCCTTCCCAGCCGACTTGTTTCTATTCAGCTGGCGAATGGCTTCCTTAACTTCACTCATTGTTGGGAGTGGCTCGTCTTCGTCGTTGGCTACGCCGGCGATGTACCTTCCCCCACCGTCTTGATCTCCTGCATGTGCGCCGTTCAGGTGTTCATCGAAGTGCTGCTTCCACCTTTTCATCACCTCACGATTGTCCGTCAGGATACCCCCGTCCTTATCCCGGCACATTTCGGCTTGCGGCATGAAGCCTTTGCGGGATGCGTTGAGTTTCTGATAGAACTTTCGTGTTTCTTGGGAACGATGCAGCTGCTCCAGCTCCTCGAGCTCCTCCTCCGATCATAGAGTTCAATCATCTATTTGTCCACAGTTTACTTGAAAATTAAGTCCAATTTGATGTGTAGGAGAAGTAGACAATGAACCATGGTGACATTTTTTACATTTTTGGCGATAAATAAGGGAAAATATTTTGAAAAATATAACCGAAATACGATTGAAAACTGTCAGAATTCAATGTGATCAAAAATAACAGCCGAATAAAGTGTTTTAGTGCTTTCATGATTTTTAATTGGTGGAAAATTGCTTGGAGAAGATCTGAGTTTTGGGTGTGTTGGGATAGTTGAAAGGTTCTATAAAAGAATAACGCAAGGCAACAATTTTACAATTTTCCGGATGCAAAAAACCTAAGAACTGATTTAGACTCATTTGGAGGCACTGAATAAAAATATTCTATTTGTTTTTTAGCAGCTCTTGTTTTCGAAATAACTTTGGAAAATAGGTATAAAATCATTTAATCAATTTGTGCAATTTTTTGCAAAACTGTAGAAGATTACAAACATTTTTAAATTAAAGTTTTAAACACATTAATGAACTTTCTCGAAGATCGCGAGTAATTTTGACTGCTAAAAAAAAGTTATAGAAGTTTTTTTTTATTGTTTTTTTCTAATTTTGAAAAAAATTTTGAATTATTAACTCGAATCGAATCTTAAATTTTTTTCAAACCATAAGTCCAATCATTTTGCAGTCTTCAATAAAGTTCTTGAATGACTTAAAATCTCTTAAACTTTATTTAGCGGTGTCATAAATCAGGGCCATAGGAAGAGCTGGCTCATGGGGGTTTGGTGACAAAAATTTTCCTATAACATTTTTTCTTAAACATGAAGGAAAAAAAGTTGAATTCTTAATTCAGGTGTGAGTTATTTTACAATATGGTTCTGTATTTAATTAAAATCCTAACATTCGAAAAAAAGTCCAAAAAATTGCCAATTTTTTTATAAAGTTTAAAAAACAAATGAAGGATTTCATTTTTATTTTTTTTCATTTAATAAGAAAACTTTTTATACTCAAGTAAACAAGCCAGTATCTAATAATCTTTTTTTTTTAACCACAACCATTACCAATATGAAAATGTATCAAATATTTACAAAAAAAACTAAGAGCTTAAGTTTGCGGCTCAAATCTGATTTTTTTTACTCTTGTAAACTCGATTAAAATTTAAGGATTTTAGTTTGTACTTTCTTTTTCAAAAATTTATCATTTCAAATAAGAATCCTGCGAAAATTAAAAAAAAAAATTAAAATCAAAATTTTTCTAAGAACAAAGTTTTTCAAATGATCTCAAATTCAAATGTGATTAAGCTTCTATTCGAAATGCTCCTCGCTCTTTTCAACACCTTAGTAACGTTCTTCCTATGGTCTATCCATCTATCATTTCAAATCTAAAATATTCACGGAAAAAAGCCACTTAAATTTTTAAAAAATGTATTTAATATTTGTGATTCCTTCTGATTTGAGTTTCCAAACTGGATCTAATTGTATTAAAAAATTATTTTTATTCCAGAATTAAAATAAGGAAACTGCGATTTCTTGCAATTTGAATCCTAAACTTCTCCCATTGATATATTATTTTGATGAAAAAAAAACTAAACTTCGAGCTGAATCTATGATTGAATTTTTAATTTAAATTTCAAATCTGAATCCTGCCATTTGAATCTGAATTCCGAATTTGAGAACGATTTTAAAATCTCATTTCCAGATTATTATTCCATTAAGTTGTGTACCAAAATGCGAAATAAGTATCAGAGCATTTAGCCAGAAATCTTTCATTTGAATTCTGAATTTTTGGCTTGTGATTCTAATTAAAAATTGCAAATGTAAAACTGTCTTCGAGTTTTCCATTCTGGATAACAATTATGAAACATTATCAACACAAGTTATCACAGGTTAACAAAGTTTTAATCAATTAATATTATTGAGTTATTCAGATGTAATATCGTACGTACTTTACAACTAGAGAGTTTTTCTTTTAAGTGTAGCACCCTCGCAGAAAAGCAGCTACAAGATATCTCCTATTTAGTCCTCAAATAATAAATTCCGATTCTGTACAAGAATTTAAAGTAAAAATTTCTAATTCATATCTTAAAAATGGTTTGGAATTAAAAACAAAATTATTTTCATATTTCGATATGGTGTGTTTCGAATATGGAAAACGCATCTAGTTGAAATATGAAATGCAAAACCTAGATTCAAGTCAGGATTTCATCTAAATGATGATCCAAACTGAAATTCGAGAACAATAAACTGGATACAGAAATCAAAAATCTGATTACACATTGACTTTAAATATTTAGAAAAAAAAATTGGAATCACAAAATCTATGAATGAATCTCATCTTAACTTTACAGAAACCTTTATAAAATAACTTTACTTATTCATGTTTTTTTTTCATGAAAATCATGAAGAGAAACACTTGAAAAACAAATTTTCAATGGAAACACATCAGAAAATTTTAAATAAAATTTTAGATTCCAAAAAAATCGTTCATGATCAGATCAAAATACATAATTCTTAATTTAAAATATTTTATGATTTCGCGAATAAAGTGAAAAAGATCGGGCTAAATTAAGTCGATCTGGCAAGGTTTGTCTAATCTTATTAAAACTCGATATTCAGTCCTAAGTTTCTTTCAACAAGTGTGAAATTTTTTGAAAAACTGTAGTAGAATTGTGAACTTGGGATAAAATTGCAAGGTTTTAGCTTCAGTTCTGAATCCAGATTATTATTCTTGAACTTTTTGGTCGTTTATCAAAATTTTAATAAAAATTTGAAATTTTGAGTTAAGTGAAGAAATTTCTGGCAATTTCGAACCCTCATGTTAGGGGTTTGGGGGTCCCCATTCTTACGGCCATGTCAGAAATAGTTGTAATCTTATCTATTTAAATTTAAAAAAATTAAGAAATATATTTTTTATATATAGGTATATAGGTATATATATATATATATATATATATATATATATATATATATATATATATATATATATATATATATATATATATATATATATATATATATATATATATATATATATATATATATATATATATATATATATATATATATATATATATATATATATATATATATATATATATATATATATATATATATATATATATATATATATATATATATATATATATATATATCTCTGAATCTAGAATATCTAGAAAAAATCTGAATCCTTGATTGAATGGAGGATAGTAAATAGATTCTACATGGCCGTAGGAACGGGGGCTGTTTTGGGGGTTAAAACCCCCCTTTGAGAGTCCAAAAATGCCAAGCAAAATGTTCTTCTCTAAACATGAAATTTTAAATTCATGATAAAATTTCGATGAACGACTCGAGTTAATCAAGAGTAACAATCTCGATTCAGAACTAAGACCAAAACCTCGAAATCTTATCCCAGGTCCACAATTCTTCTATAGATTTTCAAAAAATTTCTCACTTGTTGATAGAATCTTAAAGACTGTACTCGAAAAACGCTATCAAAAGTTATTCAAATAATTAGTTGGTGCATAAATTTTGGGTACAGTCCTTTAGTCTCTAATATCGAATTTTCAATAAGATAAGAATCACTTAGGTTGCCTGATTGCCCGGATTTTGCCCGAAAGTATTTACTTATTTACAAATACAAAGAAAATTTAAATTGCGCGATAGCAATTTTGTATTTTGCGTCCAAAACAATTTTTTTTACAAAGTTTATCCAAATAAACTGGCTGATGTGTTTCGATGAAAACAAACTACTTTTCGAGTTTTTTCTTCTAGATTTTAATTGAAGAATTCCTAAATTTGTCCGGTTTTGCCCGGATTTTGGGTTGTAAACTTTGAAATCGTGTGTCCGGATTTTGCTAGGTTTTTAGATAAAATAGCCCAGATATTCCCTGTCCGGATAAATGCAGAAAAATATCTGGTGAGCTTAGGTTTGAATAATTTCCGATGCTCTGGTACCATTTTTTTCATAAATCTAGATTTGTTGCCCATGACCGGATTGTAGAATTTGAATCAGTTCATCATTAGGACAGAATCATGATCCGAATCTTGGTTTTACATTTAAAACTAAAATAAGATTGTTTTGACATGTTTGAAACACATAATTTCGGAATACTAAAAAATATTCAAAATAACAAACCCTTTTTAAAATTTGGATTTGAAATTTAAACTTTTAATTCTTATGCCGAATTGAAACTTTTAAAATTCCTAATGGTGATCCAGAAATGAAATAATAGAGTTTCATCATTCGGAATTTTCAGTCAGGATAGGAATTCAGATTCCGAATCCGAATTCCGAATTTAAATTCAAAACTTCCAAAAACAAAACACAAAACAGCAAAAAACCACTGTTATAAAATAAGATCGAAACTGATTTTCAAAATTCAAAAAATCTAAGCTTAAATTTTTCACAGGTTTATAAATGAAATGAATTATATGTTTATTTTATGTTGATAAAATAACTTGTACTTCATCTTTGGGTTCAGGAAATATTTTTTTTTGTTTGTTGTTTAACATTGTTTATATTGTAGATAATTGAAAAAAAATTCAACTAAAACTGAATGTGTAGAGTTTACAAGAGTTAAAAATAAATCTGTTTTGAACCTCAAATAAGTTTCTTTTTCAAACAAAGCCTTCAAGATCCCTCATTCGTTTTTTTTAATTAAAAAAACTTATCACCTTAAGGACTTATTTTCAAAAGTAATGATTTAAAATGTATAACTATTAACATATAAGAACTTCAACTCGAAGAATGAGATACTTCTAGATTAACTTTTTTTTTCACTATTCTTTAGTATGCATTTTTCAAGCAAAAATGATCTAGGAAAAACTGGTCATCAAAACCCCCCCATATGAGGCAGTTCTTCCTACGGCCCTGAGATTCTATATCATTTTTTGTTTTCCATGTTGGTTTGTTGATTCATCAGTAATGAATGATCAATTTTACTCCAAAACGATCAATTTCTGCAGGCCATATCGTTGAAACAAGACACAATTTTGCAAAAGAATCGAAATTCAGGACGCCAAAATCTTTCGAAATCAGTTATTAAAACATAGACGCCAAAAATGTTGCTTTCGGCGTTATTTCCAGTAAAATTTCTACAAATTCTTAAGCTCCGGAAGATTGAATTTTATCAAGTGGATGAGCTGAATCAGTTCGGTGACCATCAACACATTCGAAACCTTCGGAAAGTGGACTTCCCGTGGATACCAGAACGAGATTTCCAGACGGACTACTTCTATATTCAAAATTAGTATTTTTAACAATATTTGTGAGTTTGTTCCATTTTTGCTGTGAATGTTTTTCTTAGATTGAAGAAAAGGAGCAACATTCATGTTTGACTGTAATTTATCGAATTAATAGATTTCAAAAGACTTGGTAGGCTTTGACCGACAAAATCGTCGACCAAAATCCTAGCAATATCCGGGCAGTTTTGGTCAAAACCTAAGAAAAACTCATCAAAAATCAAGAAAAAAAAAACTTGAAAAAACTTTTTAAGAACCTTTTTTTAAACTTGCTCCAAAAGTTCCGATTTTAAACACAATTTGATTTTATTTTAATTTGATTTAAGAGTGAGAACGAGAATAAATTCAGACAATATCCGGGCTTTTCCAATAAAATCCAGGCAACCGGGTCGAACCGGACTTTTCCCAAATTTTTTATCAATTTTCCAGGCCAACCCGGTTAAAACCGGGCGATATGGCAACATTATCATAGAAATTCTATATTTCTACAACCAAAATTGTATTTCTACATATTTTCGTATTTCTGATTCTGTATCAAATTTAGGATTCATGATTTTCAGTTCTTATCAAAATCATTATCAAAGGAAATTAGGAATGAAAAGTTGTTTTGAAATCCTGGTTCAAATTCGGCTTTGCATTTCATATCAAATTAGAATGATGTTTTTCGAAAATCATATGCATTTTCAATGTTTTGATAATAATATTCCGAATACGAAAAAAAGAAGAATTTTTGGTTTTAGATTAAAATTTTAAGATTTTAAACTTCATTCTTAAGTGGCGATCCAAAATTGAAAACTTAGATTCAGATTCAAAGTTAATTTAAAAATAAATTAATTAATTAAATTAATAATTGAAATAACGGATTAAGATAAAACCAGCACTAAAGATTTAAAAAAAAAAGATTCATAAATGAGGGCTCTTATACTTAGCTAAAAAAATTCCGATCTGGAATTATGATTCGGGAAAAGTTTTTTTTTTGTATATTTCAGAAATCGTATCGAAATTCAGAAACAGATTCAAATTTAAATTTTTGGTTCAAAATTCAGAGATGAAATTCAGAAAAAAGTTAAGCTTGTAAATGAGTTTTTCAATTATAAACGTTTTTTTTTTCATTATGGAATTGATTCTTTATGAAAAATATTTGCTATTAAAGACATATGTAACTGATCTTCTTCTAAAATATCTACAAATCCTATATTTTCCCGGTGTATTATTTAACATTATTAATTTCGCATTTTTTTTAAAGCCAAATTTCGAAATAAAATCATAATTAGAGTTCAAGTTCATATCATGCAAATTTGATCTGAATTTGTTTTTATCTTTTACTGTCTCTTGCGAAAATTTTATTTATTTTGAACAAAGGCTAGAAACTTGGAACTTGCAAAAGAGTTGGGAAGATTGGGCTTGTTTTATTTGAGTATAGAAAAAGTTTCTTTTTAAGAAATTGAAAGCTTCCCTGAACAGAACTTATTTTATGCTCAATATAACTCAATATAAATAATTTTGATCTACCAGACTCTTAAAACAAATGCATAAATTTTAACCATCGTTTGGGATGTGTAAAATTTTAACCATCGTTAAAAGCAAATTCCATATTTTGTTTCTAAGGGTTTCATTATAAAAATTTAGCTCAAAATATAGGCTAAGATAGGGTTGCCATCCGTCCCGCAAAAGCGGAACATGTCCCGCTTTTTTGTTGAATGTCCCGCTGTCCCGCTTTTTCCTCAAAATGTCCCGCTTTTTTTTGGAAAACTTTTACAAAGTTCACTAACCTAACTATAACTATACTTGAAAAAATTAAACTTTAGCCTTCATTTGAATTCATTGGTTCAACACAGAAAAGGTATCAAAAAAAAAAAAATTTCTCAAAATAGGGAGCATTTTTCATATTTTATATAAGGCATTACTGAATAACTCTTATGTTCTTAGCATTACAGAATGATTTTGATTTAGTATGAAGAAAATATTGTGTAGGTTGCTTGCAAATGATTGAATATCTTAATTTTTTGCCGGTATCTTAATTAGTTTACAATGATGGAAGTTTTCTTGAGTTTTCGAATGTTTAAAGAAATTTGAAATATTTTTGTTATTAAGGCTATGATCATTTAGAATCCGGAAACTTCGGTGATAGCTACATTACTAGAGCTCGGACATGCAAACTTTTAGCAGCGTTGTATTGGTTATGAAAAGGACTATCTTGCCTATTTTTTTCAAATTTTTAGGGTAACGTGTGATAGAGATATTAACGATGCAAAAAGTCATAGTAAAAATAATTTTGCACAATCAAATAGGAATTTCTTCATTGTCGACTTGAAAACTCAAAAACTGTTGGTTTTTTTCTGATATTTTTTTTGCCAAAATGATTAAAAAATATAAGGAGCCACTCTAGAACGTTCACGAAGTTCAAACCAATCATCGGGGTGAAACCCTTGATCTCAAATATGGTTAAAAGTCTATGGTTATTAGGAATTACTTAATTCAGACCCCTTAACAATGCAGTAAATCCGTTTCCGACAAGCAAAAAGTGATGCCTGACTAGTAAACACCCAGCAATAACTAAAAATGAGCAGTTCCATGGATCGCAATCTGTGCAACTGGTTTTTAAGCAATGTGACAGATCTGTTCTGATGGACAAAGAAAGTCATGTTAAAACCGAATTTAAGAGGTCTAATTTTTCGAAATGCCTGCTTATGAAAAGATTTCAACCATATTTCAATTAGTTTTTCAGGTGAATTTGTGTAAAATATAATGATTTTGCAAAGGTTTAGCTTCTGTGGTAAAAATAATCGATCAATGAATGACTGAAAAAATTGTGCAAAAATAAAAAAGAGATTTTATGATAAAGTAATAGTATTTATTGTAATTAACGACAAATTATTTTTTTATATTTTTAAATTAAAAATCATATTAACCCTTCGTTTCATGATTTTTTATTTTTCCTTAAAAATCGTTTCAAACAGTTGGAAATGATGAGTACATCAAGAAAATAAATTAAAATAAAATACGATTTTTCCATTTTTCCATACAATAATTGTTGCAAATTTGTTACTTTATGAAACGAAGGGTTAACACTGTCATTTCCTGCATGGAAAGTTTTTCGATGAAATGAACAGTTTTTAAAATCCACACGTTTGTAACTGTCCGGATTCTAAATGATCATAGCCTTACCCAATTGTTTTATACACGGTATCAAATACGCCGTTGACTTGTAGGGCTTATATTTTATATATATTTTTTCTTAAATAACGTGTTAATTCGCGAGAAACGTGAAAATTATACGCATGTATGACAAAAACCAGGGAAAATAGAAGTTATGTAAGAAAAAACTGTACGAAATCAATCCGCGTGAAAAAAAACCTTAGTGTACAATGAACAACTTTGGATGATGTTTGATTTTACAATTCAGCTGTTTTAAATTCTTTTTAAAATGAAAAAATAGATGTTTCAAAGAGTTTTTCAAATGTCCCGAATTTTTCGGCTGTGTCCCCAAGGCCGGATTAAGGGAGGGGCAAAGGGGGCAATTGCCCCGGGCCCCCCGACTCAGGGGGGCCCCCCGAGGGAAAAAAAGTGTTACATTACTTAAATCATACTACTTCAATTTCTACAAATCTATGGAAAGAAATCAAAACTAGAAAATCGGAATGAAAACTTGAAATTTAACAACAAGAGACATCTAGAAAAGTTTTTCAAGTTAAGGGGGCCCCCTAGAGTAAGTAGTGAAGAAGTTTTCCCGCATTTTGCCGGCTGAGAATATCAAAATTTTGGTATTGAATTTCAAAATTTTCAACTCAAAATGTGAACAAAAATATTGTAAACCAAATTCTAAAAAATAAAGAAGAATATGAGACAAAACACTTTCAATTTTCATTTTTTATTTTATCAAAACATGTTAGCTCACAGTGCAAAGAGAGAACAGAGAAGCTTTATGATAAACATTTCAGAATTTTACCCGGGCAGTATCCGGGTAAATACCGGGTATTATTATAAATTTTCATTTTTCAATCATTATTATTGAACTTTACGTTGGTTTATAAGTTTTAAACCGTTTTCCCTTCCAATTTTTGAAAATAAATGCTTGAAAAATCTGTAGTTGCTTAAATTGAACCGATCGACAGTACAGAGTTTCTTTATTAAATTTCCATTCCAAATTCTGCCTTAGACTCAAAATTCGTATTGGAACATTTTCAACTGATTTAACCTAAAATTTTATCAGCTAAATATCCTGGATTCGGTATATCATTTTTGAAATGATCATTCTCAAATTATCATAAAAACGATCTAACAGTTGAGCTGCTAATATCATTGAGTGATTTTTTTTAACATGAATATTTCTATGTTTTTGATTTCATCTTTATCCAGCTTCAATTCATTGAGATTATCAAGTCTTTTGGTGTTTCTTCAGTTACTGAAGCTCAGTTTCATGGTTTTTCTGAATTTTGAGAACTCAGGATCTTTGTTTGAGGTAATAAACTCATTTTCAATGATAATTGATTCAGTGATTTAATCATTTAATCTCTATTCCGATTTTATTTTCAAACGATCATTTTTGCACTTATACCTCTTGAGCTTTGAGGGCATCCAATTTAATTTTTGTCACATTAAGAATAAGAATTTGAAAACCTTTTTTTATCTAATGAGAATCATATTCATAACTTTTTTTTTGTGTTTCAAAGATACAAAATTGAAGTTCACATGTGGTTAAATTTCTGCTTTGGCTCTGATTGTAACTTTTAATCTATTTTTTCAAACTTAATTCATATTTTTTTCTCAAAACTTGATTTGAAATTATGATTTAGATTTGAGACACTGAATTGTAGTTCGGAATATAACCTGATTTTTATTCTTGAATCCTTAAACTCTTATATCTGTACACTCAGAAAAATACTATTATGTATGCCATAAGATTCTCTTATGAAGTGGCGCCATAAGAAAAATTAATGAAATTCATAAGATTGTCTTATGAGGCGAATGAATTCTGAAGATGAACGCCTACTTCAATGAAAGGTTGTTGCTTTTCATAAGAGATTCTTATGGAAATAGTAAATCACTTTCTAATAAGAAAAATTCTAGATATTTCATGAATCACTTTATTGTTTGCCAAATTTGTTTAAAATTAAATCCTTAATGGTCACCATCAGCAGCGCATCAACAGAAGGCTCCATCAAAGTTTTTTTTTGCCGCATCTAAATTTTAGACTTTTTGTTTTTTGCCGATCAGCTTGCTGAAAAGTAAACAAATAATGTATTTTAGTTTACTAATATATTAGACGTTTACACAAAAAACATCGAATCGAACTTACCATTCCGGAGATAGCAATAACATTTAACATTGAAAGGAAATTATAATAACTATGAACTGGCTATTGCTTCGTACAGTTAGATGATGAAAAAAACTGATGCTATGAATGAATGTGTTCATTATTTTTTCACAATGCCGTTTCTTCTATTTTTCATAAGAACATCGTATGAAAATTGAAAGAATTTCATAAGACTCTTATGAAACATTATTTTATACTCTAAAAAGCGGTTCATAAGATCTTATGAAAATTATAATAAGAATTTGCCTGAGTGTACCTCTATGGCATTTGAGTTTAATTATTTTGTTTATTTTTTCGAATTTTGTCTTCTATGTTTTAAATCTTCATTATACTTTCCAATTTTCATGAGGTAAATATTTCCCGATGAAACAAAAATGGGAAATAAATTTTGCATTTTTCAGCTCATATCAGAGCATTCATTTTTTTTTAAATTTCTAAACTCTTCCACGATGTTTGCATGTGATAAATTAACAAATTTTATTTTAAGGTACCAAAACCTATCTTTTAGGTAGACAAAATGGCTATTTGAAGACAGTATACTGAACTTATCTCCAGTTCTTTTACACGTTTGAAATGTTTTGTATTCTCTGGGATAGCATTTGTAAAAAAAATCGAATCGTAGGGGCCCCCCGAGAAAAATTGCCCCGGGCCCCCCGATGGCTTAATCCGGCCCTGTGTGTCCCTCTTTTTTATCGTGAAATGTTCCGCTTTTTCCGAAAGTATCTGGCAAGCCTAGGCTAAGAACAACTTTTCTGAATTTACGATTAAGGTACAACATTTAAACTTTTTATTTTTTTGCATTATTTTTCAAATTTTGGATTCTAAATCTGAAATATTAATGTTTCTTCTCAATTGTCATTAGTATGGGAGAGTGGGGAATCATGGGCCACATTTTTTCGTTGTTCCATAACTTCTTTATTATAAAAGATAAAATGAAAATAAAAAATGGTATGGTTTTCTACATTTTCAAGGTATCATGAGGTATTTTTTTTTAATTTTTAATAAGTTATTTTCCCCAAATTCTGACTGTTTGAAAAAAGCAATATTTTTTGGATTTTGAAAAATGGTGGGGAATCGTGGGCCACCAAATCCAAATTGACCAATTAACATGCAAAGTTTATGAGTAGACCCAAAACTGTTATGAATCATTATCATTTCGTTATTTTAAAGCAATTTCAGATGATGAAATAAAAAAAAGCTGTGTATGATCGAGTGTATGATATTCAAGATGTGTGGCCCACGATTCTCCACAAGCTATGATTTGCAAATTGGTTGCGTATGTGTGACTTATTGATGTTTCATCAAAAATTCCTTTTCCATGTGAAAGATCATGACAAAACTAAGATCATAAGCGTATGAGCATATTTTTGTTATGCACTTTAGGTTCCCCATCGATGAAGTTAGCGGGTGTTTTTTTAATTATGTAAGTAAATTTTTCTAACTTTTTTTAGCTTGATACATAAAAGAAGCATATGATGCGTATTTCAGTCAACAACATATAGGAATATATGCTAACGCAAAGCGACGACGATGACAGTTGGTTTGAGATTTTTATCTCAACACACATCTGAGATATTAAAAGTGGCCCACGTTTCCCCATGGCCCACGATACCCCACTCTCCCCTACAATATTTATTTTGCTTTCTATGAAGCACTTTCTATGATACATAATGATGACATTTAAAAACATTTATTTGTTTACCGTAGAATTTTTCGAAAATAGAGCATTTTATTTAGTAATAGAGTTATTAAATATATTTCGTGATGGTTTTTACAATTATTATTGGAAGATACCAGCAACTGCCTTCTACGCAGACATAATGATTCATTGAAGGCAATATGAACTCATTTTCAGTTCTTTCGTATGTTTAACAATTAATGTATTCTCTGAGATATGAAAAAAAACGACTCATAAGGGCCTCCCGAGAAAAATTTCTCCGGGCCCCTGATGGCTTAATCCGGCCGTTCCATATATCCATTGCTACACCCAAAATTCAGCCCCTGTGCCAATGGCGTGTAATCAATTAAATAGCATCATTGGTACAAGAAGATAACGCAATGGCAGAAAGCCTATGATAAATATCCCTCATCCTACATGAAGCTCAAATAGTACACTGGTTAAAAGTCGCCTAGTTTGTGATTTGAGTTTGACTCTCCCTTCGGCGCTATGGATTTTTCTATTTTCTTGTTTCTGGGATGAATTATCCAATAGGAAAGAAATCCCATAACATGTTTTTCTTGTTTCACTTGAATGTATTGATCATGCATCATTTTGGTTGGGAGCTCGAGTCCTTATGCCAGTTACGGTTTTTTCAAACATTCCGTCTTCGGCACATTCAGCACATTATCGGCACAGAGATTTGCTAAATAGGCATTGGATTTTCGCAACCTCTTCCATGGGTGTACCCAAATGTTCTTATATCGTCCAACTTATCTTTATATATCAGATGTTTTTATCTGGGAACTGAGAAATTATTTGAAGTTCTGTTAAAAGAAATATCATTTTTGATAACTTTGGGCTGATCATAAATGAAATCATGATGATCACTTTGAATTAATTTGCCAATTTTCACAAGTCCTTGTTGACTGCATATTTAATTGAAACTTAGTTCTCCGAATACCGAATCAATTTTAAGTTACGATACGACCAACAGTGATGAGAGAAATCTATTTGAATTCATTCCCAAAGAGAGTAGGTACCTCTTGCGGCTAATGGACAAATTCTACAGCATCAAATCAAAACCCTCCCACGCGGCAACGAGAGGAAAAATGTATTTGTTTTTGCCGCCCCAATATTTCAATTTCGCTCACACACTTTTTTTTAAAGCTAAGTTAATTTCCATTTCGTTTGACAGGATTCATCCCGCGGATAACTTCAAAGTGCTAAACCAACAAGCAAACAAATTTAAAACGCACCACCCCCTCCCCCCCTTGGAAATAAAACGATTTTCCCGTTCCCAGCGAATGGTGAGTGGCAGCCATTGGCAATATTGGATCAAAGTCGGGAACCGTAGAACCGTGATCGGGGGGCAGCTCGGATTTTCCGCCGAAACCGAAACATGACCGAGTCGTCCTTTGTGTACGGAGTGGAACTGAAATCGCCACCCCCAACGAGTGGAATCGACGACGGCCTAACCAATTACGACCGCTTTCTGAAATCGAAAACCGCAATGATGGCGGGCGGCTTCCTGGGACCATTGGCCGGAAATGTAACGGACTTGCTGTACCTTCAGTCGACGATCGAAACGACGCTGGACCACTATCAGCAGCAGCCGTACCATCATCTGCATCATCATTCGGCAACGACGACGACGACGACGCTGATTGCCAGCTATGCCGCGGCGTCCTTCGGTCCGGATCACGTCAATCTGACCAGTTCCCTGGGACGGATTCTGCAGCACAATCTGATGGGCCAATGGACGACGTCGTTCGGGGGTGCCGGAACATCACCGGTTCCGATTGGCGGTACCAGATCTTCGGCCTCCGATGCCGGCGGAAGTGAGGGCGTCATTGTTTCGGCGACGGCAGCCGGTCCCGGAAGTGTCGTCGTCACGGGTTCGACGGGGGCAGCCTCTCGAGCAGCAGTAGCAGCAGCCGGTGGTTCCGGGGGCGATTCGACTTTCCAAAACAATCTCATCGTGCCGCTGTATGCGGTCATCTTTCTGCTGTCGGTGGTCGGAAACCTGCTCGTTATTCTAACGCTGGCCCAGAACAAACGGATGCGGACGGTCACCAATGTTTATCTGCTGAATTTGGTAAGTTGGAAAGCCTACGTTCATTGTTTCGATTGGTTTATTGAAGCTAAATACTGGAAGCAAGAGCGAGTGTAGAGAGATTCCAATTCATACTATGTGTGGAGTAGGTATTTACATAATTTAAATAAGGATTCTATTCTGGAGAAACACTGCACAGTGCGTTGAACATTGGAGGAGTATGGACAAAAGTCAATCTTTTTTGTTAAAAAAAAATTAATCATCTGCATACTGACCTGACATATACACTAGACTGAGTCGATTTGGGTTTTTGAATTTCTCATACCCTGAGGTTTAAAAAGCTTCGTTTTGGTTCAAAACTTATCCATGATTTTTTGCAGAATTTTTAAGTAGCTAATGTTTACATTAGTAGTTTCAAACTAGTAATTTTCCATACAAACATAAATATGGGAAAATTGAATATTTTGTTCTAAAAAATCTACATCATTTTTTTTCTGTGGAACCAATCATGCTAATGGTTTTTGTGCCAATTCATAAATTTTCTAAAGGAAATTTCTCGCTGAAAAACTTTTTCGAAGATTGCCAGAATAGGATTGCACCGTGAAAAACCATGAATTCCATATTCACAGACCATAAATTGTATGGTTTACATCATGATTATAATCGTCCACGATACCGTGAATACACATTAGAATTCATAGTTTACGACCATACATTTCATCGTTTTGGCGAAAATAACCATGAAAAAGGGGTATTGTTATGCAGCGTGACCTTTAAAAATATGGCGATTTTCCATACATTAAGAAGCCCAAGAATATGAAGTTTATTGTTGTAGCATCTTCCAATTTTTCATAGTAAAATCATGAAAATCCAATGATTTTCATTGTTTAACCGCTGTAATAAAAATTTTTGCTCATGGTGGGTTTTTTGTTATCGGTTTTTTCTGTCATCATTTTCTTATTTTGTTTTAATAAAAATACAACAGAATTTATCAACATTTATTATTTATTCTCATAATTTTAACACTTTACTCACACATTTCATCATTCACTGGATTGGTCTGAGGCGGGTTCCGGCATTCCGTCGTTCTGAGGCAAATTCTGGCATTCCGTAGCCGCCCCCAGTATCCAAAGTATATTGCCTTTTGTGCCATATGCATTGTTTCGGTTGTATTTTGCTAGAATTGATAGACAAATATTATAAAGATGATTGTCTCTTGTTAAATTGGATATTTATTGATTCACCGTTTCGTTCAGCACTTCGAATAACTTTTAAAAAAATTCCTTGAAAACCCGATTGTCGATCGAAAATGATTGCGAACAAAAAAAAACGTGCCGTGAACTGCAGCTGTCAAGAAACCACCCATAGCTTAGCTTGATTGACTACTCACATCCACCTGAATCATTGAAGCCGAAATGCAACATTATCAATTATTACAAAATTATTTTCTTGGAACAAATTTATGTTTCTTTTAACATTCTATTAATGATATTATTGTCTGTATCTGATTTTTTTAAGGAAATGCATTTCGAAAACCATGATCGCCAGCGTGGCTTAGAGCAAGTTCACTGGTGTTGGCAAAAAGTGATAGAAATTTTGACATTTGGAAAATTTTACCATGCAAAAATGTTTTCAAGATCTTGGGACGTTGTATTTTTTTACAACACTGTCTCTATTTCAGCCGTATGTGATAGAAATATTGCTATTTTTGCATCACAGCATGCGAAAATACAACACGTGTTGTAAAAAAAACTAGAAGGCCACATATCTTGAAAATAATTTTTACATGGCAACATTTTCAAAATGTGCCGTAAGTGTCAAAATTTTTACCACTTTTTCCCAACGCCAGTGAACTTGCTCTTAGTAGGACGAATTCTACATCGCCAATGGTTGCTACTCCGTGATTGACCGAGGCCATCAATTTGGTTCAGAGGTCAAATGAATGGTGCTTGGGACTAGCAACTCATTCACACTGCACAAAACTGATGCTCTCTCTTTGAACGTCAATAACGGCGCCGGCCACGTCCTAGTAGTCAATGGATAGATTGGAAGAAAGAGAAAGGGATGAAAGAAAGAAATTTGTGCTTTAGGACCGAGGTCACCTCTGCATCCTAGCAAACAATTTTGGTTTCGAAAGTGGGTGGGAGGATAAGATCAGGAAACACTTTTGACCAGTGTGATCTAGTTTTTTCAATCCTGTTATTGACATTATTACTTGATAAACATTTTTATTTTTTTATCTGCAAAATCCTAAATTGGACATGCTGAACACTGTCATACTACCAAAAATTCAACTTCTCGCTAAGCTTTTTCAAAAATAAATTCAAGAAAACCCCTTAATGTGTTATACTAGTGCAATCAATTCTTCGATCGTTACCCTGTCAATGAGTTATTTTAATTTGTATTCCTAGATTTCGAATTTAAAGGCGTAGTTCTAAGGGCAGTGCGTTTATCGTGATACCTAAAAACTTTACCTAAATACCTAAATTGCCGTTTTTTTACGAAATCAGTAGTTTAATGTTGGCATAGTCTCGAATCGAATTGTATTTTTTGTTTAAAAAAAAAAGAAAGTTCATGAGGTTAACTAATCTAAATATTAACTATCTATTCTTTCATCAAGCTTGCTTTTTCACTTATTAAAATAATTTAACTAAAGCTTCAATGACTTCTATTTGGAATTGATTTGCTTTTCGCTTTCCTGACTGAAAATGGCCTAATTTTCACAAAACGATAATGAAATAAAAATATATATTTATTTGAAGATAGACCCCTTAAATACAACCGTTCAAAATCATTTATTATTCCGAGGATAAGGTGTAATAGCTCAAAAGGTATCTGAAATATTCCTATACAATTGGGAGATGAAATCCAAAATCTAGTTCAAATGAAAAAGTTAAATAAGCTAAGTTTTGTTGAATGATGCGACATAAAAGTTCATTGTTCTAGTTAAAATGCCTATCAAATGGGAATAATGTTGTCTAAACTGATCACATGGTTATCAGAATTTATGAGTTTATGGGTCTATTATTTTGATCCGTTAAAAACTTTTGATATAAAAGAGACCCTCGAAAATTAAAAAAAAGAACAGGCTCACCAAAGCATTCTTAAACGTAGTTTTCCGATGTCAAAGGGATCTGGAACTGCTTAGCTGATTTGTGGTAGGCCACCTGGAAGCGATGGTTCTTCAATTTCTGAGGAAGTTAACAAATGTGTTGGTCTAATCCAAAACATGAATCACTGTATCGCTCCTTATAAAACAATCTTCAGCACTTCTTGAAATTTGCAGAACAAATTAAATTAATGAAAAATTGAAAATTTAAAATTATCACGGCAGAAAAAAAAACCAGCTGCAGCTGTCAAGAAACCACCCATACACAATAAACTTGAAAATATAAATTCTTGAAAAAATTACACTCGCCGGATGTTCTTTTTACCATTAAGTTCATGGTCACTTTAAAATTCAATGGAAAATTAATGTGACACCATGGTTCTGTTCTATTCGGGCGTAGCTTCGTACTTAATTAGCCAAAAAAGATATGAGCTGTTTAACAGGGGTATGTCTTTTTGCATTGAAAATAAATAAATTCAATTGACATCACTGCTGGCGTCTTGCGAAGTATTGCATGAAAAGAAGTCAGGCAATACCTTGCTAGGCACCCAGCAATGATGTAAATTTTTTGTTTTTCAATGCCAAATGACATACTACTGTTAAACAGCTTATAACTTTTTTGCCTAAAATAAGACGATGTTACGGTCTTCGACAAAGTTGTTCAGCGAAAAATTTCCTTTAGAGCAGGGATGAGCAACGCGTGGCCCGCGAAGCATTTCTCAAATTATGAATTACAAACTAAATTTTACGAAATCTTCCTACGGTTGCTTGTTTATACAGGGTCCGGCAATTGAACTGCTACATTTCTTCAACAGTAATTATTTCGTTGCACATGAAACAGTAATGAACGACCCCTCGTCGCTTTGTTTAAATTAAATCTTAGCTATCATTGGATGTAAGCGTTACTTTTGTAATCAGGTGTAATCCGGAAAAAATGGATCTCGAACAAAAACGTAGCGTTGTGGTTGCCTTGTTCGTAGCTGGCAAACGGCAGAAGGACATAGTTCGTGAGCTGTCCGATATAAGTGTGTGCAGAAGTTTTGGATACCGCACAGTTAAAAGATACCTGGAGACCGGAAGTACCAAAAACGGTATGGTGGGGGACGCCGACCTATTGTGGTGACACCTGCCATGGCGAAGATCGTCAAGAAGCGCCTTAAGAGAAATCCTCGTCGTAGTGCCACTAAATTGGCAGAGGATCTCAACATATCGGATCGAAATCTCCGTCGGATCCTGAAAGATAAACTTCAGACCAAGCCCTACAAGATCCAAAAGGTTCAAGACCTTGTGGTGAAGCAGAAACAAGAACGGGTAAAAAGAGCGAAAGCGCTGCTGAAGAGGGCCGCGAAAGGAAGGTTGAAGAAGATCGTATTTACCGACGAGAAACCCTTCATCGTACAGCAGTTCGTTAATAAGCAGAACGACAGAGTTTGGTTGCCAGACGGATCACGAAGCCATGCCGAATTGCTGACGGCCACCCAGTGACAAAAACCAGCATCGGTGATGGTTTGGGCCGGAATCATCCGTGATGGCCGTACTCTGCTGGTTTTTGTCCCTGAAGGAGCGAGGTTCGACCAAAGTACATATCGGGAACTAGTTCTACAGAATGTCGTTGAACCTTGGGCACGTCGACATTTTGGTGCCAGAAATTGGGTTTTCCAACAGGACTCGGCGCTGGCTCACAAAGCGAAGAAAACCCAACTTTGGATTGCGCAACATCTTTCAGGGTTCATTTCGGGCTCCGAGTGGCCGGCGAGTTCTCCAGACCTGGACTCTATGGACTTCGCTGTTTGGAATATGTTGGAGGCCGAAGTCTGCTCTAAGAAACATGAAGGTGTGGAGGTCCTGAAGCGACATCTCGTGGCAGCCTATGATAAAATACCACAAGCACACCCGCGGGCCTCATACGATGCGTTCCTCGACCGTGTTTAAACTCAAGGGCAAACAAGTCGAACTTTACCAGTGAATATTGAAAAAGTAATTTGTTTTCAAGAGAAATTGAATGAATTTGAAATAAAAAGTTGTTGTTTTGATCAATTTATATGTTTATTTCAATGTAGGACTTCTATTGCCGGACCCTGTAGACTCGAAAACTACTGAACCGATTTGCGTGAAACTTGGCAGTTTGAGGTATTGGAGGCCGCGGAAGGTTCCTATAATAGTTTGGGACCTTTACCTCTTCCTGGAAGGGGGGAGGGGGTCTCTCAAATAAATGTAATAAGTTTTCATAACACGAGAACTGATCATGCAAATGAAACCAAATTTGGCATGGGAGTGTATTTTGGTACGAAAATATTTTGTGTAGAGTGCGTCTTTCCAGTGAGGAGATAGGAAGGAAGGAGGGGGCCTTCCTTAGAATTTTTTACATAACTGGAGAACTAGTCAAGCTAACGGAACGAAATTTGGCATGGGAGGGTAGCGGAATACGAGAAATGGTTCTATGATTATTTCAGACCCCTTCCACCTTCCAGTGGAGATACAGGAAGGAATAACTTAAAAACTATTCGAGCAAATGAAACCAAATTTGGCTTGGAATTTTAGTTGGGTACGATAAATAACTAAATGAATACTTGATACCCCTCCCTCCTTTCAGTGAGGAGATATAAAGTGGGGAGGGGGCTCCTTTACAATTTTCAGCATTACTGGAAAAACAGTCCAGCAAATGGAACCATATTTGACGTGAGAATGTATTTTATTTCGAGAAATGTTTCTATGAAATTTGGAGAACCTTCCGATCTTCAAGTCGGCAAATCTTAAGGGACGAGAGTGCTCCCATACAATTTCTTACATCACTCGAGAACTTACCCAGCAAATGGAACGAAGTTTGGCTTGGGAGAGTTTTTGAGCACAAGGAATTTTTCTGTGAATATTTGGTACTACTGCCTCCTTTCAGTTGGGTGATAGGAAGGAGGGAGGGGGGCTTCTTTACAATTTTTCGCATAACTCGAGAACTAATCGAGCAAATGGAAACAACTTTGGCATGGGAAAGCATTTGGATACGTAAAATGGTTATTTGCTTATATTAGACTTCTTTCTCCTTCAATTGGGGACACAGTTAGGGAAGACGGGAACTCACATACGATTGTTTTGCGTAAACCAAGAACTTATCTTACAAATGGAACCAAATATGACATGGGAACAATCAAACAATCGCGCAAATGGAACAGAGTTTGGCATGGGAGTGTATTTAAACGAAATGTTTTTTTTCCTCTTCTTTCAGGTAGGGATAGATAGGAAGAGGGGCTTTTGTAGCATAGCTCGACAACTAATAAAGCAAACGAAACCCTATTTGGCATGAGAGAGAACTCGAGCACAAGAAAGGTTTTTCCGGTGGTTTAGCACCTCTCCTCCCATTCAGTGGAACGATAAAAAGGGGGAAGAGGGTCACTCAAACAGTTTTTTTAAATCTTGAATACTCATCGAGAAAATGAAACCAAATTTGCATGAGCGCATATTTGTGTACGGGCAATGTTTCTTCGATGGTTTGAGACCCTTTCTCTTGCCAGAGGGGAGAGGGTCACCCATTTTTTGAATAACTCGAGAACTTATCGAGAATAGAGCCATATATGACATGGGATCGTACTTGTATACAACAAGTGTTTTTCTGATATTATGAGACCCCCTGCCTTCCATTAGGGATATAGGAATGGGGGAGGTTACCACTCTCACAATTTGTATAATAATTCGAGAACGAATAAGTAAGATAAGAGTCCCGTGCCGTTATTTTGTTACAAAAAATGTTTCTATGATTGTTTGAGACCCTCTCCACATTAAAAGAGACTAAGAAGATTCCATAAATTAAAAAATATTTTGGCATAAGTCGCTACACTTCATTACTTGGCTCAAAGGTACAGTAGATAAATGGTCAGCAAATTCAAATTAAACAAAGTTACATGGGAGTATGGGAGGTATGGGAGTATTTTGTATCGCTTTTTTATCGCTTGGGGGGGGGGGTTAATAACCTCGATCACTCCCCCAATAGGATCGCGCATGCATACAACAGAACTCAAATTTAAGATCGGTCGACTAATGTATGCCAATGTTTTTTTTTCGTATAAAAATTTAACTTAATAAAAAAAATGATGGTTCAAAATAGCAGTTTTTATGGAATGCCTATTTTAAAAGCTTGTACTTTGTAGCTGATGGAAATTTTCGTATCACATTTGAATGCTTCTGAATGAAATTTTTTTTAGCTCAAATATATTTTTAATTTGTAATCAAGGGCAACTAAATCATCAATCAGATGTCTCCGGTCAAATCTGACGGAAGATTTGAACGGCTGTCAAAAAATTTTCAGCAATTGGACCAGATTTTTTTTCAAATTTTTTATTATCTCTATGTGGCCTTATTTTAGAACACTTTTTGTCTCCAGAGATAAATATGGGATCAAGTCACCATTAAGCTGAAAGTAAGCTGTCATTGAGCTGATTAAAAACTTTTTGAAATAAGAGATCTACACTAGATGCAGCACGCACACGTGCTTGGAATAACAATTTCCCCTTTTTTCTGCCTCATCGTCGTGAAAAACATAAGAGGAATTATGGAAAATAACAAGAGCTTTATTCGTTCTAGTATCCTCAAAAGGCCTCTGATTCTTGTCCCGACTAGACATGTAAACAAAAATACCTCCTTCTGAGCATGGTAGATGTTTTGGGGCCGGAACACAATTTCGGACACAATTTGAAAACTCGCGGCGATTTGGGTTTAACTTAAAAACGACAACTCTTTATTTTCGGTTCGATTGGTGGGGTTTTTATTGGCGATGTGAAGTACACGGCGGATTGGTTTGGACTGTGTTCATAATTGCGTTGTGTAAAAAGTGGCAAGCAGGAGAACATTCTGTTTATCCTACACTAGTGAAGCAATAGTTTGTAGTGGTGAACATTATGGAGAGGAATTAGTAAAAACTTTTAACTTGAGTGTTTCTACGCTCTGCGCTATGTATTGAACAGAGCATAATTCTCACAAAAGCCTTTTTAGATCACTTTCGGGGTGATCAACTTTTGACGTATGTCTGTTCTTGTTTCTTAACTGTACACTACCACTGACTCGCTAACCTTTACCTAAACATATGCCGCCCGCCTTGAAATATCATTTCAACACAAATTCAATCGGTACTTGTTTACATTGGCCGCATTGTTATCTGCTTGTTTCGTTCTAACGGTAAGTAGTCTGTTTTCTGTTTTGCTTTGCTGTTTCGCATAATCCTAATGTTTTCCTATCCTTTAGGTATGTGTTGTGTGGTGTGGTGTAGTTTTTCGCTGGGTGAACGCCGAACTGAAGCCGCTTATTGGAGACGAAAAATGTTTCAGCAATTTGAAGAATGTTGGGGTTGCTGCTGGATGCTGGCTAGGTGCTTCTTCGATGTTTCGTGTCTTGGAACCGGACTGACATGCATTCGACAGGAATTCCGATACGATGATACTCCTTAAAACCAGGTAAGTAATTGGTGAAACTCTTGGCTACCGGAATTCGAATGTGATTGCCATTTTTTGGAGAATAACCGCTGTTGTTGCTACCTGCGTGCTGACCCTGGTGGTTTACTCCTTTTTCCGGAAGATATACGGATCTCCAGCGAATTGTGACATTGTGAACCTTACTGCTAATGATTGTTTATGTCACGGAAGTGGAATGACTGCGACATACTGCTAGTTCCGGATCTTCTCAGACCTAGATAGGTTACTCGACCCGGTGGATGATCTGCTAGTCTGGAGTGCAAGAGGAATTCGGTGCGCGTGCAATCATCGTAGAATTACCCGGCTGTTACTGCTAGATGTTGCGCCGATCAATACCCGTGATGTTGGACCAACGGCGGATGTGATTGCTTAATCTTCATGATGAAGCGATGGAAACTTCGATGGCCTGCAGTCGTCGATCTGGATTTGTTGCTCACGGGGCGCTGTATCAACGGAGTGAATCGGATGCTGACCTTCAGTTGGAATGTGAACCTCGGACATAGGGGTCGATTTACTCGACTTAAAGCTCCCTCCACAAATGCTTGATGGATGCGTGGGTGTTTGGTGTTGACCTGGGTACATAAGGAAAGTGCTTAGCATTTTGTAAAATTCCTGAATAGATTGGAACTTCCCTGAATGCGAAAGCGCTGGGCCTCCGCACACCCTTCCATGACGTCAGACCCCTTTCATTGCAATGATGACATCCTTTTAAAATTTCTCGGGAGCCTTTGATATTAAAACAAGGTAGTGAAACTCTTCTCACAAGGATGGAGCATGGGGTGAGCCTTCTGCTGACAATGATTCGTCAACTAGATTTTGTTTTAATCGTAAGTAAAATTCAACTGACTCGAAGATGGTTAATCAGCAGATATGATGGCAAACTTCAACAGATTTGATAGATAACTTAGTATGGTTCCTTCACATGATAGTGTCAATTTGAATGATACGAGGAAACTTCAACGATTTGAACCTTAGGCGATCTGCTTCTTATGCGATTTGATTCTTAATACGATATGCTTCGGGTGCTCAAGAAAGTATGATTCTTTAATCGCCTTGGGGGAACTTCAGAGGTTATGAGTGGACTTAAAAAACCTTTGCTTCTCTTCAATTTCGTTTGATTTCTGTAAAGATTGGGCTTAAGGGAGATCAAGAGTACTTAAGGGGTTTGAACTTAACTTGAATTCTGTAGAATCCAACTTTTGACTCGTACAGGGATACTTCAGTAAGGATCGCTTTGTTTAAATATCGATTGTCTTTCACTAGAATTTTCAGACTAATTCTTCTCAATTTTTTCTTAATGACATTCAAATTGAATTAATTGACTCTGACTTAACATTTCTGTCGCATTCATGCAAAATCTTTCTTGATGACATTCAAACTGAATTCATCAATTCTGCCGTAGCATATGTGACGTAATCGTATGGATCTTTCTGACTGACACAAATCTGACTCATTCTTGGGTAGGGTACCGACAAAACTTTCTGCTTAATTTCTTGCTGTGGAATCTTCAATGGAGTTCGTGCTCTTGATGAGGCATGTTTCCAGCTCCTATTACCATGTGAGCTGCTTCTGGAGTTTCTTAAATAACAGAATAGTGTATGTGAAACGTTTTCCGGAGATTCGACCACTCGAGCTGACACAATCCAACCAAAAACAGAGTTGTGAAGCATGGGACCATTCTTAGTGACTTTTCTTCGCTCATTCTTCAACAAATTTAAGTAATACTCGGCACCAATGACGACATCGACCCGCTTTGATTCGTGGAAGTAAGGATCAGCTAGCAAAGAGGAATCGGGAATCGACATGGGCGAAGGATGAAACGATGACGAAGGTAGCTGCAGCGTGAGTTTGGGCAACACAAAGAACTGCATAGTTTCTCGGAAGCCAGATATTTTTGGCGAACGTGAACAGACTTCAGCATGTATGGTCTTCGTTGAAACTGACTCAGACGACCCAATACCCTGGACTGACAAAAACGTGGGTGTTTCTTCGAGCTTCAGCTTTCTCGAAAACTCTTCTGTCATTAAACAGTGTTGCGAACAAGAGTCTAACAGGGCTCTGGCTACCAGAGCGTTACCGTAGCGGTCTTTGATCTTGATAAGTGCGGTAGGAAGCAGAGTATTCGATGCAGGCTTAACAGATAGTGCTACGTAGCTTTGGCTTGTGCTTGGCATAGGTGAATTGATTTGTGTGGTTGTTTTTGGTGAATTGTGTGTTGCATTTAGTGGTTGAGTGTGTGTTTCCGTAACTATTGGCATGGTTTGTTGTCTTTGCTGTTGATAGGCTTGCTGTGGATTAATATGGGTGCTTTCTTGAATAGGTTGTGCATTTGACAGTTGACTGAGTCTCGGATTCGACGGATTTGGAACGGAGGATCGCGTAGCATGCAACATAGTGTGATGCTTTTGTTGACACAACCGACAACTGCTACGAGTGCAGTTCGTCGCAAAATGACCAGGCTGCAGGCAATTTCTACAGACTCGACTTCGATTGGCGGCTTCAACACGTTCTGATATCTTCAATCGAAGGAATCTCTGGCAGTGAAACGGTGAGTGCCACGGTTCACTACAAAATGGACACTGGTTTGAGGACTTAAATGTCGTGTAGCTCGCTGATTGGGCTCTTGGCTGACGATGATCTGCGACATTGAATTGGGGTTCTTTGGCGGGAGCAACTGACTGCAGGACGGAACAGTAGCTGCGCAGAAACTTCCTCATGTCCTCGTATTTGGGTACTTCTTTGCAGTTGTGTTGTGTTTCCCAGCTTCTTAAGGTGACAGAGTCCAGTCGCGAGTAGAGCATGTGTGCCAGAATTGTGCTCCAACCACCAGTGTCCTCGCCGACCTTCTGCAGCATCATCAAGTTCTTCTCGAACTCACTTATGAGATTGTTGATGCTCTCATACCCTTCTTTTCTGATCGGTTCGAGTGAAAATAGTGCGTCTAGGTACGCCTTCACTATCAGCTTCTTGTTCTCATAGCGCTCTGTTAGAATCTCCCAGGCGACAGTGTAGTTGACGTCTGAGAGTTCGATAGAGAGAACTTCTTCGAGTGCCTCGCCGCTTAATGATGACCTGAGGTATGAGAACTTCTCCATGGGTGCGAGTTGACCGTTGTTGTGGATCAAACTTTGAAAACTGTCGTGGAATGAAACCCATTCGCGAAGTTTTCCACTAAAACTGGGCAATCGGATTTCTGGCAGCTTAACTCTTGACCCCATGGAGGCATGGCCTTGACTGTGTGAAGAGTCATCTACGTTCGGAGCTCGCTCGGGTTTGTTTTGAAGTTTCGACAGGGCACCCTTCAACTGGAAGAAACGGTCTACAAAACTCAGCAGCAGCCTGTCGTTTTCTTCCTCACGTTGTGCTTCAGCTTCATCTTTGGCGTCACCGTAGAGCTCCTTGGCCTTCTTCCCTTCACTCTCATAAAAGATCAGCTCGATTTTACTGCGCACTTCATGAAACTCATCAAACACAGGCTCCAAGGCTCCGAGCCTTGAAGCAATCTGACACTCATCACGTTCTGGTTCGTAGTTCTGAATAAATCGTTCGGCACTGTCCATAAGAAGCACTATTTGCCGTTCTCTTTTTTGTAACAACTTCAACTGAACATTTTTCGCCATTCTGACCGGAAACTTTGTCCACTTCTAACTTAAATTCAAACACTCTGACCTTTCAGAGCTGAAAAAGCAGCGATTCAACCCAAGTGTGGGCAAATGTAGAAAATAGTTTCCAATTTCCAAAATATCTGACAAACTTGGACCAAATTTGCCCAAAACTGACGAAATTCTGACACAAAAACTGACGGAGGCGTAATAACTGTTGAAGTTCAGGAATTGATTCTTAAATTCTGACAAAATATCGAACGATTTTCAATTTCTGACGAATTCAAACTTGTACCTTCAGACAAGTTCTTAAACTGACGCTTTCTTTTCTGACTCAATTTCTAACAAGTTTCAGACCAAATTTCACTGACTTAATTTCTGACAATATTTCGGGCGAAATTTCCGAGAATATTCAGACAAGATTTCTGACAAAAACTTAAATTTTGACTCAGATCCAATTCTGACATGTTTCAAACAAGATTCCAACAATATTCACTTAAGAATTCCGACACAAACTGATTCAGACTTAATTCTGATAAGATCTCCGACTCAAACTTTATTTCTGACCATTCAGACGTAATTCTGACAGTTTCTGACTCAAACTTAAATTTTTCAACAAACTTGTATTTTCCGACAAACTCAAACACCTTGGACCCAATCCGTCCAGTATTGAATAGTTCTGACCAAAATATCTGACTTGCACCTTCTGTGCTTCTGACTTGCACCTTAATGTGCTCTGACATGCACCTTATGTGCTTCTGACTTAGGGTATTTGCACTTAGTTTTGATCAACTCGACGTTCCATCCGATCGCGACGCGAATTATGAGACTTAGCAACCCGATATTGACAGCAGCGAGTGGGCACAACCAGTGTAAAATGCAAAGTAAAAATGCCAATCAATTACCAAGACCAATTCTAGTTTAACGGACAGGGCACACACTTCATGCAACTTAAAAGACCAATTCACACTTTAATTCTTTATTAATTCACTCTTTCTGGCCTCATGCATCAAGCCTTTTTCAATAGTTCCTTGCTCAATTCCAATAAACTGCTCCTTCAGACGTTGCGTTGTTTGCTGGTTGTAAATCAGCTGTCCTCTGTGCGCTGCTGTTCAATCAGCTGTCCTCTGCTTCGTTGCTGTTAGATCAGCTGTCCTAGGTATTGGCTTCACTTCACCAGTATGCTTCAGGTATTCCGAGTATCACTTATTGTTCAAATATCGCGATGGCTGACACTAGAGTCCGATGCACTTAATTGCATCCAAGCCAAGCGAAGTTAGCGTCCTAAGCGATGCACTTTAATTGTCTTCAACAACAATCACTTCAGTCCAGCACAGCGATGGCGAATTCGTGAGTGCAAAATGCTTCACACTTTTGCTGCTGAGCGAGCGGCGGTCTTCACTAAATGTCCGATTTTTATTGTTCCGGAACCACTTTTCCGGACGGTCATCCGGTTCGAAGGACCAAATGTTTTGGGGCCGGAACACAATTTCGGACACAATTTGAAAACTCGCGGCGATTTGGGTTTAACTTAAAAACGACAACTCTTTATTTTCGGTTCGATTGGTGGGGTTTTTATTGGCGATGTGAAGTACACGGCGGATTGGTTTGGACTGTGTTCATAATTGCGTTGTGTAAAAAGTGGCAAGCAGGAGAACATTCTGTTTATCCTACACTAGTGAAGCAATAGTTTGTAGTGGTGAACATTATGGAGAGGAATTAGTAAAAACTTTTAACTTGAGTGTTTCTACGCTCTGCGCTCTGTATTGAACAGAGCATAATTCTCACAAAAGCCTTTTTAGATCACTTTCGGGGTGATCAACTTTTGACGTATGTCTGTTCTTGTTTCTTAACTGTACACTACCACTGACTCGCTAACCTTTACCTAAACAGTAGACGATAAGGACCTATCCTCGTATCCTGTCTGTCGTCTCGAATCACAATAACAGCCGGTAATCGGCTTAAGGACCTGTCTTAGGCAGCCTTTTGTTGTCGAAAGGTAGCAAAGCTAAACTCCAAGCTGCAGCAGCAAGCAACAACACAGATTTTCCTTTTGGAAATGGATTTTTTTCAATTTTTCAGACTATCCGATAAGGCCCCCTCTCTCATGGATGGAACGAGTCCTTCGAACGAATTTCATGGCTCAAGGTTGAAAATCAATCCAAATCGAAGGAAACATTCCCGGGTGTTAAAGGTGAAATGAAGAAGCCTTCTGAGAGCTGAACCGGGGCCACTATACTGGAAAAGGTTGAGAAAATCCTAATCCATCTTGAATTCTATTGCGATGGGACGAGATCAATTTTCCTGATCCTATTGAAGGAGGGTGCCCGAAAAATATCCATGGAAAGAGTTGAATAAGATTTCGGCTAATTTTGACTACCGATAATTCGATTTGTTTCTGATAGCTTTTGATTGAGATAAACAGTTTCGGTGAAGGCATATTGAAACATTTTGGAAAGGATTAAGAAATAAAAAAAAGTACAAATAGATATAACAATGTTATCGAATAGCAGTTGGAAATGATTTTTTCCTCTGGTTTTCGCTGGTACAGCGATGATGGTGTGACATGTGTATCACACATGTCAGCAAATCTTAATTCAATCACCCCGAGTCCAAAGTCAAAAACATTCAAAGTCAAAACCTACATCAGCCATCGACCCACCATCGTGGCATTCCATAAACAACTTCCAACGAAAGTGTCAGTTTACAGAGTCATTGTTTTAAGCCACACACAGCGCGTCAGCGCTGACCATGCAGTCTCTCTTTCGGGACTTGCTTAGCACTCTCCCGCCTTTCGCGTCCTTCTCTGATTGGCTGCAAGGAATAAATAATAAATAAAGACTTCAAATATCTTGGTAGGTTAGGTTAAGGCAAAAGTAAAAGAATAAATTCAATTCAATAGTTTACGCCTAACAGAGAAGTGTTCCGTCCTTTTGATGACACATCCCCATAGTATAAAACGATAGATTATCGTTTTATTACATGGCGACCGTGAACTGAGAATCTAAAATCCAAAATTTAAAGTTAAAAAAGTGACCAAGTCTTGGTTAAGTAGTGCGTTCAGTCATCAGCGAAGTTGCAACAGTTGATATCAGTGAATAGTGAAAATGGGTTTCTTCAGTAGCGACGAGATAGTGGCTAATTCTTCAACATCAGAAAACACTGTGATAGCCGCGGCGCTGGTAGTGATAGTTCTAATTATAGTAATTTTCATAATTGGGAAAATGTACGCGAAGTACATAAAAAGCAATATTAGCGAAGCCGCAAGACGGGAAGTGCAGTTGAGCACGTTGCGTCAAGTATAGAAAATCAAAAGAAGTAAACCCGACGCAAACTGAACTGTACCAGCCGTAAAGTGTGCGAGAAAAAAAAACCTCCCAGGGAGGCTTGTGATACGTTTGAAAAACCGCTTAACTGGGCGGTAGATGGTGACATGATGGTATTTCAAACCAAAATATACAAAAGTGAATCGAATTTTATTACACCCCAATAAAAACCTCAGTTCTCAATGTGAAAGAGTTTCCTCGTACAACACCTGCCATCACGCTGGGAAAACACTGCGCTGAGCAGTCACTTCCATTTAACGGACCTGTAGACTAGCCTGTTCATTGTTGGCAATTCGACGGTGTAGTGAAATTTCGCTAAGTTAAATTGGTTGTTCCTGTTTCCCGGAGGGAATTCCCGGATTAAGTTGGCCATTCACCAAATAGATGGAGTGCAAAAAGGATTTGGCAGAAGCATCTACGATCAGCAAGCGATATGAGATGATACAACAACAATTCTGGACTGATGAGCATGGCAAGAGATGTTTGCAGGTAACTAACATCATTCGTAGATAAATTTAGTGGTTAGGAATGGAAGTATCCACACATGTCCATGTAAAATAAACAAACAAGAATCAAATTATCAAATAATTATTTTTTTTTAAATACAACTATATTATTACACTTTCTCAATTGTTTGTAATGGCGGAACAAGTGTACGAAAAACAAAAATCATATAATCCGATATGTGTCTATAGTAGTTATCAACCAATCATTAATTATAAAGGGTTATAAGAATAATTTTTGAGTGAAAAAAAAAGAAGCTTGTAAAAAAAAAATGAATGGAAGAACTAGAATTAGAATTTGAAATTTTGCAAAATATACAGACAAATATAAAAAAAAGACCCAAAGATCGAATTTACAATACATCGACAATACAAAAAAAATTAAAGGAGACAAAGTTGGCACATGACAATATCGTAGCCATACTCCAAATTTTAGAAGAAGATTTGCCTAGTGACACGTTTTCCCGTCTAAACAAAAAGGCTAAAAGTTTAACAAGTTTCATTTATCTAAATTTAAATCAACTGTTAGCAAACTCAGTTGAGGAAAATAATTTAAAAATGGCAGCATTTGATATAAAACAAGCTGCCTCACTAGTCGAAATATTCGACGGAGCAGTAGAAAAAACGGATGCTTTCATCGATTCAGCAACACTGTTGTTGGAAGTTACCCCTGCCAATCAGCATGCCATTCTATTCAAATTTCTGAAAACGCGTCTAGCAGGAAAGGCTCGACGTTATTTAACTGCAGATGTGGGTGAAAACCCACTGCTTTTAATTAATAAGGTCAAAGATAATAGACAAGAACAAACACCAGAATTAATAATGGCCAAATTGAGAACTTGCCAACAAAAGGGCGAAGTAGAATCTTTTTGCAAAGAAATTGATGCTTTGGCAGATAAACTGTGTGAAATATACATTCAGCAGAACGTCCCAGTCGAAGTAGCGAATAATTTAGCAAAAAAAGCAGGTATTGATGCACTTATTTCAGGCATAAAAACGCCTGAAACTAAAACAATTTTGAAAGCGGGAGTATACGATTCATTGCCAACAGCTAACCAAAAAGTTTTGGAAAATGAGACAAATAATAATGCTCAAGCACAAGTGCTAGCATTCAACACTCACCAAAAACATTTTAGAAACGGAAACTCATACGGTCAATTTAAAAATGGTTATCGCGGCCGAGGTCGGGGTAACCGATACCAAAACAATTGGACCACTAGAGGTCGAGGTGCCAATGGTCACCACAATGGTTATGGTAATCGTGGTGGAAACCATTACCGTGGAGGTTACCACCCGAATAATCGCACTTTCTTCGTACAGCAGGAAAACTTACAGGCCCCCCAGCATCAGCATGTTGGGGGTGCTCAACCAAATCCACAGGGCAGCCAAAATCAAGAGCCAAACCAACAGGTGTCTCACAATCAAAATGTGATGTTGGGAAATATTGCCAGACACTAAATTGTTTTAATGTAAATACTTCTTTTACCAATTTTATCAACATTAAATTAGAAGCATCTGGAAGAGTGTGTACACTATTAGTAGACACTGGGGCAGATATTTCAATACTTAAAAGAAGTATAATTAAACAAACCCAAATGGTAAATGTTAGTGAGAAATGTTCTCTTTCAGGCATAACACAGCAAAAGTTAGAAACTCTAGGGACAATAACTACAAATATAATTTGCCCTAATATTTCTTCAATTCAACACAAATTTCATTTAATTAACGAAGAATTCCCAATACCTACTGATGGAATTTTGGGAAGGGATTTTCTGACAAAATTTCATTGCAACATTAACTATGATTCATGGATACTTACAGCTTTCAATGCTCAATTCAAGATAATCTAAGTGGTTATTTTGTGATACCACCAAGATGTGAGGTTTTAAGAATGATTGACTCCGGAAAACCTGAAGGAAATTATTTCATGAAATCAACGGAAATTTTACAAGGTGTTTTCTGCGCCAAATCCATAGTCAATACTAGAAATCACCTTATAAGAATTATAAACACTACACCTGAAATTGTAAAAATAGCCAAAACATTTGAAAGAAAATATGAAAGGCTGGACAACTACGATATTTTTACCTTTGATAAAACCGAGCTACAAAATAGACAAGAACTCCTTAAAATGGAACTTAAAACAGATAATGTTCCGAACGAAGCTAAGTCAAACCTAATCGACTTATGCTCAAAATTTAGTGATATTTTTGCACTACAACACGACAGTTTAACGTGCAATAATTTTTACAAACAAGAGATACGGCTTAATGATAATACGCCAGTATATACAAAAAATTACCGTATTCCAGAAGCTCATCGCAATGAGATAGATGAACAAGTGAATAAACTACTTAAAGACAACATCATCAGACCGTCAACATCGCCTTACAACTCACCCATATTGCTGGTACCTAAAAAATCAAGTACTGGTAAGAAATGGAGACTTGTAGTCGATTTTAGACGGTTAAATAAAACCGTAATTGCAGATAAATTTCCGCTTTCCAGGATCGATGACATTCTCGATCAAATGGGACGAGCCAAATATTTCACTACGTTGGATTTAATGTCTGGTTTCCACCAGATAGAGTTAAAAGAAACTTCAAAAAATTACACAGCTTTCTCAACAACAAAAGGTCATTTTGAATTTAATAGGTTACCCTTTGGCCTTAATATTTCACCCAATAGCTTCCAGAGGATGATGACCATAGCCTTGAGCGGTCTCCCCCCGGAATGCGCCTTCCTTTATATTGATGATATAATCATCGTGGGTTGTTCCATTAAACACCACCTTTCGAATCTTGAAAAAGTTTTCTTAAAACTCAGAGAATTTAACCTAAAGCTAAATCCTTCGAAGTGTACGTTCTTCGGAAGTGATGTAACCTACCTAGGACATCACATATCTTGTGAGGGTATTCAACCTGACAAATCGAAATTTTCTGCAATACTAAATTACCCTGAACCCCGTAATGCTGATGATGTAAAAAGGTTTACTGCTTTCTGTAATTATTACAGAAGGTTTATTCCTTACTTCTCCCAAATAACTGCCCCCCTAAACTACTGAGAAAAGGAGTAAAGTTTGAATGGCACGAAAAATGTAAAAAGGCATTCGAACAATTAAAACAAAAATTAATATCACCTACAGTATTAAAATTTCCAAACTTTCAAGAAAAATTTATACTAAGCACAGATGCATCTAAAATTGCATGTGGTGCTGTTTTATCCCAATCGCATGGTGATATTGAGTTGCCTGTAGCCTATGCAAGCAGAACATTTACAAAGGGCGAAAGTAATAAATCTACCATCGAACAGGAGTTGACTGCAATACATTGGGCAATCAACTACTTCAGACCGTATTTGTATGGTAGACGTTTTACGGTAAAAACTGACCATCGTCCGCTTGTCTATTTGTTTTCGATGAGGAATCCAAGTTCAAAATTGACCCGGATGCGACTTGATTTAGAAGAGTTTACATTTGATGTCGAACACATAAGCGGGAAAAACAACGTTAGCGCTGACGCTTTGTCCCGCGTTGTGATCGACTCTGATGCACTCCAAAGTTTAACTATACTGCCAATCCAAACAAGATCTTTGACAAGGCAACAAATAAATCAGAAAAATAACGACACGAAAATCGCTTCATCTGCTGACGAGACTGATCACCTCAAAGCTTATGATTCGATCAATAACTTAGATGCATTTAATATGCCCAAAGTTATTTTTGATTTACATAACGAAAAGTTGTGTATACGACTTTTGACAAAAAACCTGAAAAAAATAATTGCACAAGAGCAAATACTTTACAAAGGAAAAAATACAAGTTTACAAATATGTCTGCAGACGCTAGAAAAAATGGCCATAAGAATGAAAATAAAAAAGATAGCTATGAGAAATGATGATAATATATTCACAAAAATTACTAAAGAAATGTTTAAACAAGAATGTAATAAAACATTGAAATATGTGACAATTATAATTTATGTGCCGGCACAAATTATCAAAGACGATGAAACAATCCAAAAAATAATCTCAGAAAACCATAATGAGCCTACGGGTGGTCATATTGGTACATGTAGATTACTAAAACGACTCAGGTCAAGATACTATTGGCACAACATGAAACAAACTATCGAAAATTACGTAAAACTGTGTGTAAAATGTAAACAAAACAAACACAGAATAAACACAAATGAAACTAAACAAACAATCTAAATATGTAATCGCGACTCCAATACCAGACAAACAGGCAAATACGATTGCCAAAGCATTTGTAGAAAATTGCATCCTCATATATGGATGCCCAATTGCATTAACCCTCCAAAGCCGTTCGGGTCAATATGACCCGAAGCGCACATTTCAAACATCTTTATCATCATTCCAATATACTGATGAACTGGTAGTTTTGACAGACCAAGTATGTTCTATGAAAATAATGATCAAATTAACGCCAAAAACTAAAATTTGAGTTTTTAAAATCGGTTCATTGAGAAATGAAATACAGCTAAGCAAAGCCAAAACTGGATGTCGTTTTTTTAAAGTAAGACTTTTTTCTACCGGAAGATCTGTCATAGCGGTAAAAACTTTCATTGGACGCCAACATATCTATACATTGTCGGATAGATGGATTCTTGACAATTTCAAACATCAATGAAATAATTAAATACAGAAATGCTGTCAGAAGTTATGAGTATTTTAAAAATAAAATTGATTTTTCGGACTTTTAACTTTCTGAACCAGTTTCTGAAAACCTGGTAATACATATCGACTTTATTTTAAAATGTTGAGTAAATAGAATAAATTACCTACACAATGAATATAATATCATCAAAATCGGTTAACATTTACAGCCAGGAGAACGAAATCAAATTACAACTCATATTTCCCCGAAACGGATATTTAGCGAACGGCTTTGGAAGGTTAATCACGTTACACTATTTGGCTGGAGTGGAAATTCACCGAAAATCCGTTGTGAAAATAAGCGTCATTTTTATGAAAAAATATTTTCTACTCAAGATGAAATCTATAATGTTAATTGCTTCACAAATCTAGCATATATATGTCTGTACGTTAGTCAAATGGTTCCTGTCAAATTTCGAAAACCGAACATAAAAATTTTGTGAATTGGCCCAAAAAACTGAGCTCTGCAAAATTTCAACCCATTCGGAGTTTATTTAGGAGTGCCTCGAAGCACCCTCAAAAATCACCAAAGGGGGGACCAAAGGAAATCAGAAAAACCGAAATTTTAATTTTGATTCCAAAAGACTGAAAAATGCATAATACGTCAAAATTCTGTCGAAATGCAAAAAAAAAATCGTTAAAAATTGACCTCAAAATTACAAAAATCGCGTAAAAAAAGGCCAAAGGAAATCGAGAGAATCGAAACTTTCATTTTGTACCATATGATTTTGAAATGCATGGAATTTGGTGTTATCCCGAAAAAGAATCTCGGTCAAAAATCGACTTTTTGGGACTTTTTTCGCCAGCCGTTTTTCGGAAAACCAAGAAAGTCCCAGAAAGTCGATTTTTGGCAAAAAAAAAATCTTGAACTACAGTCCCCACGTCATTAGTCCTTTTACGTTTCCTTTCACCACTAATTGTTCGTTTATTCGAATGTTAGTAGACCAAATATCAAGCTTAGCATGAATTTAAGTCATTAAATACTTCCTCTTTGAGTTCAAGTATGTAATTATTTAAAATTTTGTTAAAAAATGACATAATTTACCGAAACAATAAAGCGTTTTTTAAAAACGCATATATGGGTCAAAATTGTGCCTCTTAACAATTGTTAGTCACATAGGAATCCATGACAACACTCGAATATCAACATGGATTATAATTGTTTCGGACAAACATTTATTTTATTTCACGGAATTAAAACCATCTAAATCCAAAACAACGATCTTGTTAATAACACCCTCGACACTAGCTAGCGGACTGTAAAATTCACTTTTAATGTTCCATCAGCATCACTCCGGATCGCCAGCAGTGGAGATCTTTTATCTCAGCCCTATGCGCCGGTCAATCGGCGCTGGACCCTTAGGTAGGTAGGTAGCATCATTATACTGCAGATACTTATGCTACCTTAACCACCGTGGGGGAATAATTAAGTTTCACCCGGTAAAGAGCTGGGGGAGGAAGACTGAAATTCGCTGTATCGTTTTCTGTATCGTTTTTTTTACTGTTCGGCAAAAAGCCAACAATTGTTGAAAAGATTTGTAATCGTAAACTTTAAACTATACAAAAATTTTGTTCGATCAATGGGAAGTACCCTAAATCTAAATCTGTTATTTAAGCTATTTTTAGAAAAACCATTAATCAAACAATTTTTATTAATCAGCTTCAAAAACTTCAACGAAATTTGAGCAACTCAATACGCCTGATCTGCAGAATTCGCCAGAGCAAAACAAAACCTAATTGAATCATTGTTTCATGCATAACGAGTACTTTTCAGCATCAAAAAAGTTTTATTTAAATTCACTAAATATGAAAGTAAGATTTTGAACCTTCGCACTGGTCGGTAGATTGATGAGAGAAATTTGACGTTTGAAAGATTTTTTTTCTTTTTTTATTCAGTCTTCCTCCCCCAGGTAAAGAGCATTCGGATCGGTTCTAAGCGTGACTCGTTTGGTGTGTTGTTTGATAGAGACTTATATTCAACTAAAGTGTATTAGATTATATTGTTCTCATTTATTCCGGCTTGATGTTATTCAAATATTTCTTTTTTATTCATCTTCCAAAAAAAAAATCAGCTAGATACGAACCAAAGCGCACAGCACCATCAATTAATTACTTGGACGCACATTGTGTACACCTTAGAAGCACTCTTTAGGAGACGCACTTATAGAGTACTCATTTCAATTTTGAGTGTTTTGTGAGTGACGAAAAACGCTCTCTAGCTGTGTGTATTGACACTCTGCTCCTATCGACCACTCTTGCTCCGCTCACAAAAAAATTTAAAGAGCGGAGCTGATTGTTACACCGCTCTTGTTCCCAGTAAGCGCGTCCTCTCAGAAATCGACAGAGCATGCAAAAAATTGAGAGTTGAGTCACCGAACTTAGAATAAAACGGTTAATTTCGGCGACACTCCAAGAACGCAAATATTCTCATTCGGTTTGTCCTATACGAATACGAATACGAATGCGTACAAGCGAAATCAGTTTGAATCGAACTCTCGTACGGTGTGGTTGCATTTATCTCCCTGTTTTTTTTTTAATATGCGTGCTTTTAATCGTTGCAGTCGACTTCGCAGGCAGGCAAACACGCGTCTCGAAGAGAAACATACAAACACGATTCGGGTTGTTTTCGTGTGTTTCTCTGGAGGCCGTGTCTTAGATTATTTCGTGTCACTCACTCAAGGCACGCGTATGGTGTGTTCCTCTCTACCGATGTGATGATGCAAAATCGCCAGAGAGATCGTTACGATCCCTCTGGCGATTTGAGCTACCTCTCTGCCGATCCATGTTTACTGGGTTAATTAGGCTCTGAAAAGAGTCCGAAGCCTGCTTAGAGGAAAACATTACTATTTTCCTCATTAATCCACCCGAAGTACGATCCAACCGAAGACCAATAATAACACCCACAAGCGGTAACAGGTAAGGGAAATCTTAATACTTTTAAGCTGGGCTCTGAAAACTGCTGTGGGTTGTTTTTCAGCCAAAAATTGCATAAATCTGTGTAGATAAAATGTTCGGTTTGTTATAATAGTTGTTGATTTAAATGGTTTTAAGAGTTTTTTCACAACTTATAAAACCTGGGTTTGCCAAATTCCTAGTGTCCAACTCACAATTCAAACGTTTTTCATGCAATTCGTTGACTGATTCTATTTTAAATTGCTTCTTGTTTAAATAACAGCGATCATTATCATATTTGATGATAATAAAATCCCTATAAACTATGATATATTCAAAAAATTCGTTTACAATATAATTTTGTAAAATTTTTCATCCGTATTTCCAGACAAAATTTGGTTTCATGAAACAGCTTCTCTCTATCACGGACATCGAAACGAAAGGCTTTGCGATTTACAAACAATAATTTATGTATTTGATAATTTGCACTCTTCAAACAGTAGTCAAAGCCTGAGATTTACAACAGGAGTTAGAATCCATAACACCCGCTTTTCTCATCACTTAGTACGCAGCACATCTTCAACTTCTCGTGGTCAACGCCGAATTTCTTTTATTGGTCCAACCAAATTCAACGTTCTTCCTGAAGATATAAAAAATTCAACGAATAGAAACTGTTTCAAAACCAAACTTATACATTATTTCAAAGAAAATTTAAGCCGTTGAACATCCAACCACTATTCAGAAGTTATTTATTATTTGTCTTGTATTTTTCTTAGCTGTAAATTTAGTATAATTAAATGTAGTTTAATAAATTTTTTGTAGTATTTCATATTAAATTTTAGTAATTTATATCAAAAAATGTACATGGATCTCTTAAAAGGAAATATTATTTCCACTGAGATTCATGTTGTAATTAAGTTTTGTAACGTAACATCTCCTCGCACTAAGTAACAATATTATTAAAGTTCTCAGCATGAGTAAATTTTTGTTCGCGTTTGTGTTTTTCCTTTTGCTGTCAGACATGCTGAGAACAGTTAGCGTCCATTACCAGGGGGCTCATTTGAGCTTCTTGGTGTGGGGGAGTGTGGCGGGCCGCTAAGAAAAAAATTAAAAAAAAAAAAAAAAAAAAAGGCTATAGGGCCATGTTACTAACATCATTTGAAGTGAAAGTGTTAAATTATTGACGAAACGAGAGCCCCTGCTGTTGCTGCTACCCGGCCTAGTCGCTTATGTTATGGTCAAAACAAATTTGCATATTTTTTTCGACGATCGGACTATCTGGCGAAAACCATCAGAAAATGATGAAATTTTGTCTAAAGTTTAAAAGAAGTTAGCCATCAAAAATATTTCAACTTAATATCCATAAAGCAAGTTCCACTCATTAGCTTCCAAATCCAAATAAACAATACGTCTTTTGATAACAGAGATACGGTTGAAATAAAAATGCATGTTTTAGAAGCCTGATCCCAAACTTTTGGCCGTTCACCATACTACGGGGTGATCCCAAACTTTTGGACGATGATTTAAGTAGCTATTCTATGTATTTTAGGTACATTGCAAATTTTTCGCATAAAATTTAACAAATGTTTTTTCATAAGTATGAAAAAAGGATTCAAATGCGACTCGAATTTTGAAATTTGGTCCACCCCTCCCTGAGATGATCGGGTTTGAATTTTAAGTCCGGTTTTTGAAAAATGTTCCAACTTTAAGATAAATTTAAGTTGTATAAACTCAATGTTAACATTTTGTGAAATACATTCAAATAAGGTTTTGCTCACGATCTCTTGAATGAGATCAATAGAATTCCAATATGTTATCAGATGGCTGAGGTATGGTCGATCAAAATTTTCATGTTTTTGAGGTGGTGATCAAAAACTTTTGGCCGGCAGTGTAGGTACTCTGAGGATTGGTCCAATCCTGATCCGATTTGGAGAGATCTATTAACTGTCAAACGGTTTAGTACTGCGTCGAATTGGGTCCAGATCTCATCCGTTTTGGACCAACCCTTAGATCATCTGTATCCGTAGTCCAAACAGCCGGTGAAGACCCAAATTTAGACCCAAAGCAACCGTAACTCACCTCTTTTTTAGCACCAGTATAACAGCAACTGTATCCGTGGTCTATTCTTGGGTCTAATTTATACTAAAATTGGACCCACGTCATTAGATACAATCCAGTGAAATCCAGTGAAAGATGCTCTAAGAGCACCTATATCCGTGGTCCAATTATCCGGTAAAGACCCAAATTTCATTGTACGAGTTTCAACTCCATTTTTAAGAGCTGGCAGAAGGATTGGTCAAAAATTTATTTATTTATTTATTTATTTATTTCGCCAAACATTGTAGGCTACATATATAATAACTTAAAGCTAGGGACTACAATTTTCAAATAGGCTTAATAATAATGATTTTTGTTTACATTTTCAAAGTCAGGTTCTTCGGTGCCTGTTACCGTAAAAACCTTTTTTCAGCTGCTGTTTTGACATAGTAAAGTCTATGTTCTCATAATATTTATTGTAACTATACATTAAACAATTCATTGGACTATATTTTCCATAATCAGTTCGAGTAGAGGTTATAATGAAAAGATTTCTTGTTCTTAAATGACGGCAAGGACAATAAAAGTTTAATTGATTTAGTAGATAAGCAGACTGAACGCGTTGATTAATTATGTCGTTTACAAAACAGATTGCAGCAAACTCTCTTCTTACACTTAATGTTTCAATGTTAATAAGCAGGCAACGTGATTCATAGCTCGGTAATTGGCTCTGAGACCATCCTAAATTTCGTAAAGCGAATAGAACAAATTGTTTCTGGACTGATTCTAAACGGCTTTTATGTGATATTTGAAAAGGCGACCACACAACGCTACAATACTCAAGAATGGATCTGACATAAGCTGTGTACAATGTTTTTATTGTGTATGGGTCTTTGAAATTATAACTAAAACGTTTTATAAATGCTAACATACTGTTCGATTTCTGAATTATTGAGTTATAGTGATCTACAAAGGTAAGTTTTGAGTCCAATATAACTCCAAGGTCTCTAATCTTGTTGACTCTCTCGACAGGATCATCTCCCAATTTGACAATTTCATATGACTGACATTTTCTTCTAGTAAATACAATATTTGAACATTTTGCCACGTTAAGTTTGAGCAGACTTTTAATGCACCATTCGTTAAATACATTAACTTCGTTTTGAAAGATTCTGAAGTCTTCTTCGCTATTTACTTTCATATAAAGCTTCATATCATCAGCATAAATTAGCACATTTGACTGCTTGAGAAGACAAGTTATATCATTTACGTATAAAATAAATAATAGGGGGCCGAGATGGGAGCCTTGAGGTACACCAGAAGTGACGGAGATACTTTTTGAAAGTGAACCATTAAATCTTACGACTTGTGAGCGGGTCGTTAAATAGGACCTTATCCATTTCAGTAGGTGTGAACTGAATCCTTGTTTATTTAATTTAAAAATTAACATGGGGATGTCAATGCTGTCAAAAGCTTTACTGAAGTCAGTGTATAAAGCCTGAACAGAATTACCGCAATCCATACAGCTAATATTATAGGTAACAAACTCCAGTAAATTAGTGGCTGTAGTCCTTTAACAAATCCATGTTGCTTTTCAGTAATGTGAGTTTTAATTTGGTTATATATTTTTTCATTCACTAAAGCTTCGAAAAGTTTTGGTATGCACGATAAAATGGCAATGCCCCTGTAATTTTTTATGTCAGATTTTTTTCCTGACTTAAATATGAGTACAAGAAATGATTCTTTCCATACTTGAGGAAAAACACCTGATTTCAATGAAGAGTTAAATAGAAGAAATAATGGCATACTCAGTTCATTTACTAGATTTTTTAAAAGAAGTGGAGGAATTCCATCAGGCCCGGGCCCTTTAGTGCTGTCTAAGGAGGAAATGGCTTTACATATTTCTTCAAAGGAAATTGATTCGACTACAGTTAATGCCGTTGAATCAGAGAGATAACTAAAAAAGGAAGTATCACGATCTTGCTCGGAAAAACTAGTGTAAACAGTTTGGAAAAAGTCGGCGAATAGATTACAAATTTCGTCGGAATTTTGACCTTCTATGCTGCCAAAGTGCATGCGAGTTGGAAAACTATTGTTTTTTAATTTTGTTTTAACATATCTAAAAAAGTTTCTTGGGTTCGATTTTATGTTTTGCTCAATTTTTATATTATAGTCTTGGAAAGAAGTACTTAAGCGTATTGCTAGTAGATTACTGGCTTCTTGGTGTTCTAACTTAGTGACTAATGATGGATTCTTTTTCCAGTTTTTATGTGCCTTCTGCTTTTTATTTCTTAAATGCACAAGCTCTTTCGTGAACCAAGGCGGATTTTTGTTATTATTTGTTCGTCGCTTTAATTTTGTTGGAACAAATTCTTTGAGAATATTACCAAGAATTTTGTAAAAAATCTCTACTTGATTGTCTGTTGAGTTCTCAGCTCGGAATATTGTTTTCCAATCAACAACTTGTAATTTTGTTTTAATCATATTATAGTTAGCATGGAAGAAGTCAAAAGTCTCTATAAACTCATAATCATCTGGTAAACGTTTTTGATCAGGACATATGATTGAGAATTCGATAGCAGTGTGGAACACCTCGTTTTTCCAAATTGGATCTGAAGCTTCTACAACGCAAAAATCATCAGTCAGATTGGAAAATAATAAGTCCAGATATCGGCTACAGGCATTTTTTATATGATTTATTTGATTGAGACACAACGAAGCCAGATTATCAAAAAGAATTTGCAGTGTTTCATTATCACCACAGACCGGCAAGAGAATGCTTTCATTCTCTTCATCAATTAAGAATTGGAGACTTGATTGGTTAAAGTCGCCATAAAGGTGAATTTTAAATTCAGGCTCAAAATTTGCGAACATTTCAGTAATGTCAAATAGAAACTTTTGAAAATATTCTTTAGTGGCATGTTCTGGCGGAAAGTAAATCGACCCGAAAATATGCGTTTCATTGAAGATGCGGGCTTTGACCCACACCTGCTCGAAATCTTTGTGTTTAGTCGTAGGAATGAGCTCAGAATCGAAGACAGAGCTGATTGCCACAACCACACCACCGCCAGATTTCTTGTCAGAAAGAAGAAAGTTTCTGTCATATCTGAATACGTTGAAACTAGAACCAAAAACTTCTTCGCTCTTTATATTTGCATCCCAGCTTGTTTCTGTTCCCAAAATTATAGTATAACTACTAGCTGCTAAATTTTTATAAATTGTATTTAATTTCGATGCACTTCGCATTCTGTTAAAATTTTGACAGTAAGCAACAATTTCATTATTATTTACTATAGCGGATGTATTCAGAGCAGAAGATGTTCTATGGTCGCGCGAACGAATTGTAACGCGATCCGCTTGGTCAACATTAATTAAAGAGCTAGTACCTATAGTGGCACGCGTCGATGGGGCAGAAAATATGGATACATTACCGGGTTGTTGAAATCAAATGCATTAGGACCATGGTGGCAGCAGGGGCCGGCAAAGGGTGCACTGAATGAAGTGGGGACCGGATTGAACGTTGTATATGGTGGCATGGAAGTCGATGCATGATGTGTGCACATATTCGCTTGGTACGGTGAAGTCGTTGCCGCAGAAGTAGTCGGGAACCTAGCCGGTAGCCTATCATGATGTGGTGGCGTATTTGGTGCCACAAGAGAGGGTCCGGAGTCCAGTGGTGGTGTATTTGATGGCACAGAAGAGGATCCAGGGTTTAAGGTTTCTCCACGTTGAAAATTGATGAAGGTCGGCATCTTCTTTTTCGGCTGAGGTTTCCTATTGAACGTAACCTTGGCGGCAGCGAGCAGTTCCTTGTCAGTGGAAGGTGGAGATCGGCTTTTTAATCTATTGTTGGGGTAGTCTCGTTGGTTTAAGCCCGCATTTCGGTTACGCGCCTTGCGTTGACGATTTTTTTTCTTTTTTGCTTTATCCGCGTTCTTTTGTTGTTCCTTGCGACGCATTTGCCTTGCATCGTAGGCTGACCAGTCAGCTTTCCACACCCTCCTTGTGCCCAAAAGTCGCCAACCTGAGACAACTTTAGGGTTCAGCTCCTCGGCCAGGCTCGTCACTGGTGCAGGTGGGGAAAGGACAGGTTTCGCGCTAACGGCATCGTGAATGGATCGAAGTTCATCAATAAGGTCCGCATTTGAAGAAGGATTATGTACAGTTGCCCTTAAGGCATTAAGTTCTACTGCAATGGACTGTAGAGAAGGAGTGAGCTCCTGTTCCAAATTGGTGAAGCAGTTACGATGCTGCTCTTCGACCATATTCATCAGGCTGTTTTGATGGCCCAAAATCATCTCCTCCAGCATTTCAAACGTTTGAGCAATTTTCGTTTTATGACCGTCAAAAGCTGACACGTACTGCTCTTTCATTGATGATGAGAGCGTGTCAAGTAAATCTTCAGCAGACGGAGGTGGTCGCAATGCCGCTTTTATTAGGGCCGAAAGCTCAATTTTTTGGCCATTGATCTGATTGGAGATCGTGTCGATACCATCAATCAATGTCTCTAGGCAAGAAAATTTTGCCACCTGAGAACTCAGCTTTTCGTGGGAGATGTTTTGGATCTTTAGTTGCTCCAATATTTCTGTTTGCTGTGCCATTAATTTCGTTTGGTCGATCTGCTCTGACATCAAATTTTGGCAGTCACGGCAAACCGGGAGCATGAACCTCCTGATTGACTCCTCGCAATTTCGCTGCACTCCAACACAAGCGGCGTGGAACCTTCGGTGACATGGGCCCGTACACGTCCAAAGGTGGACGCTATCGACGACATCACAAGTGGAAATATGACACTTTGGCATTTTTGTTTTGTTTTTGTTCGCGGTAGCACAACACAAAAAAAAAAAAAAATAACTGACGAAGGCACTTGACTGCTTTGACAAAAAAAAAAGAGTTCTGTAATTGCTGGAGTAGCGCGGAAACACGTCTATATCGTTCAACGTTCAACTGTCCAATCGTCAAAATCTTCAAATTGATGAGATTCGGATCCAATTTGATGGATTTCCGAACCGTTTAACAGTTAAAGGAGCACGAGTTGCCAGTATTATCACTGGGTTGGATCTAATTTCTTTGGTCCAATACTTGTTTAAATTAGACCCAAACATAGACCACGGATAAAAGTGCTCTAAGGATTGGTCGATAACTGATTTGGACTGAGATTTGGACTCAATTAGAACGCAGTTCTAAACCGTTTGACAGTTAATGCAATACAAGTGGGGTTGCGTTTTTTTACTGGATTGGATCTTATTTCATTGGTTCAATTGTTGTTTGAACTATGTAGATCCAATGAAAAATCACGGATACAGATGCTCTTATACGGATTCTAAAGATAAGTTGAGTTGAAATTGTTATAATGGACCACCGGTGTGGTTGCTTTGGTCGGAATTTGGATATAAACCGCCTGTATGGACCACGGATTCTTATGTATTTTATTTTTTTAAAACGTAAGCGTCTATTTTTTACGTCAGGGGCGGCGTGCGGCATGTAACAACGTCCTGGTAGTGTTCGGAACTAAAACAGCAACATCCCTACGGTCCTCCTTAGAGATGGTGTGGTGCGCCTTGCAGGCCCGTGGCTGCAAAAATTGTTAGCAACGAATAATGGACTTCGGATACAGTTGTCCTTAACAGTTGTGTTCCGAATCGTCCTACCTTCTATCAGCGGACTGTAAGCACTTTCACTCAGGGCGATTGGAACTGTGCCAAATCTCGTGCACACCGACTGTCCGTCAACTGAGGCAAATGAGGCCTCGTCAATTGGCAACGGAAGGGTCCCGTGATATTCTTCACACCGAAATTTATAACACTTCCGATTTCTGAAGGGAACTATACTTTTTATTTCCCACTACTTCGAACGACCGACGGGGGTAAAAATAATGAGGCGATGTGTACACTACGGTGGTTGGACTAAACTGACTTTATTGCCTCTGTTTATTTACTATGCTGTCAGCACGATCGGTAGTTGATCGTGCCAGTGAGAGTGAGTTCTAGAGAGAGCGACCTTATTTTCAATAGCACAGCTAGGGTGGCACGGGCATTATGGCAATCAATTATACAATACAAAACAAGTTGTTTCCCGCTAAATTGTATTCCGAGACATGGGTATCTATCTAGTAGCCCTTTTGTTTATGTTAGAGCAAAAAGACAGCAGTTGACCAAATCAACACTGTTCCTCTCTTCAGACTGATTATTCGCGGTTTAAAAACGCATTCCAGTAAATTTCGGTTTATGGTGTCCAACATAATTGACAACGATGGCCAGCAAACCGTCAGCAGATTCAGCAAACCAGTTCTCGCTGCTTCCGAAAATTATCAACGGAGGAATAGCCGGCATCATTGGCGTATCGTGTGTATTTCCACTGGATTTAGTTAAAACACGGCTTCAAAATCAACAAATTGGACCAAATGGCGAGAAAATGTACACGTCAATGTTCGATTGCTTCAAGAAAACCTACAAAGCCGAGGGCTACTTCGGAATGTACCGTGGATCGGCTGTTAATATCGTGCTGATTACACCGGAGAAAGCCATAAAATTGGCAGCCAACGATTTCTTCCGATATCATTTGAGACCGAGTGATAGCGGTGGTCAACTGCCAGTTACTCGACAAATGGCTGCCGGAGGTTTGGCCGGCTTTTGTCAGATAGTCATCACAACTCCGATGGAATTGCTCAAGATTCAAATGCAAGATGCTGGGAGACTGGCCGCCAAGGCGAAAGAAACTGGCGCGACGATCCCTAGGACTACAGCTACCCAAATAGCCACGACACTGCTGAAAACGAAAGGCATCACCGGACTTTACAAGGGCACAGGAGCCACCATGTTACGAGATGTTTCGTTCTCAATCGTATACTTCCCATTATTTGCCACCTTGAACGATTTCGGCCCACGGAAAGCGGATGGATCCGGGGAAGCCGTATTCTGGTGTTCATTCTTGAGCGGGTGTGCTTCGGGGTCATTTTCTGCCCTGGCCGTTACTCCATTTGATGTCATCAAGACACGTTTACAAGCCATGAAAAAAGCAGAAGGAGAAGTGGAATTCACTGGAATCGTGGATTGCGCGAAGAAAACTTTAGCCAACGAAGGACCCAAAGCCTTCTTCAAGGGAGGCCTTTGCCGTATGATAGTGCTGGCACCACTGTTCGGTATTGCCCAAGCAGTTTATTTCCTTGGAGTCGCTGAATCCTTACTGGGAATGAAACAATACAAAGTTTGAAGCTTTTTGTAAAGGATATTCTTAAAATGTTATATGGGAAATGTGAAACAAGCTATAAAAATATGATTCTGAATGTTGGAATAAGAAAATAGAAAGAATAAAGCATTGTATGTACTCCTATTGAAATTTTTTTCCATAAGCTTTATTACTTTTAGAAAAGTAACCATTTCCACATTCTATGTTCCAAAACCTTTTCGGTAAGATGTAGAAATTTTCAATTCATGCTTCGCACAAGAGCATTGTTTTCCAGAAACATTTATCAAAGCTAAAAATAGGCTTCCTAGAAAGCAAAAAAATAAATCAGAATTCAATTGCACCTCCGGAAACATTCATAAGATGGAAATAATTAAATTTTCGTCCTAAATCCATCAATCCAGACATATCTTTCTATCTCTTTCTTTTTCTCCCATTACAGGCCATATCGGATCTGCTGCTCGGTGTATTTTGCATGCCGTTTACTTTGGTCGGCCAGGTTCTCCGGAAATTTGTCTTCGGCAGCATTATGTGCAAATTGATTCCCTATTTCCAAGGTAGGTCCTCAAGGGTTTTTTTTTTTGTCTAGCGCACTTGAAAACATTTAATTTTCTTGGGAATCGATTCACCGTATTGTCAATTTTGTATGATGGGTTTCTGGTTAGCCTTGTTTTAATTTGTTACTTAGAACAATTACATCTTGTGGAATTGGAATTCGAATCTTCCAGGGAACCTGTTCGACAAATAAAAATTTGTACATGTATCCCAAACATTTTTTGGAAGGAAATCAATAAAAGCAAAGTTATGATTAAAAATAAATATACAAAATCTTCCTCTACTACAATTTCTTGATACCTACTGAATCATTTGTTGCCATGTAAGGCACGCCTAGCCGATTCACGTTCGAAAATATAAGAGACAATAATTTCTTGAATGGGTGATGGTGTTCGGCATCGCAAAATTAATACTGAGTGACTCCAATTAAATCGCTCACTAAGTCAAAGTTAGCGACTGCTAATGAAAACCGCTAAACGTTGTGTAAAAGTAAGGGTATTAGCCAATTCAAGCCATGGATCTTTGCTTATGCTGAGTGATCATTTTCTTCGCCGGATCTTGTCAAAACTAACCTGTTTCGTTGGGGTGCAGACTAGTCCGACGTTCGGAAGCAGTTCCGGCGGGCCGCTGAATCGCTTCACCTGGGGGGAACTATTATTGCTGCCTCACTCGACACAGTGTCTGTTCAGTGTGAGCAAGCGCGTGAGCCGAGGGAAGCAGTGCGTAGTTTCCCCAGCTGGGACGCTTCTGCGGTCCACCGGAACTGCTTCCGAACGTCGGACTAGTCTGCACAGTTGGAACTGAACAATTAGATTTTGTATTTACACGGGAACACGAAAGGAAAGTGATTAGTGAAAGTGATTGTTTATTTGTAAAAACATCAACGATAACTTAATAAAATGGTGAATTACTTAAAACTACTTAAATCTACAGAGTTCTCGAAACCATTAAAATTTGTCTTCGGAAAGTAGCCCTTGAAACATCGAAGTTGAAATACTCGGCGAAGCGGTTGAAAGTTCTCAAAATTCCCATTAGAGCGCTGTTGGCTCCGTAGTTATTCAGCCGGATGGGAACATAGACCTGCAGATTTTTGTTCCTTAATCCTCGGGGCCGCACACTGAGGGGAATAGCCTCCAGCAGCGTGGGAGAGTCAATCATCGACGCAAGGAGATCCGCTACGATTAAAAAACGTGCAGCGTTTCGACGATTTTGAAGCGTGTCTAAATCAATTAGTCGGCAACGGTTTTCGTAACTGGGTAAACGGATCGGATCTAACCAGTTCAAGTGTCGCAGGGCATACCGTATAAAGGGCCGCTGGATAGCCTCTATCCGTTCAGCTCCGTTCTGGTAAAACGGGCACCAAACTGCAGATGCATAATCGAGAGTTGAGCGAACTACGCTGCAATACAGGCTTTTTAGGCAGTACACATCTTTAAACTCCTTTGTTACGCGAAATAAGAAGCCAAGACTTCTAGATGCTTTATCAACGATGTAATTCGTAGGTATGAGTCTTAAATTCCAGCCGATGCACTATGGGGCAGCTCCATACAATGAGGCGGCAAAAAGTATGATTACACTCAGAAAAATCCTATTATGTAGACCATAAGATTCTCTTATGAAGTGGCGCCATAAGAAAAAATAATGAAATTCATAAGATTGTCTTATGATGGAATGAACTCAAAGGATGAACACCGGTTTCAATGAGGGGGTTATTGCTTTTCATAAGATATTCTTATGGGAAAAGAAATGTCGCATAAAATTAAAATAATTCAAGATAATTTTTTCATTTTATTTTATTCCCTGCTTAATTCGTATGAAAAAACATCATGGTGACAATCACCTGCCTTTCAACACCCGATTCCATAAAAAAGTGTTATTGCACCTCGGACCTTTGACTTTGAGAGTAAAATCATGCACATGCACATCAGTAAAAGTAGTAACTTTACAATTAGTGAATGCTTCCGAAGAAGCTGAAATACATGAATAATTGAATGAATGTGTTCATTATTTTTTCACAATGCCAATTCTTCTATTTTTCATAAGAACTTCGTATGAGAATAAGAAGAATTTCATAAGACTCTTATGAAAAACAATTTTACACTCTAAATAGCAGTTCATAAGAAGCATCTTATGAAAATTGTAATAAGAATTTGCCTGAGTGTAGGTGTTTTGGACTATTTTGTTATTTTTGAAAATTTTGTATGAAAATTTCTGTTTTAACTAACTTAAAATAAATTTCAACAAGAATTTTGCATAAATAGCTTTTAAAGTACGATGCTTGGCGTTATTTTTGACCCAATTTTTTATATCTTTTGAAAACCAGGTTTTGGACTAATTGATCATTAAATGATAAATAACATCAAGACATTTCATGAAACTCAAGAGAAAAATGTGTGAAATGATTGATCAATCACGAGAAACATTTTTTTGACAAACCAACATCAACTTTGTTGAATTTTTACTCATTAATGGGTAAAAATTACTCATTTTCATGATATTTTCAGCTTTATTTGACTATAACTCAAAAAACGGTGCTTTAAGGTGCCTGGAATCTCTTTCATTGTATTTTTAGGACTTGAAAATAGATTTTGATACTGAAAAGATTATGGGGAAGTGCGGGGATTTTTTTTGGCAAGCCTTTAAAGTTTTTGATTTTTGAAAAAAATAATTATTTACTCATTTTTATCGTAGATCAATTTAGAGTGTAAAAATTTTGAATGGTTCATATGATAGCTTTTAATATAAGCTTTCATATGGTGTACTTTGAATTGAAAAAAAAAATGTTTTCCATCGAAATATATGTGTTTTAAATTTTTTTCTTCATCATATAAATTTTTCAACTTTTCAAAGTCTGATGTCTGTGGTGCGTTCAGTATTCAAGATAATGAGTTGAAAAACTGGGAATATCTTAGTTAAATATTAAATTATTAACTAGTAAAAATAAAAAAGCGATCCGATAAAGTTCAGTTTTTGACTTTTTGCCGCCTCAACCCCCATAGTGCGATGGTCTAAGATAACGCCCAAATCGTTGATGTGGTCCACCCGGGCGATGGTTACGTTCCCGAGAGTGTACTCTGCGTGAAGAGGGTTCTACTTGCGAGAAAATGTGCTCTGCGACGTAATTCCACCTCCCCGTGGTGCAGAGTGGAAACGTGTCTGCAAGTCCGGCGTATTGCAGATGTACGGCCAAGAGAACTACACCAAACCCACTAGAGGCTGTCGACGGGTCTGCCAAACCCGCGTGGAAGAAGTGGTGCACCCGGGTACTTAGGTGCCAGTACTTGGGTGTGTGCGTGATGGTCCAACACGCTTTCGGGGGGTCATGGCCCTGATATGCGGACGTGACCGTAGGGAGAGCGATCGCCAACTCGTTTTGCGCTTCGGTGGGTATAGACCCGACTCGCAAAACGAGTAGGTAGATGCGCAAAGTGGTGGCCAATGATGGGCCGATCACTTAGGGACGTGTTTACACATCAGTGTCTGAGAGGCACAGTTTGCCGGAGGTGTCAGGGCTCGACACGCGTTTCGGGAATTGATGCGCCTGAACCGCTAGTGTGACCTGATGAGGGCGGTCTATAGCTCGATCTGCGCTTTGGGTGGTCAAGCGCCCGACTTGAAGATCGAGTAGTCGCGCTGAGTGGTGACTTAAGTCAACACTATTTGTGAGTTCGGAGGAGTCTGAGTCCTACACGTAGCTTAGGGGGCTTACCCCTCCTACCTGCATGTTTGAACAGAGAAAGTGTCGTCGACAACTTTGTGTTTCTGGATCTTGGACTGGACTCACAAAGTTAGTAGTTGCGCTATGTGGGGACCTCATTCACACGATGAGATGTCGGGTCCTAACTCGTCAGAGGAGGGATTGCGCATCGAGTTGTGTTAGAATGAGGTATTGCTGATAGAGGATTCGAAAACGAGTATTGCCTTGGAGCGCACTAGCGTGAATTGACCTCCCACTATTGAAGTAAAGTGTGTCAAACAGTTCGAGGTGGGAACAAAGGTCAGTGGACCCAGGTGGATTTTACGGCGTAGGGGGTACAGTGCTCCTTAGCATTGTATCATGAGTCGTCCAATTGCACCCATGGACGCAGAGTAGCAAACTGGGGGGACGCGGTGGCTCGCTGCGCCTTGGAATGCAATCCGTAAATTGGATTTACCACCTGGGTTAACAACTAATAAAAAAAACTTGCGAGAAAATGAAATGACCGCACATTTGCTGTGGTTCAGATGCAAGCAGTTGGTGTCACACCAGAGAGCGATGGTGTTGAACTGCCTTCGCAAGAGATCGATATCGTCTTGGCCATTGATGATGTGGAAAAATTTGAGGTCGTCGGCATACGCAAGTTTTGTGCCGTCCAAGAGAGTGAGTACATCGTTAAAATAGATGACAAAAATTATCGGTCCCAGGTGGCTTTCCTGGGGCACACCTGAACAAGCGGAGAACTGTCTTGAAAAGTAATTTCCAGTTTGCACTGATAACTTTCGTCCTTAAGCATTCGAGTTTAGCGATTGCAATGTCGTGATTTACTTTGTCGAAAGCAGCAGACAGATCAGTATAGATGGCATCAGTTTGGGACTTCATGGCAAAGCTATCTTGCACGAACGATGTGAAAGTCAGCAAATTTGTTGTCGTGGAACGTTTTGGCAAAAATCCGTGTTGATCGTTGGAAAAGTATTGCTTCGAGGACGAGAAAATCGGATCCAGAACAACCAATTCGAACAGTTTGGCTATCGAACAGAGAGCTGAAATTCCACGGTAGTTGTCTATATCTTTCTTATCTCCCTTTTTGTGAACAGGGAACATGTAGGTTTCCTTTCAAAGTGAGGGAAAAATTGCGAAGTCCAGCGAAGCTCGAAAAATATGCCTAATAAGAGTCAGTAGATGTGGCATGAAACGTTTCAAGAAAATAGCTGGTTTCCCGTCAGGACCCGTAGATGATGAATTTTTAAGCTTAGCTGTCGCCTTCAATATGGCTGCGTCATCGAATGAGATACGGTTTAAGGAAGAATCAAGAGGTGAAATATTTCGTACAGCCGTATCCAGTTGCTCTAAGGAAATGGATCCTGTTGTGAAAACGCTTGAAAATTTCTCAGCAAAAAGATTACATATTTCAGGACCGGTGTTCGCTGTGAGGCCGTTCAAGAACATATGAGACGGAAGCCCGGATTCTTTCCGCTGATTTTTAACGTACTTCCAGAAAGATCTCGGGTTGGTCTTAAAATTGCGCTGTAGCCGGTGAAGATAGTTCCGGTAGAAACGCCTGCTGCTTTTTTTACATGCCGTGTTTAGCTTTCGGTATTCTTCTTTTGTGCAGAGGGACTTTCCAAGTAACCATAAGCACTAATGACTTGTCAAAATGCTATCCAAAAACAGCTTTAGAGCTTCTCTGCTCTCTCTAAGCTCTATGAGCTAGATTTATCGAAATTATCTGCTAGCTTAGTGCTCATGGTTACTTGGGTTGTGTTTGCTGAAGTATCGAAGAGCACGATTTTTAGTCGTCTTCAACTGTCGCAGTTGATTAAGGGGTGATACGGTCAAAATTTGGTCAAGGGAAAACGCGTGTAAATCGGTGAAATCGCTTATTTAGAAAATCAAATTAAATTTATTTTTCAAGTTTAATTAGTAGGGGAGAGTGGGGTATCGTGGGCCATGGGGAAACGTGGGCCACTTTTAATATCTCAGATGTGTGTTGAGATAAAAATCTCAAACCAACTGTCATCGTCGTCGCTTTGCGTGAGCCTATATTCCTATATCTTGTTGACTGAAATACGCATCATATGCTTCTTTTATTTATCAAGCTGAAAAAAGTTAGAAAAATTTACTTACATAATTAAAAAAACACCCGCTAATTTCATCGATGGGGAACCTAAAGTGCATAACAAAAATATGCTCATACGCTTATGATCTTAGTTTTGTTTGATCTTTCAGGTGGAAAAGGAATTTTTGATGAAACACCAATAAGTCACACAAACGTATCCATTTTGCAAATCATAGCTTGTGGGGAATCGTGAGCCACACATCTTGAATCACCTATATTTTCATGTTTTTATACACATTCAGAACTTAAAATACGTTTTTCCTATCTGTAAAGTTTTCTTATGCCAAATGAAGAGTTATGAAAAATATTTTGTCCATCCTGAAATTTTGCTAAAACGTTCGCGAGCCAGGATTTGGAATCTATGCGATCATACACAGCTCTCTTTTTTATTTCATCATCTGAAATTGCTTTAAAAAAACGAAATGAATTAGGAAATCACAGTTTTCGGTAAACTCATAAACTTTGCATGTTATTTGGTCAATTTGGATTTGGTGGCCCACGATTCCCCACCATTTTTCAAAATTCTAAAAGATATTGCTTTTTTTCAAACAGTCAAATTTGGGGAAAAAAATTAATAAATTAAAAAAAACCTTATGATACCTTGAAAATGTAGAAAACCATACAATTTTTATTTTCATTTTATCTTTTACAATAAAGAAGTTATGGAACAACAATAAATGTGGCTCATGATATTCCCCACTCTCCCATATAAAATTCAGGAAAAATATTCAGTTAGGCTTCCGCTTTTCCAAATCCGAATTGCCGGGCCTTACGCTTAACCCCTGGCATCAGATTGTGTACAGCCACCTTGTCCACCTTCGTCGCCGCAGAAAGCCAGTTTGCCTTGATCTGCTGCTCGTCCTTAGCAGTTTTTTGGCCTTCTTTAGGTTCCGCTTGACAATAGCCCAGTATTTCTCAATTGGGCGGAGCTCTGGCGTGTTAGCAGGGTTCTTGTCCTTGGGAACCACCTGCACGTTGTTGGCGGCGTACTTCTCCATGGCCTTTTTACCGTATTGGCAAGATGCCAAATCCGTGTTTCTTCAGGAAAGGCAGCAGACGTTTATTCAAACACTCTTTCACGTAAATTTCTTGGTCGACAGTCCCGGAAGCTATGAAAATACTGCTTTTCAAGCCACAGGTACAGATGGCTTGCCAAACCAGATATTTTTTCGCGAACTTTGACAGTTTCATGTGCTTGAAAATATGTATCTGCTACCTTTCCCATTCCTTTTGCCGTATAAAACTCCTGTCCCGGAAGCTGCTTGAAGTCGGCTTTGAAGTAGGTTTCGTCGTCCATTACTACGCAGTCAAACTTCGTCAGCATCGTCGTGTTCAGCCTCCGGGATCGCGCTTTGGCCGTCGAATTTTGTTTATCATCGCGATTTGGAGTCACTACCTTCTGGTAAGTCGATAGTCCGGCTCGTTTTTGGCTCAATGCACGGTTGTAGACGATACACCCAGCTTATTTGCGGCATCTCGGAGAGAGAGGTTAGGGTTTTGCTTGAAACTACCGGCAACTCTCTTTGTCGTCTCAGCGGCTTCCGGTTTTCGATTTCCCCCCGATCCAGACTTCCTGGCTGTCGACAAACGTTTCCCAAGCACTTTAATTACATTTGTAACGGTTGATTTGGCAACTTTTAGCGATTTTGTCAGCTTTGCGTGCAAGTAGCTCGGATTTGTTTGCGATGCGCGAGCAAATTTTTGATACGCTGCTCCTTCTTCCTTCCGGCATTTTGACAACTGAAGAGTGAATTCCAAAATCAAAATAGGAGCAACATTCTTCAAAATGAAGGGTGTTCAGGCTTTTTCAATGCAAAATTGAAACAAATACGTCAAGTTGATATTGACCACATTTTGACCGTATCACCCTTCACTTCTGAAGAAAACAAATAATTGTCTAAGGAATCCACTGAAAGTTAATTTTTGGAGAAATCTCCTAATTTTTTACCAAGGAAACCACTAAAGTCGTACTTTTCACTAACCATACTCTGGGTCTCTGACTGTCTCTGTGTCTATTTGTGAGAACTTGCTTAAAAACAAAAATCACAATTTGAAGACTATTCCTATTCCCAGACTTGGTTGATGGGATTTTATCCCATCTATCGTAATTGAAGAACAATTTAATCAAAGAGGCTTTTTTTCGGAAAGATCGAGTATTGAATATAATTTCCATTGAAACTTACAGGAAAGCCTTCCATGCCATCGACGACCGTCACTCAAAGAAACCCCTTAAAAATCGATTCCCAAGATCAATTCCACACCGCCTGTATGTCCTAAGATGTGTTTTTAATTATAATAAACCCGTCTTCTCGCAGCCGTTTCCGTCTCGGTAGCCGTCTGGACCCTGGTGGCCATCTCCCTGGAGCGATTCTTCGCTATCTGCCGGCCCCTCTCATCTCGCCGGTGGCAAACCCAGTTCCATGCCTACAAAATGATAGCCCTGGTGTGGATTCTCAGCTTGCTGGTAAATTCTCCGCTCTGCTACGTCCAGCGCCTGACACCGGTCTATCAAAGGCCCACGACGATGACATCGACGACAACGACAACAACAAGTGGCATCAATGGGGGCGCCATCTTGCTGGAAAACCACCCGATGAAGTGCCGGGAGATGTGGCCCCACAAGTCCTACGAGAAGGCCTACGTTCTGTTCCTCGACGCGGGGCTGTTGTGTTTTCCGCTGCTCACCATGGGATTTGCATATTCGATGATTGTGTCGAAACTGTGGCGTGGGCTGAAGCGGGAAATTAAACATTCCAACCAGCAGCAACAATGTGAGTACACACAGACGAGACATTTTTGAGACAAGATATATCGTACATACATTAGGGTGGAATCGAAAAACTACTCAAAAAGGTAATCAAGTTAAGATAAACATAAAAGGCACAAAAAATTTCTTCAGACTCCATACCAAAAAAATGCATGATTTTTTGTGAAAAACTTGATAAACCTAGGATATTCAGATTCAAATGCGTGAATTTGTTCAACTTATTTTGAAGCAATTATTTTTTCACACTCGGATTTCTTATAGAACCTTCACAAACGATGTATTTTCTTTCATTCATAATATTTTTGACATGTTCTGAGATTATTGACATCGTCGATTCATGAAAATAAGCAGTTCTGTTCCTATTCTGAACGATTGAAAGAAAATCACGAAAATTGACGCTCTCTGGAGCCACGACTATAAATGTTGCAGCTTATATTCCAATTTCATCAGATTCACATGAGTTAATTCTTGTTGAATTGCTTAAAATATTCAGTGGCTGATACCGAGCACGCAAATGAAAAAATGATCTTTCTCGGACTGCTTCAATTACTCTCTGGAGCCACGATTTTTCGCGTATATTTGTCATTTTTGTTATTTTTGTTATTTTTGTTATTTTTGTTATTTTTGTTATTTTTGTTATTTTTGTTATTTTTGTTATTTTTGTTATTTTTGTTATTTTTGTTATTTTTGTTATTTTTGTTATTTTTGTTATTTTTGTTATTTTTGTTATTTTTGTTATTTTTGTTATTTTTGTTATTTTTGTAATTTTTGTAATTTTTTGTAATTTTTTTCATTTTTGTCATTTTTGTCATTTTTGTCATTTTTGTCATTTTTGTCATTTTTTGTCATTTTTGTCATTTTTGTCATTTTTGTCATTTTTGTCATTTTTGTCATTTTTGTCATTTTTGTCATTTTTGTCATTTTTGTCATTTTTGTCATTTTTGTCATTTTTGTCATTTTTGTCATTTTTGTCATTTTTGTCATTTTTGTCATTTTTGTCATTTTTGTCTTTTTGTCATTTTTGTCATTTTTGTAATTTTTGTAATTTTTGTAATTTTTGTAATTTTTGTAATTTTTGTAATTTTTGTAATTTTTGTAATTTTTGTAATTTTTGTAATTTTTGTAATTTTTGTAATTTTTGTAATTTTTGTAATTTTTGTAATTTTTGTAATTTTTCTCATTTTTGTCATTTTTGTCATTTTTGTCACTTTTGTCACTTTTGTCATTTTTGTCATTTTTGTCATTTTTGTCATTTTTGTCATTTTTGTCATTTTTGTCATTTTTGTCATTTTTGTCATTTTTGTCATTTTTGTCATTTTTGTCATTTTTGTCATTTTTGTCATTTTTGTCATTTTTGTCATTTTTATCATTTTTGTCATTTTTGTCATTTTTGTAATTTTTGTCATTTTTGTCATTTTTATCATTTTTGTCATTTTTGTCATTTTTGTCATTTTTGTCATTTTTGTCATTTTTGTCATTTTTGTCATTTTTGTCATTTTTGTCATTTTTGTCATTTTTGTCATTTTTGTCATTTTTGTCATTTTTGTCAATTTTGTCATTTTTGTCATTTTTGTCATTTTTGTCATTTTTGTCATTTTTGTCATTTTTGTCATTTTTGTCATTTTTGTCATTTTTGTCATTTTTGTCATTTTTGTCATTTTTGTCATTTTTGTCATTTTTGTCATTTTTGTCATTTTTGTCATTTTTGTCATTTTTGTCATTTTTGTCATTTTTGTCATTTTTGTCATTTTTGTCATTTTTGTCATTTTTGTCATTTTTGTCATTTTTGTCATTTTTGTCATTTTTGTCATTTTTGTCATTTTTGTCATTTTTGTCATTTTTGTCATTTTTGTCATTTTTGTCATTTTTGTCATTTTTGTCATTTTTGTCATTTTTGTCATTTTTGTCATTTTTGTCATTTTTGTCATTTTTGTCATTTTTGTCATTTTTGTCATTTTTGTCATTTTTGTCATTTTTGTCATTTTTGTCATTTTTGTCATTTTTGTCATTTTTGTCATTTTTGTCATTTTTGTCATTTTTGTCATTTTTGTCATTTTTGTCATTTTTGTCATTTTTGTCATTTTTGTCATTTTTGTCATTTTTGTCATTTTTGTCATTTTTGTCATTTTTGTCATTTTTGTCATTTTTGTCATTTTTGTCATTTTTGTCATTTTTGTCATTTTTGTCATTTTTGTCATTTTTGTCATTTTTGTCATTTTTGTCATTTTTGTCATTTTTGTCATTTTTGTCATTTTTGTCATTTTTGTCATTTTTGTCATTTTTGTCATTTTTGTCATTTTTGTCATTTTTGTCATTTTTGTCATTTTTGTCATTTTTGTCATTTTTGTCATTTTTGTCATTTTTGTCATTTTTGTCATTTTTGTCATTTTTGTCATTTTTGTCATTTTTGTCATTTTTGTCATTTTTGTCATTTTTGTCATTTTTGTCATTTTTGTCATTTTTGTCATTTTTGTCATTTTTGTCATTTTTGTCATTTTTGTCATTTTTGTCATTTTTGTCATTTTTGTCATTTTTGTCATTTTTGTCATTTTTGTCATTTTTGTCATTTTTGTCATTTTTGTCATTTTTGTCATTTTTGTCATTTTTGTCATTTTTGTCATTTTTGTCATTTTTGTCATTTTTGTCATTTTTGTCATTTTTGTCTTTTTTGTAATTTTTATCATTTTTGTCATTTTTGTCATATCTGTCTTTTTTGTCATTTTTGTCATTTTTGTCATTTTTGTCATATTTGTCATATTTGTCATTTTTGTCATTTTTGTCATTTTTGTCATTTTTGTCATATTTGTCATATTTGTCATTTTTGTCATTTTTGTCATTTTTGTCATATTCGTCATATTTGTCATTTTTGTCATTTTTGTCATTTTTGTCATATTTGTCATATTTGTCATTTTTGTCATTTTTGTCATTTTTGTCATTTTTGTCATTTTTGTCATTTTTGTCATTTTTGTCATTTTTGTCATTTTTGTCATTTTTGTCATTTTTGTCATTTTTGTCATTTTTGTCATTTTTGTCATTTTTGCCATTTTTGTCATTTTTGTCATTTTTGTCATTTTTGTCTTTTTTGTAATTTTTGTAATATTTTGTCATTTGTGTCATTTTTTGTCATTTTTGTCATTTTTGTCATTTTTGTCATTTTTGTCATTTTTGTCATTTTTGTCATTTTTGTCATTTTTATCATTTTTGTCATTTTTGTCATTTTTGTCATTTCTGTCTTTTTTGTCATTTTTGTCATTTTTGTCATTTTTGTCATTTTTGTCATTTTTGTCATTTTTGTCATTTTTGTCATTTTTGTCATTTTTGTCATTTTTGTCATTTTTGTCATTTTTGTCATTTTTGTTATTTTTGTCATTTTTGTCATTTTTGTCATTTTTGTCATTTTTGTCATTTTTGTCATTTTTGTCATTTTTGTCATTTTTGTCATTTTTGTCATTTTTGTCATTTTTGTCATTTTTGTCATTTTTGTCATTTTTGTCATTTTTGTCATTTTTGTCATTTTTGTCATTTTTGTCATTTTTGTCATTTTTGTCATTTTTGTCATTTTTGCCATTTTTGTCATTTTTGTCATTTTTGTCATTTTTGTCATTTTTGTCATTTTTGTCATTTTTGTCATTTTTGTCATTTTTGTCATTTTTGTCATTTTTGTCATTTTTGTCATTTTTGTCATTTTTGTCATTTTTGTCATTTTTGTCATTTTTGTCATTTTTGTCATTTTTGTCATATTTGTCATATTTGTCATATTTGTCATTTTTGTCATTTTTGTCATTTTTGTCATTTTTGCCATTTTTGTCATTTTTGTCATTTTTGTCATTTTTGTCATTTTTGTAATTTTTGTCATTTTTGTCATTTTTGTCATTTTTGTCATTTTTGTCATTTTTGTCATTTTTGTCATTTTTGTCATTTTTGTCATTTTTGTCATTTTTGTCATTTTTGTCATTTTTGTCATTTTTGTCATTTTTGTCATTTTTGTCATTTTTGTCATTTTTGTCATTTTTGTCATTTTTGTCATTTTTGTCATTTTTGTCATTTTTGTCATTTTTGTCATTTTTGTCATTTTTGTCATTTTTGTCATTTTTGTCATTTTTGTCATTTTTGTCATTTTTGTCATTTTTGTCATTTTTGTCATTTTTGTCATTTTTGTCATTTTTGTCATTTTTGTCATTTTTGTCATTTTTGTCATTTTTGTCATTTTTGTCATTTTTGTCATTTTTGTCATTTTTGTCATTTTTGTCATTTTTGTCATTTTTGTCATTTTTGTCATTTTTGTCATTTTTGTCATTTTTGTCATTTTTGTCATTTTTGTCATTTTTGTCATTTTTGTCATTTTTGTCATTTTTGTCATATTTGTCATATTTGTCATTTTTGTCATTTTTGTCATTTTTGTCATATTTGTCATATTTGTCATTTTTGTCATTTTTGTCATTTTTGTCATTTTTGTCATTTTTGTCATTTTTGTCATTTTTGTCATTTTTGTCATTTTTGTCATTTTTGTCATTTTTGTCATTTTTGTCATTTTTGTCATTTTTGTCATTTTTGTCATTTTTGTCATTTTTGTCATTTTTGTCATTTTTGTCATTTTTGTCATTTTTGTCATTTTTGTCATTTTTGTCATTTTTGTCATTTTTGTCATTTTTGTCATTTTTGTCATTTTTGTCATTTTTGTCATTTTTGTCATTTTTGTCATTTTTGTCATTTTTGTCATTTTTGTCATTTTTGTCATTTTTGTCATTTTTGTCATTTTTGTCATTTTTGTCATTTTTGTCATTTTTGTCATTTTTGTCATTTTTGTCATTTTTGTCATTTTTGTCATTTTTATCATTTTTATCATTTTTGTCATTTTTGTCATATCTGTCATTTTTGTCATTTTTGTCATTTTTGTCATTTTTGTCATATTTGTCATATTTGTCATTTTTGTCATTTTTGTCATTTTTGTCATTTTTGTCTTTTTTGTCATTTTTGTCATTTTTGTCATTTTTGTCATTTTTGTCATTTTTGTCATTTTTGTCATTTTTGTCATTTTTGTCATTTTTGTCATTTTTGTCATTTTTGTCATTTTTGTCATTTTTGTCATTTTTGTCATTTTTATCATTTTTGTCATTTTTGTCATATCTGTCTTTTTTGTCATTTTTGTCATTTTTGTCATTTTTGTCATATTTGTCATATTTGTCATTTTTGTCATTTTTGTCATTTTTGTCATATTTGTCATTTTTGTCATTTTTGTCATTTTTGTCATTTTTGTCATATTTGTCATATTTGTCATTTTTGTCATTTTTGTCATTTTTGTCATATTTGTCATATTTGTCATTTTTGTCATTTTTGTCATTTTTGTCATTTTTGTCATTTTTGTCATTTTTGTCATTTTTGTCATTTTTGTCATTTTTGTCATTTTTGTCAATTTTGTCATTTTTGTCATTTTTGTCATTTTTGTCATTTTTGTCATTTTTGTCATTTTTTTCATTGTTGTCATTTTTGTCATTTTTGTCATTTTTGTCATTTTTGTCATTTTTGTCATTTTTGTCATTTTTGTCATTTTTGTCATTTTTGTCATTTTTGTCATTTTTGTCATTTTTGTCATTTTTGTCATTTTTGTCATTTTTGTCATTTTTGTCATTTTTGTCATTTTTTGTCATTTTTGTCATTTTTGTCATTTTTGTCATTTTTGTCATTTTTGTCATTTTTGTCATTTTTGTCATTTTTGTCATTTTTGTCATTTTTGTCATTTTTGTCATTTTTGTCATTTTTGTCATTTTTGTCATTTTTGTCATTTTTGTCATTTTTGTCATTTTTGTCATTTTTGTCATTTTTGTCATTTTTGTCATTTTTGTCATTTTTGTCATTTTTGTCATTTTTGTCATTTTTGTCATTTTTGTCATTTTTGTCATTTTTGTCATTTTTGTCATTTTTGTCATTTTTGTCATTTTTGTCATTTTTGTCATTTTTGTCATTTTTGTCATTTTTGTCATTTTTGTCATTTTTGTCATTTTTGTCATTTTTGTCATTTTTGTCATTTTTGTCATTTTTGTCATTTTTGTCATTTTTGTCATTTTTGTCATTTTTGTCATTTTTGTCATTTTTGTCATTTTTGTCATTTTTGTCATTTTTGTCATTTTTGTCATTTTTGTCATTTTTGTCATTTTTGTCATTTTTGTCATTTTTGTCATTTTTGTCATTTTTGTCATTTTTGTCATTTTTGTCATTTTTGTCATTTTTGTCATTTTTGTCAATTTTGTCAATTTTGTCAATTTTGTCAATTTTGTCAATTTTGTCAATTTTGTCAATTTTGTCAATTTTGTCAATTTTGTCAATTTTGTCAATTTTGTCAATTTTGTCAATTTTGTCAATTTTGTCAATTTTGTCAATTTTGTCAATTTTGTCAATTTTGTCAATTTTGTCAATTTTGTCAATTTTGTCATTTTGTCATTTTTGTCATTTTTGTCATTTTTGTCATTTTTGTCATTTTTGTCATTTTGTCATTTTTGTCATTTTTGTCATTTTTGTCATTTTTGTCATTTTTGTCATTTTTGTCATTTTTGTCATTTTTGTCATTTTTGTCATTTTTGTCATTTTTGTCATTTTTGTCATTTTTGTCATTTTTGTCATTTTTGTCATTTTTGTCATTTTTGTCATTTTTGTCATTTTTGTCATTTTGTCATTTTTGTCATTTTTGTCATTTTTGTCATTTTTGTCATTTTTGTCATTTTTGTCATTTTTGTCATTTTTGTCATTTTTGTCATTTTTGTCATTTTTGTCATTTTTGTCATTTTTGTCATTTTTGTCATTTTTGTCATTTTTGTCATTTTTGTCATTTTTGTCATTTTTGTCATTTTTGTCATTTTTGTCATTTTTGACATTTTTGTCATTTTTGTCATTTTTGTCATTTTTGTCATTTTTGTCTTTTTTGTCATTTTTGTCATTTTTGTCATTTTTGTCATTTTTGTCATTTTTGTCATTTTTGTCATTTTTGTCATTTTTGTCATTTTTGTCATTTTTGTCATTTTTGTCATTTTTGTCATTTTTGTCATTTTTGTCATTTTTGTCATTTTTGTCATTTTTGTCATTTTTGTCATTTTTGTCATTTTTGTCATTTTTGTCATTTTTGTCATTTTTGTCATTTTTGTCATTTTTGTCATTTTTGTCATTTTTGTCATTTTTGTCATTTTTGTCATTTTTGTCATTTTTGTCATTTTTGTCATTTTTGTCATTTTTGTCATTTTTGTCATTTTTGTCATTTTTGTCATTTTTGTCATTTTTGTCATTTTTGTCATTTTTGTCATTTTTGTCATTTTTGTCATTTTTGTCATTTTTGTCATTTTTGTCATTTTTGTCATTTTTGTCATTTTTGTCATTTTTGTCATTTTTGTCATTTTTGTCATTTTTGTCATTTTTGTCATTTTTGTCATTTTTGTCATTTTTGTCAATTTTGTCAATTTTGTCAATTTTGTCAATTTTGTCAATTTTGTCAATTTTGTCAATTTTGTCAATTTTGTCAATTTTGTCAATTTTGTCAATTTTGTCAATTTTGTCAATTTTGTCAATTTTGTCAATTTTGTCAATTTTGTCAATTTTGTCAATTTTGTCAATTTTGTCAATTTTGTCAATTTTGTCAATTTTGTCAATTTTGTCAATTTTGTCAATTTTGTCAATTTTGTCAATTTTGTCAATTTTGTCAATTTTGTCAATTTTGTCAATTTTGACAATTTTGTCAATTTTGTCAATTTTGTCAATTTTGTCAATTTTGTCATTTGTCAATTTTGTCAATTTTGTCAATTTTGTCAATTTTGTCATTTTTGTCATTTTTGTCATTTTTGTCATTTTGTCATTTTTGTCATTTTTGTCATTTTTGTCATTTTTGTCATTTTTGTCATTTTTGTCATTTTTGTCATTTTTGTCATTTTGTCATTTTTGTCATTTTTGTCATTTTTGTCATTTTTGTCAATTTTGTCATTTTTGTCATTTTTGTCATTTTTGTCATTTTTGTCATTTTTGTCATTTTTGTCATTTTTGTCATTTTTGTCATTTTTGTCATTTTTGTCATTTTTGTCATTTTTGTCATTTTTGTCATTTTTGTCATTTTGTCATTTTTGTCATTTTTGTCATTTTTGTCATTTTTGTCATTTTTGTCATTTTTGTCATTTTTGTCATTTTTGTCATTTTTGTCATTTTTGTCATTTTTGTCATTTTTGTCATTTTTGTCATTTTTGTCATTTTTGTCATTTTTGTCATTTTTGTCATTTTTGTCATTTTTGTCATTTTTGTCATTTTGTCATTTTTGTCATTTTTGTCATTTTTGTCATTTTTGTCATTTTTGTCATTTTTGTCATTTTGTCATTTTTGTCATTTTTGTCATTTTTGTCATTTTTGTCATTTTTGTCATTTTTGTCATTTTGTCATTTTTGTCATTTTTGTCATTTTTGTCATTTTTGTCATTTTTGTCATTTTTGTCATTTTTGTCATTTTTGTCAATTTTGTCAATTTTGTCAATTTTGTCAATTTTGTCAATTTTGTCAATTTTGTCAATTTTGTCAATTTTGTCAATTTTGTCAATTTTGTCAATTTTGTCAATTTTGTCAATTTTGTCAATTTTGTCAATTTTGTCAATTTTGTCAATTTTGTCAATTTTGTCAATTTTGTCAATTTTGTCAATTTTGTCAATTTTGTCAATTTTGTCAATTTTGTCAATTTTGTCAATTTTGTCAATTTTGTCAATTTTGTCAATTTTGTCAATTTTGTCAATTTTGTCAATTTTGTCAATTTTTGTCAATTTTGTCAATTTTGTCAATTTTGTCAATTTTGTCATTTTTGTCATTTTTGTCATTTTTGTCATTTTTGTCATTTTTGTCATTTTTGTCATTTTTGTCATTTTTGTCATTTTTGTCATTTTTGTCATTTTTGTCATTTTTGTCATTTTTGTCATTTTTGTCATTTTTGTCATTTTTGTCATTTTTGTCATTTTTGTCATTTTTGTCATTTTTGTCATTTTTGTCATTTTTGTCATTTTTGTCATTTTTGTCATTTTTGTCATTTTTGTCATTTTTGTCATTTTTGTCATTTTGTCATTTTTGTCATTTTTGTCATTTTTGTCATTTTTGTCATTTTTGTCATTTTTGTCATTTTTGTCAATTTTGTCAATTTTGTCAATTTTGTCAATTTTGTCAATTTTGTCAATTTTGTCAATTTTGTCAATTTTGTCAATTTTGTCAATTTTGTCAATTTTGTCAATTTTGTCAATTTTGTCAATTTTGTCAATTTTGTCAATTTTGTCAATTTTGTCAATTTTGTCAATTTTGTCAATTTTGTCATTTTTGTCATTTTTGTCATTTTTGTCATTTTTGTCATTTTTGTCATTTTTGTCATTTTTGTCATTTTTGTCATTTTTGTCATTTTTGTCATTTTTGTCATTTTTGTCATTTTTGTCATTTTTGTCATTTTGTCATTTTTGTCATTTTTGTCATTTTTGTCATTTTTGTCATTTTTGTCATTTTTGTCATTTTGTCATTTTTGTCATTTTTGTCATTTTTGTCATTTTTGTCATTTTTGTCATTTTTGTCATTTTTGTCATTTTTGTCATTTTTGTCATTTTTGTCATTTTTGTCATTTTTGTCATTTTTGTCATTTTTGTCATTTTTGTCATTTTTGTCATTTTTGTCATTTTTGTCATTTTTGTCATTTTTGTCATTTTTGTCATTTTTGTCATTTTTGTCATTTTTGTCATTTTTGTCATTTTTGTCATTTTTGTCATTTTTGTCATTTTTGTCATTTTTGTCATTTTGTCATTTTTGTCATTTTTGTCATTTTTGTCATTTTTGTCATTTTTGTCATTTTTGTCATTTTTGTCATTTTTGTCATTTTTGTCATTTTTGTCATTTTTGTCATTTTTGTCATTTTTGTCATTTTTGTCATTTTTGTCATTTTTGTCATTTTTGTCATTTTTGTCATTTTTGTCATTTTTGTCATTTTTGTCATTTTTGTCATTTTTGTCATTTTTGTCATTTTTGTCATTTTTGTCATTTTTGTCATTTTTGTCATTTTTGTCATTTTTGTCATTTTTGTCATTTTTGTCATTTTTGTCATTTTTGTCATTTTTGTCATTTTTGTCATTTTTGTCATTTTGTCATTTTTGTCATTTTTGTCATTTTTGTCATTTTTGTCATTTTTGTCATTTTTGTCAATTTTGTCAATTTGTCAATTTTGTCAATTTTGTCAATTTTGTCAATTTTGTCAATTTTGTCAATTTTGTCAATTTTGTCAATTTTGTCAATTTTGTCAATTTTGTCAATTTTGTCAATTTTGTCAATTTTGTCAATTTTGTCAATTTTGTCAATTTTGTCAATTTTGTCAATTTTGTCAATTTTGTCAATTTTGTCAATTTTGTCAATTTTGTCAATTTTGTCAATTTTGTCAATTTTGTCAATTTTGTCAATTTTGTCAATTTTGTCAATTTTGTCAATTTTGTCAATTTTGTCAATTTTGTCAATTTTGTCAATTTTGTCAATTTTGTCAATTTTGTCAATTTTGTCAATTTTGTCATTTTTGTCATTTTTGTCATTTTTGTCATTTTTGTCATTTTTGTCATTTTTGTCATTTTTGTCATTTTTGTCATTTTTGTCATTTTTGTCATTTTTGTCATTTTTGTCATTTTTGTCATTTTTGTCATTTTTGTCATTTTTGTCATTTTTGTCATTTTTGTCATTTTTGTCATTTTTGTCATTTTTGTCATTTTTGTCATTTTTGTCATTTTTGTCATTTTTGTCATTTTTGTCATTTTTGTCATTTTTGTCATTTTTGTCATTTTTGTCATTTTTGTCATTTTTGTCATTTTTGTCATTTTTGTCATTTTTGTCATTTTGTCATTTTGTCATTTA